>NC_141609.1:21614634-21969634 GCF_047967505.1 Dipteris shenzhenensis
GGAGACAAAATACACAATTTTATGTCAAATATCTTGTAAAAACAGCTGCTTTTATGGGAAAAATATTACTTACATCTTACTCTAAAACCTAGAAATGTCCAATATTATGAATTGGAAAGAGTGTTCTAACTTATAATTTGGAAAACATAACAAATTGCAAAGGAGAAGTAACTATTCTATTCAACTGGGAAAGTCCTTGGACCTTTTGCTTTAATATATCAATTATTTTTTAGTGCTTAATTGTCCAAATTTTTATAGCTCAAAACCATAGACAAGAATTTCTACAGCTTGCAATTTAAAAATTTCTACACATTAATGAATTCCACTTTTCGTTTCTTTTTTTTCTTTTAAAGAATATTTGAATCAACTTTCTATTGAGCACTTTTGTTAAAAGAGTTTTATAGCAATTACTTCCATAGAAGTAACAACATTGCCTTCAAGAATAAGTTTCGTACCAATATATGTTTTCAAACTCTATGTTGTATGTAATGTGCTATCCATAAACCTATAGGAATGCAATGTCTTTAAAAAAATATTTCTTTTTATACAGTATTAACAAATGCTTGAGAATATTTCAATATTAACATATAAGGTAGTTATATGGAGTTCATGGCCATAGAAGAGGTTTGTTGAATGTAAAGATGTTTTTGGATTTAAATACTAACTAAAGACGTTTATCATCTTACATTATTTGGATCAAATAGTTGAATTTTGATCTAAATAGTGACAATTTTATGTTTATCAATTTACTTTATGAGGCAAGCCGTTGTGATGTGAACTTGGATTCTGGAATGGGTGACAGATTGAAATTTCCGTCGAGGGAGTCTAAAATTTCCATTCGACAAAATGGGGAAACGAAGCGTTCCAAAATCTAACTTTCATCCAATGAAACCTTCAGTGCTAAAATTTCCCGTCGATTGGAAAAAAATCGTCCAAAAATTCCCTAGACGGGAAAATTTACGTCCATCAAAAAAATTCTGTCGATAGAAATTTTTTCTATCATCAAAATCGGGATTCAAGAATCAAAGTGGATTCTCGAATCCCAAATTCTATCGACAAAAGAAAAGTTTCCATCAATAGACTGAGAATTCCATCAACAGATTGATATTTCCGTCCATTTTTGTTCAGTAGAAATTTTAATCCGTCGACGAAAATCTCAATCCATCGACGAAAAATTTTCTTCCGTCGATGGAATTTGGGATTCCAGAATCCACTCGAATCCCTATTTTAATGACGCAAAAAATTTCCATCGATGGAAATTTTTTGACGGACGGAAATTTTCCCGTCGGTGGAATTTTTTGATGATTTTTCTCCCATCGGCGAGAAATTTTGGCACTAAAGGTTTAATTGGATGAAAGTGAGATTTGACACATTTTGGGATGCTTCATTTCCCCCTTTGTTTGAATGGAAATTTCACTCCCTCGATGAAAATTTCAACCCGTCACCCAATTTCGGATTCCAAAATCCAAGTTCACATCATTATTTTCAAACAACAATTGTTCTTGTTTTCATAGAATGAATAAAGTAAACTCAAAACTCACTACCATCTAAATATTGACCATTAGGTGGAAATTGAACCATTTGGTCCGAATGATAATAGATTGTATTACTTTCTTCTCTAAACTTTGACAATTTAGATAGTTTAGTTACTATCTAATTCTAGAGACATTTTAAGTTTCAATAAACCTCTTCTATGAGCATGGACTCCATATAATTATTTATCTTAACATAAAAATAATGCTCTAATTCAAATATTGGAATGAACTACATTGATTGACATGAAATTACTTAATTTATTATAGAAAATAAAGCATATTTTGGTAATTATAAGTAAAGGATGCATTATACATCTCATAGTCATGCATGAATTACTAGTAGCTCTTAAAATATTAGATCATGTCATTGACTTGGTTTTTTTATTTTTTTGTTTGACATGAAAAGCAAAAAAAGTCGCTCCTTTAAACTAGCAATATGTACATTTTAAAAAAAAGTTCAAAAGTATACTTAGTTTGCAAAGTTTATGAAATGAGCTCTTTAATGTCACCAGAAGATTGTAAATTTGATTAAAACTTAGGAGCAACAAAAAAACTAGATAACGTCTTGCCAACAACAACTCATGACTCGTTGTTTTTTTTCATGACTCACTGTTTTATGTTAAAACTTTGAGAATGCAATGTTTGTTCTTTTAGTGTCTACCATCTTTTTATATTGTTTAGTCACTCCATTCATTCAAGGCATCTTTATCAACATGGAGGTTTTATTTTTCGTATGGATCCAACAAGGATTTTCAAAATTTTAACATGATATTTGGCAGTGCAAGCAAGGCCAGGTGAACGGATATCTTATGGGGAAGAAAGCTATCCTCTCCATTGTTGTTGTTTCATGTTAGAATGCTAGTTTTTCATGGTCCTATTTGAATTTCTTTTGCAATGTGGAAAATAGAAGCCTAACCGTGGCATATGTATTATTTGTAGGCACCTTTGTTATTGTTTCCTATGTCAACGTGTGATAAATGTGATAATATGTGATAAGTTGTGTTCCAAAGCATGTCCTTGGGCAAGCAAAACCCATATAGATTTGCATCATTTGATGGATAAGTCTTATTTTACAGTTTTACACAGTCAACTGACCTCTTGTTACAATCAATGCATTTACAATTGAAGATTCTTTCAATAGCAGACAATATCAACACAATGACAACCCAAAATCCACATTCACTCTGAAGTAATCCATATCTCAACATGCCAATTTATCTAATTTGAAAAACCACTAAAGGTTCTTACAGTCCACTTACAAATGTATTATAATGCATTTACTTGTCTCTAAAACCTTTAAATGCATCAAGAAATGTTGTTAAGAAAGCTATCAACATTCTCAGTTTTCTTTAATTATTATGTTAAAAGAGCTTAAAAACATTATCCTTTATTGTGTTAAAATAGCTAAAAAACACATCAATTTATGTGTGGCACAATGTAGAAAGTGAGCTACTTAGAAACAGTCTTTCATCTCTTTAATGACCAAGGAAAAGGAAAGTGTAGCGATAAGGTTCCACTCCTTTCCACCAAACTACTTTAGTAGTGTATTTTCTAATGTCCCTTTTGAAAATTGGAAACTACTTTGAGAAAAGTTGAGAAACAAGAGTTTTTAGAAGCTAAGACATAAGAAAATACTTTATTTTTCATAATAATTGTCGTTCTGAGCGTCATTCCATTGTACTTAAAAGCTATCAATATGCCTTAGTATATAGAAAGACTATATGATATCCTCCCAATTAGTACTCAATGGCACATGCTAAGACATATTGCTAAGAGAAGGATATATAACGATAGTGCTTAAAAGCAGCATTGTAGGTTCTGAATAATAGATTTAAAAGAAGGTAAACCTACCTATACTATTAAAGTTAGATAGGCATAAATAAGCATTTGCACAACAAAAAAACTTCCATATAAATGTAAGAAAGTTCATGGAGAAAATAAAGTTGTGTACTGAAACCCCTTTTTACATATCTTCGAACCTGTAAATCAAGTGAAAGAAACTCTAAAAATCAGCTCAAGTGCCTCTAAAATTAAAATGCATAAAACCAAATGAGAAACAACGTGGAAAAATCTCAACCCCTCCACAACAAATTTTGCTATAATTATGAGGTCAAAGATAGAAGAAGATTACAAAAACTATATGGTTAATTCACAATTATAATACATTTAGAGAGAATGAGGTCCCTAAAACACAAAATTTTCCACCTAGGAAATGTGACTGTAAAACCGTAAACACAGTTTTGTTAAAGATACCATTTTGAACCTGTATTAGTACACCACAAACATGGTCGTCAGATTATCAAGAAAGAGAATCATAGCATGTAAATAGAGATAAACTGATCCCTCAAAATAGAGATATGCCGAGAATCATCAATAACAGCAACAATCTGACTATAAAGTGGGGCCAAGACTTGCAACACTCACAATACGAAGTGTGTGTAGGTAGAAAGAAAATCAAGGACACACACCTTCCAAATCTACCTTCATAAAGCAGAAATTGAAAGAAAGAGGGAGACATGAGGGAAACATAAATGATGTGGAGGAAAAAAAAAGTCCCAACAGATTTTATAAAATCCTTACTATGGAGAATGAGGATCTCCTCCATCATTTTCTTCTGTATTGTGCTGGAACTAAACATAGTGACTACTAATGAGTAGTTTCTACAAACACTCTCATTGGCGGGGAAGAGAAGCAAAACCTTTTAGTCCTAATATACTCTCCAATGAAAATATCACAACCTTTAGGGTCATTTTTTGCTTGTGTGTAGCCATTTTTTGTGAGGTTCAGGGACTTTTCTATATATAGGTATCTTGCATGACCCATAACTTATGCATTGCTCAATAAAATTCGGCAAAATTTGTCTTCAAGTTGTAGTACACATTCCAAATTGAACGTGAGAGCAAAAAACTATAGAATAATAATTTGGAACAAGACCATTAAAGCATTACAAGTGCTATGTTGCATGCGAAGCATGCATCTGGAAGACTATAGGATACAACAATTTATTCAAAAACATGAAAATTTTGTTCTATACATACATGCAACCAAGTAATCATTCAAAAGTACACTACGTGAGCTTCTCCTCAACCCAAGTACACACCTAAATGAGAACATTAGGGCCTAGGCATAGATTAACAGGCCTCTAATGTTAAGCTAAAGTGATGCATACCCACTTGAGGGCACGCTCCATAACTTTTTTTTTATTTGTTTAAAACCAAAACGGATTAAAAATTTGGAATCCAAACTAGTGGGACTACGGGATGGTGGTATTAAAACATTAATAGTTGTTGGTATTGGTATCTAGATTCACCCTAAAATGGAAGAAGTTGAAAAAGTGAATTGCAATTTGTGCATGTGCAAATATCTTTTAATAAATCCAATACTATTTACAATTTTGAATTGTTTCTTTTTCCATGCACTTGCTTGCTATATGGCTCATAAGCATCCAAAGTTAATTACATTTCATAATACAAAGCATCAAATCCAATAGCTTGCCCTTTGGCCTATTTGTGTTTTGAAGCCTTTTAGGCCACATTGCACTTGTTTGGGATATCCAATTCTGCTGATGTGGATCGTCGGAAGGGCGACTGAAAATTTTGCTACTCTCACAAATTTTGAATTTTTACACGTCCCGCCCATCAAATCTTGGAAGATTAAGTTCCTACAACCTACCCCCACCCTGCAAACACCCTACAACCAGCACGCACCTCCACATGACATTGCATAGACTTTGGTTTGGCATTGTCTTCTTTCGGGTAAGTTGTCTTCTATTCTTTGCTTGCCTCACCAACAAGCTTCTCTGGGTCTATTATGGATTGATCATGGCCATGGTGTCAATGGCAACATGCAGCTCTCCATGGCTTCCAAGAGAAGTAGAATGAGGTTGCAAGACAGGAAAGTTGAATAGCCTAGTCAAGTCACAAGGAACAGATTGCGGGTCGAAGAAAAAACATCTACAAAGGGAGAAAAAATAAGAAGAAAGAATACTCCTTGCAGAGGAGTAGCAGGAAGCAGTTGCAGATGCATGCATTTGATCATTGCCATCAGAGCGAAGAACATGAGTTGTTGTGTCATGATTGGTGGGAGCATTTGAGGCAGCAACATCAGGCCTTTCATGTGATTACCAGTCTCAAGTCTTCACAAACTTTAGCATGCATCCTAAAGTTCATAGAGTAACAACCCTACCAACAACTTGGGAGATGCAGGCCTAAGAGGCAATGCTCTCTAACATGAGAAAGGGCCTATCGAAAGTAAAAGGGGTGCACATCTTAGATCAACTAGCTGCAAAGAGCACGGCATTAGCTATGTTGGTATCCCTTGAAACAAAGGAGAAACTCGAAGAAATGGCTTGGGTGCACAATGTCAAAGATGTTTTCAATTAGAAGGATCAATGTGGCTCCACCGGTTGAATGTAGAGCAGAAGCAATGCACGAGAGTTATCATCTGGATGTATGATGCATATAAGTTTCTTACCTCTTGGCATAATTACGTAATTATTTGTGGCAATATACGATGTAAAATAGATGCATCTTCATTGTTTAATTAATGATGTTCTTTTGTAGTACAAAAAGTACAGTGCATTATGGGCATATGGACAACATTTTCATGTGGAACGCATTGATTCAAAGAGAGCCACATATGACTGTGGAGTCATGGCTAACTTCACACAAGATAGCCGAGCAAGTGCTTTGAATACCAATCTTCTCTCCTCGTAGTTGGATTATTGTGGGACCATACGCGAAATCTATGAAATTGATTTCATACTATTTAGTATTTTCATTCTTGATGTAAAATGGTTTAGAACTATTTACAACGGTCCCCATGCGACAGTGAGAAAAGACACTAGCGGTTTCTTTGCAATAGACTCCACCAAACTTTGGACCGATGAAAGTGATACTTTTGTTCTTCCCGAGCATTGTGAGCAAGTGCATACTAATGATTTAATTAATCAAATCTTTCATTTTTAAAGATCCATTGATCTATGTACTTAAGCATAATTTCATATATATAATTGCTGGCCTCGGGGAGGTCACTATGTATAAACCCTCTATATCACGTGCGTTCAAAGCTTATATTAAAAGTCCCTTATCTGTAAAAAATTTCATTAATAAAATGTACCCCTTTTCTATACAAATCTGTAAATTTTTTCCAAAACTATTTTAAATAGTCCCTTATGTATATTTATTTCTGTAAATTTTAGAAATAAAAAAAATCCTTCTGTTGAACTCACGTGATAGGGTTACATATGATGAGTGACCCCCCCGAGTTGCTGGCATTTGGCACCCATCTTCAATATAGGTGGTTTTTCATCCGGATCGTTCTGATCCAAGATGGTGGTACGTGACCAAGTTGCAACACAAAGTAAGAAAATTTTTGAAGATAGAGATGTGGATATGGAGATGCCACTACCAATTCCAGATCCAATTGATCCAGATGGATCTAGCGAAGAAGATGAAGATCACAATATGAGCCAAGAGGAAGATGCGCATAATGACATCGTACGGGAGGAAGATGGAGATCACGATATTGAGGAAGAAGATGACGATTATCAAGAATCACCACACTTTATTGAAGAAGATGATCAAGTCTTAGGTGAACATATGATGCTAGAGTACGATGATGATATAGGAGATCAACTCGGTATAGAGTTAGAGATCAACAGGATGAAGCCCTTGATGTAAATGCTCTTCATTGACTTTTTTCATCTCAAACTTGGACATGAATATATGAGCTTCAAACTTGATGTACATGCTCTTGTACTTTTATTCTCTCAAAGGATCAAACATGTATGAAAAGGAAAAAAAAATTATCATTGGGAAAAACTATCTTTAAAGGTCGGTATGGGAAAAAACACGCTCTGTAAAATGTCACTATAGGAAATTGTCTCGATGTCACTATATAACGACCATTCACAAGTCTAGTAAGTGTCGCTATATAGCGACCCTCTTTAAAGGTCGCTATATAGCGACACTTGTCTAAAGTCGCTATATAGCGACACTTAACTAATCCCGCTTTGATTACCGGTGGCAATTAGCGCCCCGTGCGCACTAAACATCAGTGCTTAAGCGTCGAAATAGGGCCTGTGTGTAGTAGTGTGGATGAACAGGCCGTTCCTATTTCCAACCCCTACCAGCCCTAAGCCAACCAATTAATGCTAGAAAAGGGGCAGAACCTACCCAAGATTCCCATCAACAAGCTAGCCATTATTTCTAGGGTGACGACACAAAAACCTCTATCCCCATAGTCTACCAAAACCAGAAGGTGGAAGCCATCCTAGATGGGGGAGTGGAAGTTAGTGTCTGCACCATGGAATGTTGGGAGAAATGGGAAAAACCCGCACTCAAGCAGACCCATCTAGTAGTAAAGCTAGCCGATGGAGGAACCGTTGAACCTCTGGGAGTGTTGAATGGCATAAACAATAAGGTGTTTGGATTCACGTACCCTGCCAGGTTCGTGGTCATGGAATTCACTCGACAGCTAGGATATGAATCTATCCTAGGCAGGCCCTTTTTACGAATTTCCAGGTTTGTGCATGATTGGCGTAATGATAATATCTACTTGCGGCATGAGGACCAAACCATGAGAGTGGACCTGCACACCTACAAGGCCCACCCATTGTGAAGACACCTCTTCGACACCGTAGAGTCCGACACCATCATCCGAACCACCTCTGTAAAGCTATTCCAACCCTATGACAAGGAATAGGATGAGAAGGAGTGTGACGACTTCTGGTATGCACCTCTCCTTGAGCCAGAATTCTTGTTGAGATATCAAGCTCTACCCCCGATATATCTCCTGGATGACTATCATTTATGTCACCGCCTATGTTAGTTGTACTCGTGGTGTAGTTAGACTACCATGTATGTTTTTGGTTTGGGTTCACATATGAACCACGTATTCTAGGGTTTGACATATAGGGTATTTCCCTCTTCTATTGTATTGTTGTTGTGTGCAAAAGTGAAGAAAGGCTTCACCCTCCAACCTTGTGTCCTCTCTCTTTTGTGTGTTGTGAAGAAAGCTGAACTTGAGTCTCCTATCTCTCTCCCTTATTCTTTACATGGTATCAGAGCCTTGTTCGTGGCAAGGAGCTCAAGAAAACAAGCCAAGTTTGCGGTGTCCTGGTAAGAGGACCAGTGTTGCTTTCCTATTTCGAGTTTGGGAGCAAATCTCTGCAGGTAGCACAGCCAGAAGTGCAGGAGTGCACTGTTTCAGATTAAGAGGCCCTTCGTGGTGTGGCGAGAGCGCAGTATATGCTGCGGGACAGGGCAAAGCCCTGGGTGACATTATTTTTTTGATTTGAGGCCGTTTCGGGGCCCGTTTTGAAGGCGGAAGTTCTTCACAGGCACTCAGAAAAAGGCCCTGTTTTTTGCTGTACGACCACTGCGCGGCTAGTTCGGTGGAAAGGTGCCACAGAAATTGCATCGTATGCCTGTGTGCAGAGATATTGGGAGTTGCAGATTCATGCCTGTTGCCTGTTGATGCAAAATCGTCACTAGGAAGTGACTGTGTGGTGAAATACCACTTTCGTCAGTGTTGCAGATCTGCCCCTGTGAGGCTTTTTGCAGAAGTTTTGCTATTTGCCCTTGTGAGGCATTTGTTGTGTTTACAGGTTGCTGTTGCAATTCGTGATTTGTAAAATGTCTGAGAATCTGTCTACCATTGTCAGTGAGAAGCTTGACAAGAACAACTTCCAAGCATGGAAGTTCAGGATGACAAAGTTCCTTATGGGAAAGGGAGTTTGGGAGTACATCAGTGGTGAAACTGCAGAACCAGTTTTGGGTGCTGCTCCCACTCTTGCTGAATTGAAGGCCTTTAAAGAATGGCATGACAAAGCCAGAAAATGCCTGTATTGGCTGTCTGTTAGCATTTCAGATTCTATGATTGTGCATATACAGGATGTAGAGACGCCTAAGGAGGCATGGGATACATTGGTGAAGCTGTATAGCACAAATACCAAAGCATGAAAGATGCAGCTAAAGCAGGAGTTGCACAATGTGCAAAGGAAAAATCTGAATATAAATGAGTATTCCTTGAAGGTGAAAGGCCTTGCAGATTCTCTTGCCTCCATTGGAGCACCTGTTGATGATGAGGACTTAGTGTCCGTGACCTTGAATGGTCTTGGGAAAGATTATGCACAGTTTCGAACATCCATTGGAGTCCGTGAAACATTTCCTGATTTTCAGGAACTTATTGCTCTCTTGCTGAGTGAAGAGCAAAGGAATGGTGGTTTAGCCACCTCAACTTCTCAAGAGACTGCTTTCTACTCGAATACAGGTAGAGGCAGGGGTAGAGGAAGAGGCCGTTTTGGTGGCCGTGCAGGAAATCAGAACCAAAAGCAACAACAGGAAAACCAGTCCTATGGAGGAGGACGTGGTAGTTCTAGAGGCAGGGGGAGCCAAAGAGGCCGTGGTTCACGGCAAAGGAACCAGCAAGTAAATAGCAGCACAGAATGCTATTATTGTGGAAAGCCTGGACACAAGGAGAATACATGCTATAAAAAGCAGAATGACATCAAAAGTGGGAAGTTGCAACAAAGCAACTATGCATCATCAAGTGGGCATGGTGACGACGAGAAATGAGCACCTTTTTGTGATGCAGCATATGGTTAACTCCATGTCAGGAGATGCTGCAGCTTGCAATGATGTTTGGTATGTTGATTCAGGTGCCTCTAACCACATGACCAGTCATGGTGAGTGGTTTCATGATATTAGAAATTTGGATAAGCTAGGTTATGTTGAAACAGGTGATGATACTACGCACCCAATTACACAGGTTGGTAAAGTGCCATTGGCTATGCAGGATGGCAAAACGAAGTACTTGGCAGATGTACTTCATGTTCCAAAAATCACTAAGAACCTAGTTTCAGTTGGCCAGATGGTTGAGCAAGGTCTGCAGGTTAGATTTAATCCTGATGGATGCTTTGTTGAGGACTTGAAAAATAAGTGCCGCTTGGTTGCGAAAGGCAACAAAAATGGCAGAATGTTCACCTTGGATGTTGATATGCCTGAGGTGAAAGCTGCTATGTTTGCGCATGGGAGAGGTGTCATTGCAGATATTGAGATATGGCACAAGCGCATTGGGCACGTGAATATACAAAGGCTAAAATCTATGCAAACGAAAAACATTGTTGCAGGTTTGCCTAAATTCAGAGTTGAGGGAATGCAAAAGGTATGTGAAGCATGCCAAATGGGTAAGCAGGCCAGACATGCATTTCCCAAAAATGCTAAGGTGAGCAGAAGACCTTTGGAAGTAATCCATTCAGATGTTTGGACAACCAAAGCTGCTTCTATTGGTGGATGCCATTATTATGTGACGTTTATTGATGACTACACTAGGAAGGTGTGGATTTATTTTATGAAGCACAAAAGTGAAGTGTTCAGCCATTTCAAGGCTTTTAAGGCCATGGTTGAAAAAGAGAAAGGTGTGCATATTAAAGTGCTAAGATCTGATGGAGGGGGAGAGTACTTTTCAGAAGAATTTTGTGAATATCTGAAAGAACAGGGAATTCAAAGGAAGTACTCATGCAGGTCTACCCCTCAGCAGAATGGGGTTGCAGAAAGGAAGAACATGCATATTGCAGAAGTAGGACGGGCGATCCTAAATGAGAAAAACATGCCTGATTATTTTTGGGCTGAAGCAGTAGCAACTGCTGTTTATATTATGAACAGAACCCCCACTGCAGCTGTCCATGGCATGACGCCTGAAGAAATGTATACAGGCCAAAAACCAGATATTTCTCACTTGAAGGTATTTGGTTGCATAGCTTATGTTCATGTTCGTGATGAGAAGAGAACAAAGCTGGATCCAAAGGCAGAAAAATGCATCTTTATTGGATATGCTCTGCACCAGAAAGGGTATCGCTGTTATAACCCTTCCACCCCCAAAATGCAAGTGAGCAGAGATGTTGTTTTTTATGAAATGAGCAGCTGGTATGCACCAACTGTTATGGTAGGAGATGCAGATGCAGGAAATGGGAATGCTGCAATAAATGCAGAGCAGCAATCTCAAGCCTTGAGTGGACCCAAAGAGTCCTCTACTAGTGGATCTAATGCATGGACAGGGAGATTGAGATCTAGTGAATCATCACATGGCACCCCTGATAGTGTTGTGCAGGTATCACATAAGGGAAAAGAAAAAGTAGACCATGCTCCAGTGTTTGATGTGTCTACTGGTAGCTCTCATGTTGATGGAGAGTCAAGCGGCTCTGAAATGAGCCTTGATGAGGAACTTGGGATTCCTTCTGTTGTTACACCTGGTGCAAGGAAAAGCAAGCATGATTTAAAGACTCCTGCAACTGATCCAGTTGTACGGAGGTCCACTCGTATTAAGTATCCAGTTGACAGGCTGAGATATGATGGGTATACAGCACATCACTATGCTTATATGGTCAAGGTTCTAGAGGAGCCAGAGCCCACATGTTTTGAGGATGCAGCAGGGCATAAAAATTGGGAAGCAGCTATGGATGAAGAGATGGCTGCCTTGGATGCAAACCACACTTGGGATTTGATGCCTTTGCCTCATGATAAGAAGGCTATTGGCTACAAGTGGGTTTACAAAGTAAATGCTCACAATGCTGATGGGTCTGTTAGCAGGTACAAGGCAAGATTGGTTGCCAAAGGTTTTGCGCAGACATATGGAATTGACTATGAGGAAACTTTCAGCCCAGTTGCAAGGATGGCAACCGTGAGAGCAGTAATTGCTATGGCTGCTGCAAAGGGATGGTCTTTGCATCAGATGGATGTGAAAAATGCCTTCTTGCATGGTGATTTGCAGGAAGAGGTTTATATGATGCAGCCAGAAGGTTATGAGGATAATTCACACCCCGATTTTGTATGCAGGTTGCGCAAAGCCTTGTATGGCTTAAAACAGGCGCCGAGGGCATGGTCAGACAAGATAGGGCAATATCTTGTCACTATTGGATTTCAGATTTCCAATTCAAATTTTTCACTTTATGTGAAAAGGACAAACAGAGGGATTGTGCTTGTAGTCATCTATGTTGATGACTTGATTATTACAGGTGATAGTGATGCAGACATTAATGAAGTGAAGCTACTGTTGAAGCAGAAATTTGAGATGAAGGATTTGGGAGAGCTGCGTTACTTCTTGGGCATTGAGGTTATTAGATCCCCGAGTGGGATATGGCTGTTGCAAAGGCAATACGGTTTGGACATGCTGTCCAAATATGGGATGACAGGCTGTAAGCCTATCTCTATTCCATTGGAGCAGAATGTGAAGCTCAATGCAGAGACAGGTGAGCTTCTTGAAGATATTACTATGTACAGGCGCATAGTAGGTAGCTTGATTTACATGACTATAACCAGACCAGATTTGAGCTATGCTGTGGGGCTGGTGAGTCAGTTTATGCAGGCACCGAGGAAGCCACATTTGGATGCGGCTAGGCGCATACTGCGGTATGTGAAGTCCACATTGCATTATGGACTGTTTTATGAAGCTAGGTGTGCATTACAGGTACATGGATACACAGATGCTGACTGGGCTGGTAGTGTCTCAGACAGGAGATCTACTAGTGGTTTTATGTTTTCCCTTGGGAGTGGTGCCATCAGTTGGAGCAGCAAGAAGCAGCCAACAGTTGCCTTGTCGAGCACAGAGGCTGAGTACAGGGGTGCAGCAATGGCTGCATGTGAGGTAGCTTGGTTACGGAAGCTACTTGTAGATATGGGACAGTCAATTCATGCGGCAGTTGTCATTCATTGTGACAACATTAGCAGCATCATGCTTGCTAATAACCCAGTTTATCATGCTAGAATGAAGCACATTGAGGTACATTATCACTTTGTGAGAGAGAAGGTTCTAGCTGGTGAGATTGATCTTGTCTATGTCAGCACTGAGGAGCAGGTGGCTGATATTTTTATGAAGGCATTGGGTACCGAGAAGCTTCGCAGATTTAGGAGCTTGCTTGGTGTACGTGAGATGGATTTGAGCTTGAGGGGGAGTGTTGAGATATCAAGCTCTACCCCCGATATATCTCCTGGATGACTATCATTTATGTCACCGCCTATGTTAGTTGTACTCATGGTGTAGTTAGACTACCACGTATGTTTTTGGTTTGGGTTCACATATGAACCACGTATTCTAGGGTTTGACATATAGGGTATTTCCCTCTTCTATTGTATTGTTGTTGTGTGCAAAAGTGAAGAAAGGCTTCACCCTCCAACCTTGTGTCCTCTCTCTTTTGTGTGTTGTGAAGAAAGCTGAACTTGAGTCTCCTATCTCTCTCCCTTATTCTTTACAATTCTCACAGAACTGGATGCACATCTTAGCCAACATAGAAGTCCGAGAAAGAGTAGGGTTTCAGATCACCACCTTAGAGTACGAGGGTCTGACCCCAATGGTCCCCCTAAGGATGTTTAACATGCTCAAATCCCGAGAGGTAAGCAAGGGAGCCATAAGGGTAAAATCATATCTTCACTAGCTGTCCTATGTAGGTGCCATGACTGCTCAACCACGAGTTCTCCTCTAACTAGGGAAATAGGGTAAGTAGGGTAACCACCCCCGTCAGCTCTATAAGGACAATGGAAGAGCCCCCTTCAGGTCCCAAATCCCCTTCATCCAAAGGCAATGCTAAGGCCCAAAAGTCCACTTCTACGAAGGAGATTGAGGAAAAAGAAGACCTATGATAGGTACCAGCACATACAATGCCTATACTATTCAGGATCATAAGATCTTATAACAACAGGCCAAAAGAACTCAAGAGGATGGTTGTTCTCAAGGGTATGAAGGGCCGGCCCTGATTAAGGAAGTAAACCTAGCCTCGAAAGGGCAAGATCCACAACCCATATTTGTTGCCGATGACCTCACTCCCAACGAGGAGAATGCCCTAATAGCCCTCCTACGGGAATATAAGGATTGCATGGCCTAAAAATACACGGACATGAAAGGAGTACCTGCTGCAGTAGTGCAGCATACAATCCCCATGATGGATGATGTCAAGCTAGTACGGCAATGCCCCTACCCTATCAAGTGACGATTGCCCCCCAAGATCAACACAAAATCGCCTTCACAACTGAATGGGGTGTATATGCAGCTAGGGTGATGATATTTGGATTAACCAATTGCCCCTGCTACCTTCCAACATATGATGATTACGGTATTCAAGGAATATCTTAGGGACTTTGTGGAAGTCTTCTTGGATGATATCTACATGAACTCAAAATGGGATGACCACGTGAAGTATCTTAGGCTCGTCCTCAAGAAATGCCGCTTATACTACCTATCCTTCAACCCCCTTAAGTGCCAGTTTTGGGTCAAACATGGTGTCATCCTTGGCCACATAGTGTCCCAAAATGGAATCTCTATGGACCACAATAAAATCAAACTCATCTTGGAGTTACCGCCCCCCACCAACGCTAAGGGAGTCCAGTGATTTACTAGCAATTGGAAATACATGCTATTACCGAAGATTCATCTTGTTCTATGTGGACATAGCCCACCCATTATACAAACTGCTAGTATCCTTTGAGTGGACCGAAGAATGCCAAACATCCTTTGAAACCCTCAAGCTAGCTCTAGCCGCTGCACCAGTGTTGAGGTCTCTCGACTGGAATTTAATATTCCACGTCCACATTGATGCCTCTAACTTTGCCATTGCATGTGTGTTAGCCTAACCCAGGGAGCATAATTTGGATTACTCGGTATACTCTATGAGTCGTCAACTAACTGAGGCCGAGGTTAACTACACCACCACTAAGAGAGAGGGCCTCGCCATGGTCTATGTAGTGAGAAAGTTCAGGCACTACTTGTTAGCTAACAAGTTTGTCTTCTTTGTGGACCATCAAGCATTGCTGTACTTGGTCAATAAACCGTGCATGATGGGATGCATCACTAGATGGATGCTGATCCTACTAGAATTCGACTTCACAGTTGTTGTACATAAGGGCAAAACCCACGTTCTAGTCCACCACCTATCGAGGATCCCGAACGATGAGGCTCCGATGGGAGTAGATAATGATCCGACTCGACGCTTCCCTCTTCTTCCTTGACGTCTTTCCAAAATGGGCCACCAAAATTGGCCACTACTTGGCCAACGGACTACCCCTAGGCCAGGACCTTAAGAAGGATAGAGCCTGTAAACTAATTAAGAATGCAGCGCCATATTAGCTGATAGCAGACCAACTATACCGCGTGGGCAAGGATGTCATATTGCGAAGATGCGTGTGCAAACACGAATACATAGAGGTGCTTGAAGAAGCCCACTCAAGAATCGCAAGAGGTCATTTTGCCAACCGCTGATGTTACAGCATGTAAAGTGCTGCAAGCTGGTCTCTGGTGGCCAACACTCTTCGGAGATGCGGCTGAATTCACCAAATGATGTGACCTCTGCCAAGGGTCGTGCCGAATAGCCACCCTTGATGGAACAAAAATGGATGGCTACCTTAACGGAAGAAAATTAAAAAGATACTACAAACCACTCACTCTCCCCACCCTTCAAGCCATGCATAGAGAAAAGGAACTCAAGGCAGAGGTGGCCAGGATGAAGCACTAGGCCATCGAGGAAGCCAGAATCTGTAATGCTAAGATCCAACAATGTAGACAAATGAGTCTACTTAAGGCAACAATTGAACAAATTCAACTAACGGATGAGCTAATAGTAGAGCTAGTCAGGTTGCTTGTTCAGTTATAGGTCCCACGCATGCGCATCAAAGCACTCGTGGACCCAGGAGTAAGCCACAACATCTCCCGAGAGGTATGGGAAAAGCTACAAGTGCCACTAACCCTCAGTGTTGCCTTAATAAGAGCTATAAACGGCTAACTTCTACAAACTTTGGGCTATGTAAATCTAAGTCTAATGGTTGTTCACTGCCAAGATGTGGATATACACTTTTATGTTCTTGCTACAGAGGCCATCGAAGAGCAGATTATCCTAGGAAGAACTTGGTGCTATGCCGTCAACTGTCAAATCGAGTGGCGCCAAGCCATCGAGGAAGCCAGAATTCGCAATGCTAAGATCCAACAGCATAGATTAATGACCCTGCTGAAGGCAACGATTGAATAGATGCAACTAATGGATGAGCTAATAGTAGAGCCAGCCAGGTTGCTTGTTCAGCTACAAGTCCCGCACATGCACATCAAAGCACTCGTGGACCCAGGAGCAAGCCAAAACTTCATCTCTTGAGAGGTATGGAAAAAGCTACAAGTACCCCTAACCTTCATTGTTGCCTCAATAAGAGCTATAAACGGCCAACTTCTACAAACTTTGGGTTATGTAAATCTAAGTCTAATGGTTGTTCGCCAAACTGTGGATATACACTTTTATATTCTCCCTATAGAGGCCACCAAAGATCAGATTATCCTAGAAGAACTTGGTGCTTTGCCGTCAACTGTCAAATCGACTAGCGTGCCCGAACTGCTTCACTTACCAATGGTTGCCAAACGGCGATCGTCCCACTGTGCAGACCAAGCCCCCCCTCTTCGGCCTCGACCTCGTTGATCCATGACAATGAAGCAATGCAGCAAGGCCAACCGGAAGCCCCAACACCCCGCTCAAGGGCCTAGCTCAAAATGAGAAGAAAGCTCAACGCAATGGTAAAGCAATGCCATTACATGCTCGATCAACGCCACCATCCTCCGCCCAACAAATCCGAGAGCTACAGGTACAAGATGCTATCCTCTATGCTCAACGTCACTTTGATCGTGACCGACACCCAGAGAACGATGAAACCGTGATGGCAGCTCTAGTCCTCCGAACCCATCTACTACCTGGAGAAAGCGACGCCCAGTGCTTGGACTGCCTCATCCATTGCCATGCATCGCCAACTGTTCAAGCAACACCGCCCGCTTGGGCGGCCAAGGCCTAAGTTGCATTAATTCATTCAAAAA
This sequence comes from Dipteris shenzhenensis, assembly GCF_047967505.1. Lineage (NCBI taxonomy): Eukaryota > Viridiplantae > Streptophyta > Polypodiopsida > Gleicheniales > Dipteridaceae > Dipteris > Dipteris shenzhenensis. The sequence goes on from NC_141609.1 coordinate 21,632,007, forward strand.
AAAAATTTCGATTCAAAAAATCGCAATTTTCTCGAATTTAACGATTTTTCCTAATTTATTCGTATGAATAGGTTATTCGAATGAATAAATCTTTATTTGTACGAATAAAGTTATTCGTACGAATGGACGATGTTATTCGTACGAATAAACGTAGTATAAACTTGAAACAATTGTTATTTTTGGTATTTGTATGAATACATCCAGCTGTATTCCTGAGCCACCTACCTGCCACCTCCTGCTTGCATACCTGCTACCTCTGAGAGTGCTCTCAACGAAAGCAAGAACGGAAGAGGGAGAGAGAGAAACAGAGAGCCACACAAGTTTTGATGGGTGCAGAACCACCCTAATCTTCTTTTTCATTCATTTATATATGTGTTTGAGTATTGTACATAACCGGGGTAAAGGCACAGTGACCTTTATCCCCCACAACCTCCCACTTAAAGGACAATGTGCCTTTAAGGGAGAACAACCAGTGAGCATACTATCCAATGCCCATCAATACACGACAATACTCAAACCGCTAACTAGGTAGACTCTTTGTCAGCATATCTGCAGGGTTATCATCTGTATGAACCTTGACAAGCTCTATGCGCTTGTCCTCAAGTACCTCCTTGATGAAATGGTACCTGACCTCAATGTGTTTGGTCTTTGCATGAAAGACCGGATTCCGTGCTAGCTAAATAGCACTCATGGAATCACTATGCAATGTCGGTACACCTATATGAATCCCCAAATCTCCCACTAGCCGATCAAGCCATATAGCCTCCTTGCAACCCTCTGTGGCTACAACATACTCACCCTCTGTGGTAGACAAACCAACACACTTCTGTGCGTGAGACATCCACGACACTGCACCACCTGTAAAGGTGAACACATAACCAAAAGTGGATCTCCTACTATCCACATGCCTTGCATAGTCTGAATCTGTGTACCCAAGTACACGCATGTCTCCTTTACCAAAGCAGATGCACATCTCCTTGGTACCCTTCATGTACCTCATGATACACTTAACTGCCTCCCAATGCCTCTTTCCTGGATTAGCCATATACCGGCTAACAACTCCCACTGCAAATGCAATGTCTAGTCTAGTAGCTATCATAGCATACATAAGACTCCCAACTGTTGATGCATAAGGAACCTTGGCCATCATGGCCCTGTCCTCATCTGATTTGGGACTATCTGTATGACTCAGTTTCACATATGGAGGCAATGGAGTACTCACTGCCTTCCCCCCCTCCATATTGAAACACTGCAATACTTTTGTAACATACTCCTTTTGTGAAAGCCAAAGGAGTTTCCTACTCCGATCACGCGTGATGCGCATACCAAGAATATGACCTGCAAGTCCCAAATCCTTCATATCAAAGGACTCATGCAACTTGGCCTTTAATGCATCTAGCTCATAAGTATTCTTGCTAGCCAATAGCATATCATCCACATATAGTGCCAGGATTATCAGGCTATTATCCTTAGCCCTTTTAGTGTAGAGGAAGTGATCAATTTCACTCCTTCTAAAACCCTGGGACCGAATGAAAGCATCAAACTTCTGATACCATTCTCTAGGCGCTTGCTTAAGACCATAGAGACTCTTCTTCAGCTTGCAAACTAAATGCTCTTTGCCCTTTTCTTCAAAGCCTTCCGGCTACACCATGTAAATTTCCTCATGCAAATCCCCATGCAAGAATGTTGTCTTGACATCCATCTGCATAAGCTCCATATCCTCAACTGCCACTAGTCCAAGCATGCATCTAAGTGTGGTCATCTTCACCACCGGAGAGAATATCTCATCAAAGTCCACACCCTTCTCTTGCTTGAACCCTTTAGCGACCAAATGGGCCTTGTACCTAGGCACATCATCACCTATGACCTTCATCTTGTAGACCCATTTACATGGCAATGCTTTCTTTCCATGTGGCAAAGAAACCAAGTCCCAAGTCTTATTCTTTATAAGTGAACTCATCTCTGATTGCATAGCATACTCCCACTTGCATTGATCCTCGCGCATCATAGCCTCTCTGTAGCAAGAAGGCTCCCCGCAATCAGTAAGCATCACATAGTCTACCCCTGGAACAAACCTATCAGGCGGTCTAGACACTCTAGATGATCTTCTCAAGGGCATTTCAACTTGCTGTCCCACCTGCATATCAGCCACATTTGGCTCATCATTTCCACCAATAGATGATCCATCATCTACCCTTGATTGTATACCTGTGGGAGTATTTGGTGGTACCATTTCTTGCACATTTGGTGCATGGACAACTTGCTGTCTATCAACATATGCAGGTGGATTCACATCCTGGAAAGTGATTCTCCTCATTTCCACATCCCTCATGGGAATAAAATCGTATGCACTCCAATTTCACTCACATGCACCCGATGATGTAGCAATAGAGAGCACACGAGTTGCAACATGCTACAACTCCAATGTCTCTTCACCATATTCCTTCCACCAAGTAGGTGCAATAGTCATCTTAAAAGCATCAAGATTCCAAGGATCTCCAAAAGAGCCTTCGCGATCCGTATACCTCACTCGTTTGCTAGTAGGCCAGTTTTCCTTGATCTCCCGGAAGTAAGTTTTTACAAACCTTTCGAAAGTTACTTATGACTTCAGGACTCTATGATTGAGCATGCATTTGATATTGTGGATGTACTGCAAACGCAGCTCCATGCAAAGGGGTGTGCATTTGCTTCCATCTCTTATCAGCCAAATATACCACTTGTTGCTTCTCCCTAGGGGCAAAGCGCACAAATTCTTTAACTTGTCGTATTGCTTCTAACATCTTCCAATACACTTTACCCATAACAAAGGCATCAGCATCAACCATCCTCAATATTGTTACAAATGGCTCTACACCTTCTTTTATTCTTTTGACATTTTTCCAGAATAGAGATGATTGTACAAGATGCACACATTTAGAGCTTGGTATTGCATACTACGTCTTTTTCTCTAGCCAATTCACCCATCATCTATCAACAACAGTCTCGACTAAAGCTTGACGCACTTCCAACAATCTAGCAAGAACTAGAAAAGAAGTGGCAAATCTAGTTTGGCAAAATTGCCTGAGTTGCTTCACAGAGTGCTCTTTGAATACTACATGCAAGTATTGATGACTCTTTATAGAACTCACTACGGCATTAGCATCTTGCAGTACTGGTTGCACAAATGGCAATTGTCCAATATCCTTCAACAATAAGTTGAGAGTATGAGTGCCACATGGCACCCATGTCAGAGTGGGATACTTTGCCATGACCATCTCACCTGCAGTCTTGTAATTTGATGCATTATCTGTTACTAATGTAGTAACATTCTCACTGCCACCAACTTTGCAAATTGCTCTTTTATTATATTTTTACAATATATGCCGAAGTTTTTTCTTTTAGAGACGTATCAATACTCTCCAAAAACATGGTTCCCTTGGGAGTAATGCACATTACATTTACCAAGCGTCTAGCCTGCTTGCTAGTCCATCCATCAAATGCAAGAGTACACCCATATGTAGGAATAAAGTCCAATATCTTTTTTTTCAAGCAATCCGCCATAGTTTGTTTGACTCTATCAAGATGATCCGTATGCATTTTATTATAATCTGGCAAAAATCTAGTACATGATTTCAATGCATTACGAAACATGTCATCTCTCATGACATTGAATGGTATACCATTTTTAACCAAATGCTTCTATCCATCTTAAGTGCTTTTCATGCACTTGTTGTCGAAGAAATCCATCCTCCATAGAAGCTTGTTCTCCCTTTTTTCTCTTCTTTACCTGACAGACATTAGTCACATCAAAACTCACCTGCGACCTGCTTGCTAGCATATCGACATCACCTTCATGTATGGATACACTCCTCGCATTTATTGGTGCTTCTCCTTCAACTGTCTCATCAACCTCAGTGCTCACATCTTGTTGATTTGCACAATTTCTTATTAGGGACGAATTAACCACTTTCTCTAAATACGATTTACATAACGGAAGAACATCAGACAGAGTGCATGTGCAAGCTCCAACATCACTGCCTATTCCAAGAAAATGTTGCTTGACGTGAGTAGAACCACTTGTGAACTTGTGTCCACAATATTTACACTGCAAGAAAGAAACCAAGGCATGTACTTTTCATATCTCCATCACGTATGACCAAATCTTGCCACGCACCATGCTTTTGAAGTTGCCAAAAACAAAATGCAAAAAACCTAATTTGAGTATACAATAGAAACATATTGCAATACACATTTTATAAAAAACAACACATGTCCTTTGAAAAACACGTTCAAGCATGCAATATATTAATTGTCATTCAATCACGCTCTTTTAAAACGATTCACATTCTATTGAATTAATATTAAATATTCATTCAAAAGAAAGTGTAAGAATGAGAAAACTCTTCTAATAACTTTTAAAACTTTCAATTCGTACACTTTAAAACTCTTTGTATTCTTTCACATTCTATTGAAAGAATATTACATATTCATTCAAAGAAAGTGTGAGAATACAAACACAAAATAAAATCATATTTCTCACATGAGATCTAGGGAACTCAACAAGGAGATCCTAGAACTCCCACATACAAATATTCTCACAAGAGCGGTATGCCCGCTCATAGGAGTCCCACGACTGACAGATCCACTCCTTACAGCATCTCCTGGCACAAGAGAGGAACCTCACGGTTTCCCTCCAAGAAGAAATCAAAAGCCAGCGCATCACTGGCCAATCTGAGGAGTCAGGTTGGAAGACCACGAGTAGCAGGAGTTTAGGATGTACAGGGAAGTGTCTGCACAATTAGCCACATACACACGTGCACCATGCACCATCGCCCAAACCTTGCAAATGCACTTTGATGTACTCCGTGCACAAAACCTCATTTTCCACCTAGGCCTCACTACTCCACTTTCGCCTAATGCCCTCCAAACTATTCTCTGCCCCGTAATCCCGACCACTGCCGGCCCATCTTAGCCATGTCATATTTCTCTCTTGACCTTCAGCCCACTTCCCTATCTCTTCTCTGCCCCTCCGATCTCCAAACCCTATCTGCCCATCCCATTCTTCTTAATTTTCAAGCCTGGTGCCGTGTCATCATCACTGATTCCCTTAATTATCCTATGGACGATGAAGTGATGCAACTCGCAAAGCCCAAGGAACTCATGCCATGGGTCTGCACTCCCAAAATTCTACATGGACATAAATTGGATGTAGACCTACGGCCAAGCCTCAGTAGTCCAAGCTCAAGGACAACTTGCAGCCTACAAGTCCACCACCTACCAACCCCTCGGAATAATAATCCTCTTTAATAGGGTGCTACAAGCTCTCCAAGACTCACTTGAGTCCTTGGTGAGCAATTTTGAAACAATTCACGTAGCATACCGTGAGGAAATAACCGAGGACAAGAGAAAAAATGCAGTCACCCTCTTTAATACAACCACCCCCCTACAGATATTTCATTACCGCCTCCCCTAGATCCCGCCCAACCCACCCAACAAGCTGCCCAACCTCCTCTCCCTCGGACAACACTGCTTGAGTACTTATCTAATGCCTCCAACACCACCACCGCACAGCACCGACCCTCCCAATCCATCTCCTCCAATGCTTCGATCGGCCTCCTTGATGAAGCCTTCAACACGCTACTCAAAGCAACACATTTTGTACAATGCATGGACACCGCGACTCCTGCAGGCCCCACAGAGCCAAAGCCCATGCCGCTTGCATATGACAAAGCTTTGCCATCACTGCCCGTTTCTCCCCCTGTAGATGTTCATTGGCACCCGGACTTGCAGTCCTTTCAGGAGCTACCCAATAGTGCGCTAATGCACCATTGGAAGTGCCAGCTCGAGGCTCCCACCTCCACCTCTACAAAATTCTTGAGGTGCACCCCCTCACACAGTTCATAATGCAGTCATTCTCGACGACTGGAACCGCATGCATCCCAAGCGCATGAGAGGATGATATAGCCTCGCCCCCGACACCTCTGTCCCTGCAGCTGATGAAGATGTCAGTCTACAGCCAAATTGGTGGCTCCCATTTTTTAAGTTGGAGAAATTTTGGCGCTACTACTGCAACGCGCCCATCGATCGTCGAGTCCACCCACTCTACATGCCCATGGATTGACATTCGACTTGGGCCGCCTTTCGAACTCTCCAGCAACAAGACCCCAATGTATTGTACAATTTTCCTAAGTACAACTTTCCAAAACAAATGATGCAAGAGGGTTTTTTCTTCTGCCTCCAATCATTCAATGACACATACGGCATAGTGCCAGATCCAGCTGTCCATTTCAACCACCTCAACCTCTTACTCCTCTACGATCTTCCCACCCGAAGCCACCCCATCAACGATCACATCCACAATCTGACCAACCAGATTTTCTTCAACCCCGACGTCGCTCCAACTCAATTCCAAGACCTCTGCCTCTACCTCCGCGTCCACAATATCCATGGGCATCACCTCCGCACTTATGAGAATATGCATGCCACACATTTTTGGAAGTGCCACTCGTACGTCACTCGCCTCATGTCAAGGCAACTAGATCGCTACGCCTTCCTTCAGTCCTCACCACCAACCTCCTCCAGCGCAACTAACCCAAGGATGGATCAGCAACAGGAAGGGGGCACGTTAACATCCATAGAGTACAACCACCAAATCTAGGGTAATCAGTGAGAGTAAAGGTGACCAGGCCAAATGATCTACTTCAACGGACAAGCTCAAGGGAGTTTGATACCCAGATACACCAAGATCAGTGATTACAAGCAATGTGCACATGAAAGGAGTATAGCTCATACTCAGGGAGTTTGATCCCCAAATACCCACAGTCTACTCCAGGTGCATACCAGGAACAAGGAGATGCACACTTCTGGGCCATGAGGAGTGCATGCGCCTTGCACTTTTCAGCTCCACATGCACAGGAAATAGCTACGCAAACAAAAATAGCCTTGAAAGAAGTACAGCTCAAACTCATGGAGTTTGTCCCCCAAATATTCCGAAGAAAAGGCTTCCAGGAAACGTGCAGGGTTGTCGTGGGGTGTCTTATAGCCTAGTCTACAGGGTTCGAACCCCAAATAGGTGAAGGTGTGAGGGCGCTTAGGGAGTTTGAGCCCCAAATCACCTAAGCCTAGGAGTGGGGAGGCTAACACAAGCGCTATTTGGGAACCAGTTAGGACCACCTCCTAATGCCAAGCTTTTCCCAAGCGCTCTAATATGGTTAACACAAGCTCTATTTCTGCTAGTAGGGAGAGGAGAGGGAGAGTCGGTAAGAATAGCAATATGCCTTGGCACCCTACAGGCCCAAGAGCCTTGGTTGTAATGTGAGGGAGAGTGCTAAAAAGGAAAATGGTTGGCCCTCCCTTCAAAAGGTGACATGTATAAAAGACCAAATGTTTCACTTTGGTCTTCATTGTTGTTTGCATCAAGTTGAATACAAGCTCCTTCTTCTCTTCCAAGAGAGTGTTTTGGGTGTTCTCTTGTTTCCTTATAGTGCCTTTGTGATTGTCACTCTATCCCCCCTCACTCCCTTCTCCTTCTCCCCTTCCTCCTCCCTCCTTCTCCCTTCCTCTTCCTCTTCCCTCTTCCTCGCATGAAACCACATTGCAACAACTGGAGGCCGCTTGAGTGACACTTGCGAATGGCTCATACTATGCATTGCTCGTGAGTCTACAGTGAATCATTGTTTGTCTCTATATTCTTTGTCATTCCATCTGAATGTAGAGGAAAAACTTAAACTCACTCCCATATCTTCACAGTTGTAATGTTCTCACAAATGTCATCATCCCCTATGATGCATGCAATGTAGAAACAAGAAAGTTTTCTTTTGTTAATCAAGTGGTTGTTTAAAAAGCCCCATATGATGTACAGACCTTGAACTCCTTTAATTTTCTCGCAATCGTGCCATCTTTTCCTTGTGGAGAGGTTGGATGTAAGCCATGTTACAACATCATGGGCATCATTAAGCTTTTCTTGTGGGCATGTTAATTGGTGTTTTAAATAGATCTTGCTTAATAGTAGCACCACATCCATCATGTTCACCCTTGCCATGGCTAGATCCAAAGAAATTCCACATCATGTAGATAGACTGGTCAGGGATTTCAACCTTAAGACAAACTAGAACCCATGGCCTAATTTAAATTGAGAGGCAGCACCACCTGACCACACCCAATGTTGTTTTATATTTTGTGCATGGGGATTTTGCTTTTTCAGCCATTCCCAATGCAATGGAAAAGCATGCTGCACAAATAAGGTGTCGTGTTCCCTATCATCTAAAATATAGAAATGGTATGTGTGTTGCAGTGACTTGGACTCTTGTAAGTCAGCAAGTAGATTGGCATTATTCGTAGAAGAATAAAGCAAATGACTATACGTGATATGCACAAGAATTATTATTTGCTCGTTGTACCAATGAGCACTTTGTATCTCATCTTGTTCTTGAAATGAATAATTTTCAACAAAATCTATGACAGAGACAATAGTGTCATAGGGAAAATTGGCAAGGCACGTCCTGAACTGCTTACCCTACTAGCTGGCCCTAAAATTGTGAAGCACATATTTTGGGATGGATTGAACCATGTGACCTATAAGCTCCCTCGGCTGTGTGCTCTTATACGATAGTAGCCATCTCTTTTTATCGAATTTTTCAACATTGACATTTTCAAATCTCCTCCATTTTAGAGCAACATGGTTGTCTTTCCTCATTTCATTTGGAAAGACATGAAATGTCTTCTTCTTCAGCTTAAGATGGCAATGCTTGCATGTACCACGAATGTATTCAATATGGTGCCACTCACGGTCTCCCTTTGGGCAAACCACTAGCTCCCACAAACACCTTAGGCTACAAAACCTGCTTCCCCTTACAACACATGATGAGGATCCACGTGGCCTATCGACTGCACATTCATCGGGTAGACATGGTGATGCCCATTGGAGCAATGCTCCAACATGACCAGATCTCAAGTCATTCATAGCTTGTCAGGCCATAGCACCTTACGTGTCATAACATCAGCAGAGAAATGCCCTCCTATAATTCAAAAGTGGGCTTCTCGAGAACATCAATGTATTCCTGCTGACACATGCATCTACGCATGGTGCCATCCTTGCCCATGTAGTATGGCTAGCCTACAATTAATTGATATGGCACTGCATCCTTGATGAGTTTGTGTGCTCTGTCTTTCTTAAGGGCTTTGTCTAGAGGCAGCAATCCATTGGCCAAGTAGTGGACAATTTCGGCAGCCCACTCAGGGATATCGGTGAGGAATAGGGAAGCATCGGGAAGGTCATCTTTGACCCCCATTCGGAGCTTCGCCATTTGGGATCCTTGAGAGGTGGTTGACTAGGTCATGGATCTTCCCTTTACACACTACGACTGTGAAGTCAAACTCCAAGAGGACTAGCATCCACCTAGTGATGCATCCCGTCATGCATGGCTTGTTGACCAAGTACAATAGTGCTTGGTGGTCCACAAAGAAGACGAACTTGTTGGCCAACAAGTAATGCTTGAACTTTTTTACTACATAGACCATGGCCAGGCACTCTCTCTTTGTTGTTGTGTAGTTGACCTTAGCATCATTCAATTTCCAGCTAGCAAAGTAGATAGGGTAGTCATGGTTATAATCCCCTAGTTGGGCTAACACACACTCGATAGTAAAATTGTAGGCATCCATGTGAACGTGGAATATTAGATTCTAGTCTGGGGCTCGTAATACTGATGCAGTGGCTAGGGCTAGTTTGAGGGTTTCGAAGGACTTTTGACATTCCTCGGTCCACTCAAAGACTACTAACAGTTTGTATAGTGGCCGAGCTATGTCTACATAGAATAGAATGAACATTCGATAGTAGCTCGTGTGGCCAGTAAATTGCTGCACTCCCTTGGCATTTGTGGGGGGTGGTAATCCTACAATGAGCTTGATTTTGTTGTAGTCCATGGAGATACCATTACAGAGCACTATGTGGTCAAGAATCATGCCATGTTTGACCCAAAATTGGCACTTAAGGGGATTCAAGGATATATGGTACAACCGGCACTTTTTTTCTTAGGTATCTTAGGTGATCATCCCACATCGAGCTCATGCATATGTGATCCAAGAAGACTTCCACAAAGTCCCTTAGGTACTCCTTGAAGACAGTAATCATCAACTTTGGAAGATGGCAGGCACATTGGTAAGCCCAAAGGTCGTTTTGTGTTGATCTTGTGGAGCGGTGGACACTTGATTGTACCCAGAGAATCCGTCTAGGAAGCTATAGGCTTTCTTTACGGCTACCCTTTCCAAGACATGTTCTGTGAATGGCAAGGGGTAGTGGTCACACCTGGTGGTGGCATTAATATTTTTCAGATCTACGCATACTCGAATCTTTCCATTCTTCTTTAGGACTATCATGATGGGTGACCCCCAGTCTGTATGCTCGATCTCATAGATGAATCCTACATCTATGAGTTGTTGGATCTCCTCTTTCACTATGAGCGCATATTTGGGATTCATAGGGTAGGGACGTTGATGCACTGGCCTCGCGTCATCAAGCATGGGTATCATGTGTTGCACAACTTTAGCAAGCACACCTTTCATATCTGTGTATTTCTAGGTCATACAGTCCTTGTTTTCTCGAAGGAGGGCTATTACAGTGTTCTCCTCATCAGAGGTGAGATCATCTCCGATGATGAATACTGGTTGGTGTTGAGATATCGAGCTCCACTCGAGATATGCCAGGGTGACCGTTGTGTACTTATGTCACCGACTTGTTAGCTAGAGATGCGGTTGGTACACCGCCCACGAATAATAGCTGGATGACAGCTTTCTTTATCTACTCTAGTTTGTGGCTCAGTTAGTATGCCACTTAGTTAGTTGAGTTTGGTTTGAGACCCACATATAGGGTTCTTCTATTTTCTTTGTACAAGAGTTCTTTTGGCTTTCACAACTAAGAAGAGGAAAACTGTTTTCACCCTCCACCTTTGTGTGTACTCCCCCATTGTGCATGTGAGAAAGCCGCAAGTGAGACTCCTTCCCTCTCTCCCACAATCTTCACATGGTATCAGAGCCTTGTTCGTGGTAAGGAGCTCAAGAAAGCAAGCCAAGTTCCTGGTGTCCTGGTAAGAGGACCAGTGTTGCTTTCCTATTTCGAGTTTGGGAGCAAATCTCTGCAGGTAGCACAGCCAAAAGTGCAGGAGTACATTGTTTCAGATTGAGACGCCCTTCGCGGTGTGGCAAGAGCGCAGTGACTTTATTTTTCTGATTTGAGGCCGTTTCGAGGCCCGTTTTTGAGGCGGAAGTTCTTCGCAGGCACTCAGAAAAAGGCCCTATTTTTTGCTGTGCGACCACTGCGCGGCTAGTCGGTGGAAAGGTGCCGCAAAAATTGCATCGTATGCCTGTGTGCAGAGATATTGGGAGTGCAGATTCATGCCTATTGCCTGTTGATGCAAAATCGTCACTAGGAAGTGACTGTGTGGTGAAATACCACTCTCGTCGGTTTTGCAGATCTGCCCGTGTGAGGCAAAAGCTGTGTTTTTTGCAGTGACAGAATATTTTGCAGTGTTCTATAATGGCATCTGATTCTCTTTCACAGATTGTCACTGAAAAGCTTGACAAGAACAACTTCCAGGCATGGAAGTTTAGAATGACGAATTTCTTGATGGGAAAAGGCTATTGGGAATTCATTACAGGAAATGAAGAAGAACCTGTTCTTCCTAATGTTCCCAGTCAACAGGAAATGCAGGCATTCAAAGGATGGCATGAGAGAGCCAGGAAAGTTATGTACTGGCTGTCTATCAGTATTTCGGACTCCATGATTGTGCATATTCAGGATGCAAATACGCCAAAGGAGGCATGGGATACTTTGGCAAAAATGTATAGCACAAATACGCAAGCCAGGAAAATGCAACTCAAACAGGAGTTGCACAATGTGCAGAGAGAAAATTTGAGCATAAATGACTACCACATGAAAGTGAAGAAAATTGCAGATGCACTTGCTTCCATTGGGTCGCCAGTGGATGATGACGATTTGGTTTCTATGACCTTGAATGGTCTAGGAAAGGATTATGCACAGTTTCGGACATCCATTGCCATCCGTGAAAACTTTCCTGATTTTGAGGAGTTGATTGCTCTTCTAATTTCTGAAGAGCAGAGAAATGGGGGTGCATCTTCTTCAGCAGGAACTTCAAAAGAAACTGTCTTCTACTCAAATGCTGGCAGAGGTAGAGGCAGAGGTAGAGGAGGCCGATCTGCAGGCCGTGGTAGAAATCAGAATATGCAGCAAACGCAAGAAAACCAGTCCTATGCAGGAGGACGTGGGAACTCTAGAGGCAAGGGGAGCCAAAGAGGCCGTGGTGGATGGCAGAGAGGCGAAAATGCAAACAGCAATATTGAATGCTACTATTGTGGCAAAATGGGTCATATGGCTAAGGACTGCTATAAAAAGCAGAATGACATTATGAGTGGAAAATTGCAGCAAGGCAATTATGCATCTTCTAGCAGGCAGGGTGATGACAGAAATGAGCATCTATTTATGGTGCAGCATATGACCAATTCTGTGACAAGTGCAGAAGAACAAAATGATGTGTGGTATGTTGACTCAGGTGCGTCAAACCACATGACAGGTCATGCAGAATAGATGCAAGATGCAAGGAAGATGGAAAAGCCAGGATTTGTGGAGATTGGTGATGATACTGCACATCCTATTGTGCAGATTGGCAAAATTCCTTTGTCTATGCAGGATGGGAAAAAGAAATACTTGTCTGATGTATTTCATGTCCCGAACATCACCAAGAACCTGGTTTCTGTTGGTCAGATGGTTGAGCAGGGCTTGCAGGTCAGATTTAATCCTCATGGATGTTTTGTTGAGGATATGAAAATAATGGTCGCTTGATAGCAAAAGGAAAGAAGAAGGGCAGGATGTTTACATTGGATGCAGACATGCCTGAATTGAGTGCAGCAATGTTTGCACATGGGACCGGTGTAGTTGCAGATATTGATATCTGGCACAAACGCATTGGTCATGTTAATATACAGCGACTTAAATCAATGCAAGCCCAAAATATTGTTGCAGGATTGCCAAAATTCAAGGTTGCAGAAATGCACAAGGTTTGTGAAGCCTGTCAATTTGGGAAACAGGTAAGGAAACCTTTTCCTAGGCATGTTCAAGAGAGTAAAAAGCCATTGGAATTAATCCACTCTGATGTGTGGACTACAAAAGATGCATCTATTGGAGGCTGTCACTATTTTGTCACATTTATTGATGACTTCAGCAAAAAACTGTGGGTGTATTTTATGAAAAAGAAAAGTGAAGTGTTTGGGCACTTCAAAGCTTTCAAAGCTATGGTTGAAAAAGAAACAGGCCTGCAAATAAAATGCCTAAGGTCAGATGGAGGGGGAGAGTACCTCTCAAATGAGTTTGCAAGGTTCTTGCAGGAGCATGGTATAAAGCAGCAATATTCATGCAGTCATACCCCACAGCAAAATGGAATTGCAGAAAGAAAAAACAGGCATATTGGAGAGGTATCTCGGGCTATGCTAAATGAAAAAGATCTACCAGATTATTATTGGGCTGAAGCAGTTGCTACAGCAGTCTATATAATGAACAGGACTCCCACTGCAGCAATACATGGCATGACGCCAGAGGAGATGTATACTGGTAGGAAACCAGATATTTCTCATTTGAAGATTTTTGGTTGCATTGCTTATGTCCATGTGCCAGATGAGTTGAGGTCCAAGTTGGATCCAAAAGCTGAGAAGTGCGTCTTTATTGGTTATTCTCTGCAGCAGAAAGGGTATAGATGCTATAACCCTTCTACACGTAAGTTCACAGTGAGCAGAGATGTTGTTTTTGATGAGATGAGCAGCTGGTATAAACCAGTAAATGTGATGATTGATGTAGATGCACAAAATGGTAATGCTGCACAGAATGCACAGCAGCAATCACAAAATATCAGTGGACCTGGAGTGTCCTCTACCAGTGGTTCACATACTTCGCCATGGACAGGCAGATTGAGATCAGGAGAATCCCCTCAAAGCAATGCAGATAGTGGTACGCAGGTATCACGAAAAGGAAAAGAGAAGGTAGATCAGCCCATGTTTGATGTGAATGCAGGTCACTCGTATGTGGATGGTGAATCCAGTGGCTCAGAATAGAGCATTGATGATGAGTTGGGTATTCCTTCTGTTGTTACACCTGGAGTAAGGAAGACCAGGGATGTTTTGAGAGCACCTGGAAGTGAGCCTATTTTGCGCAGGTCTACCAGGGTTAGGTATCCTGTGGATAGGCTGAAATATGATGGATTTACAGCCATTCACTATGCCTATATGGTCAAAGTGATACAGGAACCAGAACCCACTTCTTTTGAGCAAGCCATGGGAAATGAAAAATGGGAGAAAGCCATGGATGAAGAAATGGATGCCTTGGATGTTAATGCTACATGGGAATTGGTGCCTTTGCCTAAAGGCAAGAATGCAATTGGTTGTAAGTGGGTTTATAAGATCAAGCACAATGCAGATGGTTCTGTGAATAGATACAAGGCAAGATTAGTTGTCAAGGGGTATGCACAGACATATGGCATTGATTATGAAGAAACTTTCAGCCCGGTTGCAAGGATGGCAACCGTAAGAGCAGCCATTGCGATGGCTGCATCAAAGGGATGGTCTTTACATCAGATGGATGTAAAGAATGCCTTCTTGCATGGTGATTTGCAAGAAGAGGTCTTTATGGAGCAGCCAGCAGGTTATGTTCATGCTACTCATCCTGAGTTTGTTTGCAGAGGTTGAAGAAAGCCTTGTATGGCTTGAAGCAAGCACCTAGAGCATGGTCTGACAAGATAGGACAGTATCTTGTCACTATTGGCTTTCAGATTTCCAAGGCAGATTTCTCACTCTATGTGAGAAAAACAGAGAAAGGGATTATGCTGCTGGTCATTTATGTTGATGATTTGATCATCACAGGTGATAGTGATGAAGATATCCTTCATGTGAAAATGCTATTGAGGCAGAAGTTTGAGATGAAGGATTTGGGAGAGCTGCGTTATTTCTTGGGCATTGAGGTGATTAGATCACCAAGTGGGATACAGCTCTTGCAGAGGCAGTATGGATTGGACATGCTGTCCAAATATGGGATGTCATCCAAATATGGGATGACATGCTGTCCAAATATGGGATGACAGGCTGTAAGCCTATTTCAGTTCCTTTGGAGCAGAATGTGAAGCTGAGCACAGATGCAGGTGAGCTTCTGGAAGACCCTACTATGTACAGACGCATAGTAGGAAGTTTGATTTACATGACTATTACCAGGCCAGATTTGAGCTATGTTGTTGGGTTGGTAAGTCAGTTTATGCAGGCTCCAAGGAAACCGCATTTGGATGCAGCTAGACGCATACTCAAGTATGTGAAGTCCACATTGCAGTATGGACTATTTTATGAGGCTGGGGTTCAGATACAGTCTCATGGATACACTGATGCTGATTGGGCTGGTGGCATTTCTGATAGACGATCTACCAGTGGATATGTGTTCTCTTTTGGGAGTGCTGCAGTCACTTGGAGCAGCAAGAAACAGCCTACAGTTGCCTTGTCGAGCACAGAGGCTGAGTACAGGGGTGCAGCAATGGCTGCATGTGAGGTAGCTTGGTTGCATAAGCTACTCTATGATATGCATCAGTCTACAGATAAGCCGGTTGTCATTTGCTTTGACAACATGATCAGTATACACTTGGCAAAGAACCCAGTCTTTCATGCCAGAACAAAGCACATTGAGGTGCATTATCACTATGTGCAGGAGAAGGTTTTACTAGGTCTTATTGATCTAGTTTATGTCAGCACAGAGGATCAGGTAGCTGACATATTCACGAAAGCATTGGGTGCAGAGAAGCTGCGCAAGTTCAGAGACCTGCTTGGTGTGCAGGATTTGGGATTGAGCTCGAGGGGGAGTGTTGAGATATCGAGCTCCACTCGAGATATGCCAGGGTGACCGTTGTGTACTTATGTCACCGACTTGTTAGCTAGAGATGCAGTTGGTACATCGCCCACGAATAATAGCTGGATGACAGCTATCTTTATCTACTCTAGTTTGTCGCTCAGTTAGTATGCCACTTAGTTAGTTGAGTTTGGTTTGAGACCCACATATAGGGTTCTTCTATTTTCTTTGTACAAGAGTTCTTTTGGCTTTCACAACTAAGAAGAGGAAAACTGTTTTCAGCCTCCACCTTTGTGTGTACTCCCCCATTGTGCATGTGAGAAAGCCGCAAGTGAGACTCCTTCCCTCTCTCCCACAATCTTCACAGTTGGGGGTCCTGACCTTCCCATGCCAAGTTTACCTCCTTGACCCCCGGGCTGGGCCATCATATCCTTGGAAGTAGCCATCTTCCTGAGATCTCTTGGCTTGTTGGTATAAGATCTTGCAATCCTTGATCATGTAGGCCTTGTAGTGGGCTGGTACCTGTCATAGATCCTCATTCTCTTCACCTTCCTCTTCCACTCCTTCTTAGGGGGTAGTCCTCTTGAGCTTTTGGATGTTGGGAGTTTCAGACCTGTTACTTGTGTTCTATATTTTCTTTAAACTTGTACCTTACAACAAACAACTTTGAACATCATTTAGAGCTGTGCAGAGATCTATCTAGAACAAAAAGAATTTGGCATTGTGGTTTTGATGGGTCATCGAGAAACTTAGGTGACCATCACATTTTGTGGCTTTTCCGTTTGTGTGTGGAGACCTGGAAATAATACTATACCAATGTCATTATCACTAAAACATAGAGGGCTTCTTGTGTCAAAAAACCTTGCCTACAGATTCTCAAACCTGTCATCCCCTTATTTTCTCCCTCAAGACCTCTTTTTCATTTGGGTTTTCTCTAGAATCCTCCTCCATGCCAAATGTCAAGGTTGCCTGCACAAATCTCAACAATCATTCTTGCTTTCAACTGCAACTCTTTGTGTAAGCCCCCAATAGATTTGGCATGGTTTTGCTACATGTCTTCTACCTAGTTTCTTTTGCTTGTAGTAATGGGAAATTCTTGGAAGCTTTTGGAAGACATTGTGATTGTGCATGTCCTTCACCACGTTTATGTAGAAAAGATGAGGCACTTCTTCCCTAACTAGTGGCTGATGGTAGTGCATGCTATTAATTATTTCTATCATTTGAGGTGTGTGCAACGCACCGAAAGCAGTTCAACTGGTCAAGGAATGCTTTATTGTGCTGTCACATCGGGACATTGCATAGTACAGAACATTGTCATTCTAGACAGAAGGTGACATTGCAAAAGCACCCAGGGTTTGCTTGAGAAAATCCAACTATCCTTCATAGGGCTCCCTTGACATAAGTCCCCACACAAGAGGATGTCCACTCCATCGAATGGCTGCAAGTGGTTATGCTTGATTTCCCACATGTGCATGTCCGCTACAGTGGGGGATCTTTCATGGCACTTATAGAGCTAACTGGGAAGGTAACCTTTCTTACCATTGCTCCCCAATTGGAGGAGAACTCATGGTGGGCAGTAGTGGCACCAACATATGCTAGCCAGTGGAGGTCTAATTTGACCCTTACTGTCCCCCCTTGCTCACCTTGTGGGGTTTGCGCATGTTGAACATCCTGAGGAGAATCCCCAGGCTCAACCCCTCGAGTTCGAGTGTTGTCACTTGGAACCCTATTCTCTCTTGGACATCAATGTCTTCCAGAATGTGCATCTAGTTCTAAGAGAATTCTGGCTCGAGAAGAGGGGCAAACCAAAATTCATGGACCTCCTTCTCATCCTCTTCCTTCCCACAGGGTTGGAACAGTTTTAGGGATGCTGTCCGGTTGGTTGTGTAAGATCCTGCGGCTGAAAATAGTTGTCGTGAAAATGGGTGGGTCTTGTAGGTGCGCAAGTCCACTCGCATGATTTGCTCCTCATCCCACAAATAGATGTCGGTGCGCTAATCATATACGAGTCCGAACATTCGCAAGAAGGGCCTGCCTAGGATGGCTTTATATCCTGGCTGCTGGGTGAAGTCCATGACTATGAACCTAATGGTGTACCTAAAGCCGAATCCCTTGATGTTAATACTGGTGAGGACAAGGGTTCCACAGTTAACTTCACTACTAGGTGGGTTTGCTCAAGCGCAAGTTTTCCCCACTTCACCCAGCATTCCTTGGTATAGACACTCACTCTTGCTCCCCCATCTAGGATGGCATCCACCTTTTGGTTCTAGTAGATTATGGGGATGTCCGTGTTAGTATCATCACCTTCGAAGTATTGGCCATCTTATTGATGGGAACCTCGGGTAAGTTTTGTCCTTTCTCTGGCAATTGATCAGCCTTGAGGCTAGTAGGTCCTGGGGACAAGAATCGTCCGTTCATCTAGTTTGATAGGTCTCACTAGAGGATAGGATTCCCACTTAACAAGGAGGAGATCGGCATTTTTACCTTAGTAGAGAGGAATGTGGCCATCCCGGCACTATCGTAGGGTTTCTGAGAGGTCTCTCTACCCATAGTAGCAGATCCTCAAAACCATATTTAAGGCCTCCTTCTTCTTATAGGTTCTGCTCTCAGAACATCCGCTGCATCAAGTTTGGAGCTTCTGCTTTACCGAAGCTGAAACGTTCCTCTTCTTCTACCCTTTCTGGCACCCTAAATGCCTTTGATCCTTTGTGAGTGGTCAGGTGGACTAGGCTAGCCTTGAGTCTATGCTCGAACTTTTCTTGGCACTCCCAAGGCCTCGGGCCTGCACTGGCTTGTTTACATCCGAGTATGGAGGTACACTCGGATCACTCTAGGAGGGGGTCCTTTGGAGGTAGAGGAGGTGGCAAGGGTGGCTGTCTCCTCATTGGAGCCATCTTGAATGAGCACCTGGTCGGCTCCTTTGCCTACCTGTATGGCCTTCTTGGATCAAGTTTGTGGTGGTTGAGACACCTCAGGATTTTGTGGTAGGGGCGCTTTATCCTTCCTTGCCTGTTTGTTCACATTGCTTTGCCTATGGCTTGGGCTTGCATCCTTGTGATGACCTTCAAGGGTATTGCTACTACCTGACCCTATTCAATACTTAGCAAGTTAAGGCTGGTGCTCTTAGGTGGGGTGACCGGAGTTGCTGGTCTTCTCAAGGGACAATCCTTGAATAAATGTTCTATTCCGCAGCCAACACACAAGGGTGTAGGTCTTGTCATGGGTGGGACCACCAGGGTAAGATCCATGTAAGGATAGTCCTTTAAGAAATGCGGCCCTTGGCACTTGAAGCATGACACTGGAGGGTTTTCGAAGCCCTTATAGGGGCACTCACTTTCCCTGTGCAGACCCTCACAAGCATAACACTAGGTCGGAGGCCTTCATGTAATGGAGTTCATGGACTCTCTCACCCTTGTGGTCAGGGGGGGTGGTCTGGAACACTAGGACTTGCTGATCCTCATGTAGGAGGTAGTGACTTAGGGTGGCTCTTCCTTCCTCGTAAGGGTAATAGTTGAGGTAACCGTGGTCCGGATCCAAATCCTCTCAATCATTGAGCACTTCCTCTACCAATACTTGATTGATCCTCTACCAATACTTGATTGGTTGGGTGGGGGAGGTTGGGGACCCAATATGGGCAGTGGTAGGGGAGCCTATTGTGCTCTATACGTAGCCAAAGGGGCACCTTGTGCATTCATAGGGTTAGGTGGGGCTGTCAGGGCTAGTGGGGGTCTCGCTTGGTACATAGGTTGGGGCAGGGCCCTCAAGAATTTGCATTGGGAAGTGTCATGGTTTCCCCATTTATGATAGTGTGCATAGTAGAGGGCTTACCTTGCCCCAAGGTGGGGGCACTCCTTGGAGGGATGGTTGCCATTGCATACCCTGCACCACACATTGTCTCTCCATGGAAACAAATGGGGGTTACTTGGCACCTCCTTGGAGGTCCCTGACTTCCACTATTGGCCAAACAGATTTGAGGCAAGCTCACTCATATCCAAGCCCTTGGGCTAGTTGTTCTCCTTCTTGGTAGGCTGCACACTGGAAGACCTTACCAATGGTGATACTTCTGATGGGGTCATGATTTTGTCCTGGGTAACCTTGTCCATCATATTATCACTTATACGGATAGACACCTTGTTGCATAGTTGGGGTCATGATTTTGTCCTGGGTAACCTTGTCCATCATATTATCACTTATACGAATAGACACCTTGTTGCATAGTTTGAAGGAAGTAGGATTCATAACCATTAAGTGGTCATGCAGCTTTGGGTCTGCCAATCCGATGAGGAAGCGGGGCAACAATCGTTCGTCACTCATCTACTCATATGGTTTGCAACGAGAATTGAGGTGTTTGATTCTGGCTATGTAATCTTGAAGGGATTCTTTGTCATTCTGCTCCACCTCATATAACTAATTAATCGGGCTCCACTTATGTCTAGTAGGGGTGAACCCTATAATAAATGCTTTCCGCAGCATCTCCCAATTGACCTTTTCTTCCGGGTTGAGAGCCCTATACCATTGGCCTGCCTTTAACCATTTCTAGTTCTATGGGAGCACCAAAGGCTTTGCATATCAGCTCGACTCGCTCCACATGGGAGATCTGATCTCCTTCCCCAAGGAATTTGGTCATAAACTTGGAGATGGCTATGGGTCGAATCCTCGAGGGATTAGTGATCCCTGTTGGAAATAAGGGTGCAATTGGGGGTGGTGTGGCCCCCATTCCTAGTGCATTCACCAGGATGCACATCACCTCATCTTATAGCACTGTTTGGGAAGCTGGTGGAGGTGGCACCGTTGTAGGCCTAATAGGTCATAGAGGTGGCCTCAAGTATGGCCTTGGTGGTATCCATTGAGTTGTTGGTACTGGCATTGGGGCTGAAGCACCTGGCCCTCCATCCATTGGAGCAACAGCTGCGGGCGGGAATGGTCGGGCTCTAGGAGGGAGCAGGTCATAGGGCATCTGCATGGAGGCTCCTTGCATGGGGCGGTGGGTGGAACTTGTGGTGCTACATAGCTGATGAAGGTCGGGGGCACATGGAAGGTCAAAAGTTCATGAGAATTCCTCCCATGAGAACCTTGTTGAGATATTGAGCTCCACTCGTGATATGCCAGGGTGACTGTTGTGCATTTATGTCACTGACTTGTTAGCTGCAGATGCAGTTGGTACACCGCCCATGAATAATAGCTGGATGATAGCTATCTTTATGTACTCTAGTTAGTGGCTCAGTTACTATGCCACCTAGGTTAGTTGAGTCTGGTTTGAGACCCACATATAGGGTTTATCTATTCCTTTTGTACTAAGAGAGAGAGTTCTTTTGGCTTTCACAACTAAGAAGAGGAAAATGGTTTTCAACCTCCACCTTTGTGTGTATTCCCCCATTGTGTATGTGAAAAAGCTGCAAGTGAGACTCCTTACCTCTCACCCACTCTCTTCACATGGTATCAGAGCTCGGTTCATGGTAAGGAGCTCAAGGAAGCAAACCAAGTTCACAGTGTCTTGGTAAGAAAATCAGTGTTGCTTTCCTTTTTCGAGTTTGGGAGTAAATCTCTACAGGTAGCATAGCTGGAAAGTGCAAGAGTGCACTGTCTCAGATTGAGACACTTTTCGCGGTGCGACGAGAGGGTAGTATATGCTACGGAACTGGGCGAAGCCCTTGGTGACATTTTTTTTTTTTATTCGAGGCCATTTCGGTTTTGGTGGTGGAAGTTTTTCGCAGGCACTCAAAAAAGTGCCCTGTTCTGGCTGTGCGACCATTGTTCTACAGGTCAGTGAAAAGTTGCCACAGAAATTGCATCATATGCCTATGCACAGAGATATTGGGAGTGACAGAATCATTCTTATTGCCTGTTGATGCAAAATCATCACTAGGAAGTGACTGTGTGGTCAAATACCACTTTCGACAGTTTTGCAGATCTATCCTTGTGAGACAGAAGTTGTGTTTTTTGTAGTGACAGAATATTTTTGCAGTGTTCTATAATGGCGCCTAATGCTCTTTCACAGATAGTCACTGAAAAGCTTGACAAGAACAACTTCCAAGCATGGAAGTTTAGAATGACGAATTTCCTTAAGGGAAAAGGCTATTGGGAGTGCATTACTGGGGCTGAACAAGAACCAATTATTCCTAATGTTCCCAATCAACAGGAGTTGCATGCATTTAAAGGATGGCATGAGAGAGCCAGAAAAGTTATGTACTGGCTGTCTATCAGTATTTCAGATTCTATGATTGTGCATATTCAAGATGCAAGCACGCTGAAGGAGGCGTGGGATATTTTGACAAAAATGTACAGCACAAATACGCAAGCCAGGAAAATGTAGCTCAAGCAGGAGTTGCATAATGTGCAGAGAGAAAATATGAGCATCAATGACTACCACATGAAGGTGAAGAAGATTGCAGATGCACTTGCTTCCGCCAGTGGACGATGATGATTTAGTTTCTGTGACCCTGAATGGTCTAGGAAAGGATTATGCACAGTTTCGGACATCCATTGCCGTCCATGAAATATTTCATGATTTTGAGGAGTTGATTGCTCTTCTAATATCTAAAGAGCAGAGAAATGGTGGTGCATCTTCTTCAGGAGGAACTTCAAAAGAAACTATCTTCGACTCAAATGTTGGAAGAGGTAGAGGCAGAGGTAGAGTAGGCCGATCTGGAGGCCATGGCAGAAATCAGAATATGCATCAAATTCAAGAAAACCAGTCCTATGGAGAAGGAGGTGGTAACCTTAGAGGCAGGGGGAGCCAAAGAGGTCGTGGTGGATGGCAGAGAGGCCAAAATGCAAATAGCAATGTTGAATGCTACTACTATGGTAAAATGGGTCATATGGCTAAAGATTGCTATAAAAAGCAGAATGACATTATGAATGGAAAATTGCAGCAAGGCAATTATGCATCCTCTAGTAGACAGGGTGATGACAGAAATGAGCATTTGTTTATGGTGCAGCACATGACCAATTCTGTGAAAAGTGCAGAAGAAAGCAATGATGTGTGGTATGTTGACTCAGGTGCGTCAAACCACATGACAGGTCATGCAGAATGAATGTAGGATGCAAGGAAAATGGAAAAACCAGGATTTGTGGAGACTGGTGATGATACTGCACATCCTATTGTGCAAATTGGTAAAATTCCTTTGTCTATGCAGGATGGGAAAAAGAAATACCTGTCTGATGTATTTCATGTTTCGAACATCACCAAGAACCTGGTTTCTGTTGGTCAAATGGTTGAGTAGGGCTTGTAGGTCAGATTTAATCCTCATGGATGCTTTGTTGAGGATATGAAAAATAAAGCTCGCTTGATAGCAAAAGGGAAGAAGAAGGGTAGGATGTTTACGTTGGATGCGGACATGCCTGAATTGAGTGCAGCAATGTTTGTACATGGGACCGGTGTAGTTGCAGATATTGATATTTGGCATAAACGCATTGGTCATGTTAATGTACAATGACTTAAATTAATGCAGGCCCAAAATATTGTTACAGGATTGCCTAAGTTCAAGGTTGCAAAAATGCATAAGGTATGTGAAGCCTGTCAATTTGGAAAACAAGCAAGGAAACCATTTCGTAGACATGTTCAAGAGAGTAAGAGGCCATTGGAATTAATCCACTCTGATGTGTGGACTACTAAAGCTGCATCTATTGGAGGCTGTCATTATTTTGTCACTTTTATTGATGACTACAGCATAAAAGTTTGGGTGTATTTTATGAAAAAGAAAAGTGAAGTGCTTGGGCATTTCAAAGCTTTTAAAGCTATGGTTGAAAAAGAAACAGGCTTGCAAATAAAATGCCTAAGGCCAGATGGAGGGGCAGAGTACCTCTCAAATGAGTTTGCAAGGTTCCTGCAAGAGCATGGCATAAAGCAGCAATATTCATGCAGTCATACCCCACAGCAAAATGGACTTGCAGAAAGGAAAAACAGGCATATTGGAGAGGTATCTCATGCCATGCTCAATGAAAAGACCTGTCGGATTTTTATTGGGCTGAAGTAGTTGCTACAGCAGTCTACATAATGAACAGGACTCCCACTGCAGCAATACATGGCATGACGCTAGAGGAGAGGTATATTGGTAGGAAACCAGATATTTCTCATTTGAAAGTTTTTGGTTGCATTGCCTATGTTCATGTGCCAGATGAGTTGAGATCCAAGTTGGATCCAAAAGCTGAGAAGTGCATCTTTATTGGATATTCTCTGCAACAGAAAGGGTATAGATGCTATAATCCTTCTACTCGTAAGTTTACAGTGAGCAGAGATGTTGTTTTTTATGAGATGAGTAGCTAGTATAAACTAGTAAATGTGATTGATGATGTAGATGCACAAAATGGTAATGCTGCACAGAATTCATAGCAGCAATCACAAAATATTAGAGGACCTGTAGTGTCCTCTAGCAATGGTTCACATACTTCGCCATGGACAGGCAAATTGAGATCAAGAGAATCTCCTCAAAGCAATGTAGATAGTGGTATGCAAGTATCACAAAAAGGAAAAGAGAAAAACACTATATTAGAGAATTTGGGAAAATCCCAATTCCCACGAAATAAAATATAGTCACTTCAAAAGTAAAATTTGATGTTTTTTATTGAAACATTAGCTCCATTGAGGACCATGCACAATACTTTCCCAATTAAACCCAAGCAAAAATCTTCCATATGTTGCTATGGCAAAAGGCCTTAATAGATGTGAACATGGCTCCATGGCCAAAAAATTTGTTGATTTGCTAGTGAAAGAGATTTTTGTTGTTTGTATGCATCAAAACCACAAACAAAAGCCAATTTATAGATGTTGCGTTAGGAAGATTCATTGGAGTAAATTAAATTGCAGTATTGATATATGCAATAGGATTGTTATAGATCTTTAACATCCATCATATAACTGTGGTCTTCAAAAACAAAATTAAACTTGCAACAACTGTTAATTTTTATTTGGTATATAAGATGTATCAAATTAATGTCAAATGCATATGTTTCTATGTTGATAAATTGCAGTATTGACATATGCAATAGGATTATGGTAGAGCTTTGACATCCATCATATAAATGTGGTGTTCAAAAACACCGTTCCATCACAATAGAGCTCATGAAACTCTCCATCACAATAGAGCTATAATCAAAACCATTGACACATTAGCCAATTTTGCATCGTTTAACATAATCATTAACAATTCCATACTAGTATTCATACTCACAAAGTAGCTCATCTCTAAAGGAGATATCCTTTATGGTTTGCACAGTAATGTAGCCATGGGCACTCAAATTTCCTTGTGACTTTTGAGCCCAAGGTGGTAGTTTAGGGATGTATACAAATATAACATTTGTTCTTTCTTTATAATACATTGAGCTATTTATATATCCAGCAATGTTTCCATACAATACATCTCCCACAATACATTTCACATCTGTCAATGGCTCAATGAATGGATCTTCAAACATTCCATAAGTCTTCATCCTTGGGAAAAACTTGAGGAGAGAT
The DNA here is from genome assembly GCF_047967505.1 of Dipteris shenzhenensis. Classification (NCBI taxonomy): domain Eukaryota; kingdom Viridiplantae; phylum Streptophyta; class Polypodiopsida; order Gleicheniales; family Dipteridaceae; genus Dipteris; species Dipteris shenzhenensis. Next base: position 21,657,323 of record NC_141609.1, read on the forward strand.
CTCCAAGTATCATAATCATACTTTGGACCATTATATACCATCAAATCTTGTTTTTTCTTGATGCTCGTATGTACAAAAAGACCATATCCTGCCCCAGGTATTGTTGATTTCTTTACTTCATAATGGATGCCATCCATTTCGAACACGCGCTCAATGGGTATGGGCAATTTATGTTTCCATAAGCCATTGGATGCAGGATCAAAATTTGTAATAAGATAGCTCTTCAACTTTTCAGGACAATCTGCAACACCTATCATATGTTTAAAATCAAAGAATCATTCTTTTAGTGGAGGAATACAAACTCACATCACAAAGCACATAGCATTTTTTGGACAAGGTACTGACTCAATGTCTATTAATTCTTTCATAAAACAAATTGAAACATAATGTTTTGCTAATCAAATCTAACCAAATAGTGTCCAAATATAAATTAGAATGTAGGTACAAATGTTTTAGTTGAGCATTTGTGTCTACAACTCTAATTAACAAGATCACTCACATTCCCTAAGGGTTGTCTATGCCATAAAATTGAATCAAGTTGGCTAAGAATGCCCTTGTAGCGTCAGCAGTGATTCCCCTTTCCTTGCATCCAAGAACCATAGCAAAGCGTTTTGCCTCACTATCTTTCAATGGCCCCATTTTGGCAATTTTTCCTAGCATGCATTCTTCCTCTTCATTCAATGTAACATGTTGAGCATGCACCATACTTCTTGTAGTAGGACAAGTCCCTCTCACTCTAGTTTTGGTTATAGGTGAAGTAATACCTTTCTCTATGTCTTTTTTTGAACTACGAGTAGACATATGAGATTCGACATTCATCCTTTCGAGAACTTCTTTGTTTTTTTCTTTGAATTCAAGGATCACTGGTTGAAAATAATAGAACATATCATGCCCTTCGACAATCGGAGCTTGACCAAATCTGTTAGAAGAGATGGCACTGTGCACATCTACTGCATCATCTAGCATCTGTAGGTACGGTAATAACTCATGAAGCAAAATAGAATCACCACAATCTATATCAAATTTTGTAGGGAAAATGCAATTTTCTGCTGGATTAACACAACCCGTGTAAGGCGAAACATCAATGAACACTGTTCTTGCTGGTTTGCATTCCTCTTTAAAACAACACCACACTCTCATTAATGGTTTAAACTCCGCTTCCACATTCATCCTATCTGGTCGAATGATTCTACTCTTTGTATGCTTGTGGCATGCCATCGCACCCCAAACCATGAAGAAATGTAACTTTTTGTTAACATGATGCTCCAAAGTGTCTAGCATGTGTTGCACCATGCCCTTTTCTCCTGCAGTGGACCAAATGCCAACATGATAGTGATCGAGCAACCATTGTAGAAACTCTAAACACCCAGGATGGAGAACAAGCCAATGCTTCCCATTGTGCAAGCTCATATGTTTATTTGACTTTGAAAAACAACGCTCGAGCAATAACCCTTTCAAATCTACTATCACCGCTAGTCTTATTTTTGTTATCACCTCTTTTGACATTATTTCTGAGGGTGACATTATGTCTTCTCCTTTACCTTTTAAGATTTCTTCCTGCACCTTGGCTTCATACAATGACATTTCATCTTCTCCTTTACCTTCTAAGCTTGCATTCACATTTGTCAATGGAACATTAACTGCAGACATTGCATCCTCAACATTTTCAATCAACCATGTTGAGCTTGGAACTTGCATGCTAATGTTCAAATTAGGCACATAATGAATCATTGGATCAGGTGTCACATGTACAGGCAATGCTTCTAGCGATGTGAAATTGAGATGGCCAATATCTGTTCATAAACAAGGAAATGAAATTCATAAGTAGAAACAAACTGAATATTGAGATGGAAAACCAAATTGTCAAACTTTAGGTTGTGTGCTCTCAATGCAATTTGTTTGTGTGAAAGCATTCATGTTTTTCTTTTTCAAAACAAAATTGGAATACTAAAAAAAAGAAAGCATTCATGTTCATATGCTTAGTATACCCCCTAAAGTTGTTGAATCTATACCCTTTCAAGTTATTTTAATCCCCAAAACTACATATCCTTACAATGCCAAAAACCTTTGCATAATAGATAGAGTGGAGTCCAACATTATCTAGCATTGCCCGAGTGTTCCCACTAAGAAAAGATTTGGCCAAGCGGCCAAAACATATTTGAGCATTCATATGAAGTGAATAAGGATAGAAACAACAATTTACACTAATTCATTCATCATGATCAAGACTCAACACACTCTTTAACATTTATGAACTCATAAATAAATTTGGATGTGTATCACACTCCAAAGGTATTACAACATGCACACACATCTTTTCATGAAATATAGAAAATTAAACATATTCAAGAATACATATGAATGTTTGAATTATGGCAATGAGATAGAATGAATTTCCAAGTAATATTAAAAGATCTTTGGAACAAAATTAATACATCATATGGATAATATAGCAAGATAACATATGGAAAACACGAACACCATATAAAAGGACAATTTCAAGGACCTGTTTCTTCCTCTTCTGTTTCCCAAAACTTTGAAGCATGTTTTTGTAAATGCTCATGCTGCTCTTCATTGAAGGGTTGAAGCTCTTTTTGTCCTGGTATGGTATCAATTTCTTTATCACCTCCACCTTCAATTGTATCATCTTCTTTTGATACCCCCTCTATTGCCAATATTGGTTCTTGCAAGCCAGCCCATTGTCGAATTTCATGATTACTGTAAGCATACGTGCAACATATACTTTCAACCTTTGCCAACTCCTCATAAGTCTCAACAACTGAAACAACACGCCTCTTACAAGAAAGAGACTCTATTGCAGCAAGCCCCTCAGAGAACAAGTCCAATACATACTCATCCTCTCGACAGAAACCCATGATCATGTCTTTCATGATACTTGAACGTTTTCTTTTCAAGGATAATTCAATGTCAAATTTATCATCATCCTCCTCGTCATCATCATCCTCATCACCTGATTCTTCTGCGCCACTTGATTTTTCATATTTTTCATCTGCAACATATATTGATGGCTTACATTGTGCATTGGTATAGCGCTCAATATCGTTGAAATGCTTTTCCTTGCTTACCAGTACACAGGCAATTAAGCCATCCATAGATCCAGTGACAAATATATCTGTAGTTTCAAAATTAAGGCAACCGAAGTGTATTTTATATTGCCTGCATGTCTTATTTAATGCATTCTTCAAACATGATACATGATCCATGGTCAAGAATACCACAAGAAGGAATTGCACTGGGGGAGAAGCAATTGTCATCAAGCTTTTCAACAAACACTCAAAGTGATCCTCATTCCAATTTCTACTTCTGCTTGGTCCATACATTACATCCAAAAAGGCAACCCCTATTGCCATTGGCTCTTGGTACACATTATGTATAAATTCCATTCCCTCCATGTTTGAACCGACTGTGTAGAACCTCCAAGGCCGGGTGGAATTCGGTCCATGACTTGCACCTTCACTTTGTCCCATAATCCACCTCAGATACCCCTTTGCAGCATCAGGCAATGGTGGAGTTTCCTTGCCCTGTTGAAGCTTCACTTTTAACCATGAGTCAGAGCAACCACGAATCCGATGATACAATTCTGGAGTAATTTTAAAATGTAATCTGCACTCATCCCAATTTTTTAACATTAAAGAAGGCCGTTCTGCCGATATAAACATATAAAGTTATTCTTGTAGTGCAGCATCTCTCTTGATTTGCATAGCTCGTCCTTCAATATCAAGAATGATGGCATTAGTCTTTGTTTTAGCTATGACTACTCTACCTTCCTTAATGTCATTTTGAATTTGACCAATTTGATCATCACTCAATCCACGCAAGCATCTAAACATTGAGACTGTGGGTTGCCTATGGCATTTTCCATCTTGTGAATATTTGCCTGCAATGTAATCCTCAAGGATGGAGATCCAACCATCATAAATGGCATCGCTTGTGATTATCATATGTACATCCTTCGTGGCAAAGCTATTGCCCAATGTTACCTTGCCAGTGTCAATGAAAGCCTGCAAAATATATGCATCCATTAGAATGCAATAATTAAGAAAACCGACTTGTAAAAAATGATTCATAATTAAAATCTGTACTTACATCCCAATTCTCACGATCTGGATGTCCTTTTGCAAGCCCTTGTTGTGCTTTCTTGGGTCTGTTAAAGAGAATCCATTGTCCCCTCACCTGCTTAAGTATATCAATGTATGGAGATTGTCTCAAGATATTTTGAGACTCCAGGTTTGCCATCTTTGATATCTCCACACAAAAGCGTGCAGGACAATTCACTACAATCCTCGCCTGGCAGGTGCAGTAGTAGTTCTTTCTTTGGGCCGTGCTGTTATCATCATTAGATGTGAATATTTTAGCAGCATATATTGAATGTTGTCCAGATAGTATCCAGTAGTGGCACTTGGTTAAATCCTTTTTATCTACCCTTTCTAGGGGCTGCTTTGTTTCAGGATTGAAGGGCATTAAATCCGCTACAGCAGCAGGAGGCCTAGAGTTATAACCGAAGTCTGCAGCAAGCTTCTCCACATGCTCTTTGTTCAACCCTCTATATACATAGCTTGGAGGAGCTTTTTGACATCTTGCAACTAGAATTGAAAATATTGCATGCAACCCGAATGGGTAGTATTTTTCATATTCCACCAAGCCTGATGGTTTCTTTTGCCCTTTTTTTCCTATGACCTTTCCACTTGGCTCCAATTCACTACCACTGCTTCTTTCCACAACTGCTAGCATACCCTCTGGAGGTGTTCCTTCTTGTGGTACATCAACTATAGTTAGCTTTCCTTTCTTTGCCCCTTCTCTGCTACCACCTGGTGCTTGAACCATAGTCGATTTACCTTTCTTTGTTCCTTCCCCACTATCTTCCCCACTCTTACGCTTCTTTAATGTTGCTAAAACTTTTCGATATGATTCAATGATTGTTGTCACTGTGTGAATTTCATTTCCATCAATTGATTCAACACTTATCCAGCCTCTTGAGTGCATGTTGTCATCTACATCAGACTTCATACGAGATTCTTCATAATCACTGGGATCCAAGAGAAACTTCTTATTTTGATTTATAATGATCAACAATCCAATATCTCCCTCATTTCCAACCACATCTTCAGTGATCCAACACAAGTGTATGCACTTTTATTAGGTAACAAAACAAATAAGTGAACTCGTGTCAACTGTGCTCCCTCAATACTATATATGTCAAAGTACCAAGGTATGCTTTTTTCTGCAAATCCACTTACAACTTTCTCAACCTTCTTCACATTTGTGTCTTTCCTGTAAAAGACCCAAGCAATATATAAACTATCATCTTTATAATCTTTAATGTTAGACAAAACACATTATCGATAAACATATCTGAAATAGAATCTAGAATTGACACTAGACATAGTAGTAGATTTGAGAAAGTACTAGATTCTAGGGAGATTTGGCCGCACTAGGGAGATTTGCCGTGCGGCCAAATCTTATGGGCTTCTTTTAAAGCACTGGAAGGGGAGGTTTGGATGTGTGGCCAAATCATATGGGCTTCTTTCAAAGCACCAAAGTTTGGGGAGATTTGGCCTTGTGGCCAGATCTTGTGGGCTTCTTTCAAAGCACTAGGGTCTGGAGAGATTTGGCTGTGCAACCAAATCTTGCTAGCTTCTTTCAAATCAGTCAAATCTTTCTAGCTTCTTTTAAATCACTTGGGTTTAGGGAGATTTGGCCGTGCGGCCAAATCTTGCTAACTTCTTTCTAATCACGAGGGTCTATGGAGATTTGGCCGTGCGGCTAAATCTTTTCAAAGCACGAGGGTTTGGGGAGATTTGTGTGCAGTCAAATCTTGGTAGCTTCTTTCTAATCACAAGGGTCTATGGAGATTTGGCCGTGCAGCCAAATCTTTTCAAAGCACCAGGTTTAGGGAGATTTGGCCGTGTGGCCAAATCTTGCTAGCTTCTTTCTGATCACGAGGGTCTATGGAGATTTTGCCGTGCGGTTAAATCTTTTCAAAGCACGAGGGTTTGGGGAGATTTGTGTGCAGTCAAATCTTGGTAGCTTCTTTCTAATCACAAGGCTCTATGGAGATTTGGCCGTGCGGCCAAATCTTTTCAAAGCACCAGGTTTAGGGAGATTTGGCTGTGTGGCCAAATCTTGCTAGCTTCTTTCTAATCACGAGGGTCTATGGAGATTTGGCCATACTACCAAAGCTTTTCAAAGCACCAGGGTTTGGGGAGATTTGTGTGCGGTCAAATCATGCTAGCTTCTTTGTAATCATAAGGGTCTATGGAGATTTGGCCGTGCAGCCAAATCTTTTCAAAGCACTAGGTTTGGGGAGATTTGGCTACGATGCGAAATCTTTCTAGCTGGGTTTAGGAAAATTTGACTGTGCGGCCAAATCTTGCTAGCTTCTTTCTAATCACAAGGGTCTAGGGAGATGGCCGTGCGGCCAAATCTTTTCAAAGCAACAAGATTTGGGGAGATTTGATTGTGATGCCAAATCTTTCTAGCTTCTTTTAAATCACCTGGGTCTAAGGAGATTTGGCCATGCGGCCAAATCTTGCTAGCTTCTTCTAATCACGAGGGTCGAGGGAGATTTGGCCATGCGGCCAAATCTTGCTATCTTCTTTCTAATCACGAGTGTCGAGGAAGATTTGGTTGTGTGGCCAAATCTTTTCAAAGCAGCAAGGTTTAGGAGGATTTAGTTGTGATGCCAAATCTTTATAGCTTCTTTGAAATCACCATGATCTAGGGAGATTTGGCTGTACGGCCAAATGTTGTATGTTTTGAAAGAAGCCAGAAGATTTGGCCGCATGGCCAAATCTCCCCATTTAAAATTTAAAATTCAAATCCTAAGATTCAAATTTCAAATCTAAAAATTTCAAAATCTTAGATTCAAAATTTAAAATTCAAAATTCAAAATTCAAAATTCAAAATCTTAGATACAGAATTCAAATTTCAAATTTGAAGATATGAAAGTCAAATCATATACTAAAGACCCTACTTTCAAATCACACTTCGAGATTCCTACTTTTACAAGACTCTTTCTTTCAAATCGTGGTGTTCCGAAATGGAGAAAGTGGAGAACATGCATGAATTAGGTACACTTTCGATTTCTTTCGTTTTCTTACTTGGATGATTGAGTAGCCATTGTTGTTTGTGAGCTTTTGCTCTTTGGATTTCAAGCAATCGTAGGAGCTGAGGGGATTTTGTCCAAAGGGGATTTCGTGAAGAGGGGGTTTCGTGAGATTAACTCGAAAAAGGAGAAGCTTCAGACTGTGGTAGTGCAGGCAGCCGAAACTGAGGACGAGGACGGTAGAGGAAACTGTGGTAGTGCAGGCAGCCAAAACTGAGGACGAGGACGGTAGAGGGAAAGAGCGCAACCGAAACTGAGGACGAGGACGGCAGAGGGAGAGATGGGAAGCGAAGGAGGAGGATGAGGATGGCGCGGGTGAGAGGACGGACGAAAGCGAAGGAGGAGGATGAGGACGGCGGAGGAAGAGATGGGCGCCGAAACGGACGGCGGAGGAGGCCTTAGAGCATAGCGATGGCGAGGAGGGTGCCTTAGAGCACAGCGATGGCGAGGAGGGCGCCGAAACGGACGGCGGAGGAGGCCTTAGAGCACAGCGATGGTGAGGAGTGTGAGAGGACGGATGGAAGCGAAGGAGGATGACGGATGGAAGCGAAGGAGGAGGATGAGGACGGCGAGGAGGGCACCGAAACGGACGGCGGCGAAGGAGATGATGAGGATGACGGGAGGAAGAAGTAGAGAAGTCGGGCAATGACGAGGACGACGGAGGAAGAAGGAGAGAAGTCGCGCAAAGAAGGACGATGGAGGAAGAAGGAGAGAAGTCGCGCAAAGAAGGGAGCCAAAAATAGGCTTTTGGGGGGAAAGAAGCGACCCCCCAAAAAAAGCATGCTTTTGGGGGAGGGAGCAATTCCTCCAAAAGCATGAAGAGCAAAAAAAAAAAAAAGGACCTCTTTCTAATCCAACTATTGTGTGTGGAATCTATGGAGAGTTGAATTGGTAATGGAATTTTAAAACCTACATGGTTAAGTACACATTGCTAGGACAAAACTGGGATGGGGAGCCTCCCGGGACCTCTTATTTTAATATAGTTTTGAAGTTTTTTGCTTGCAATTAGCTAAGCAAGGGTGGAGGAGTGTTTTCCAAGAACTACCCCATCTAAGATGTTGTCCTAAAGCTCTCAAACCACCCTAGGCACACATTGGAGATCTAGGAAGGGAGAGAACAAGGTGAGCCTAGCACTTGATCCCCCATGAAGACGAATTTAATTCCTTCTCATACGTTTACTTTTTATGCTTGGTTTAAAAGGTTTGTTTAGCTTTGCCTTTTAAAGTTTTGGTTTTTTTATAGTTTTAGATTTTCTAGTTTGCTTTTAAAGTAATAGTATGATTTTAAAGTGTAATAGCGTGAATCATGAAAAGCATGTATGATTTTTTTGAAAGTAGGATCTCTACATTTGAATTTCAAAATTTGAAACTTGAAACTTGAAATTTGAATTTTTTATTTTAAATTTTGAATTTTGAATTTTAAAATTTAAAATTTAAATTTTAAAATCTGGATCTTCAATTTTTAAATTTAACGTTTGAAGATTTGTCCATGTGGCCAAATCTTCCTAGTAATTTGAAAGAAGCTAGCAACATTTGGCAGCACGGCAAAATCTTCCCAAACCCTAATGCTTTGAAAGATTTGGCCACACGGCCAAATCTCCTAGAACCTGGTGATTTGAAAGAAGCATGCAAGAGGAGGTTGCACAGCCAAAACTCTCCATACCCTAGTGCTTTGAAAGAAGCCTACAAGATTTGGCCACACGACCAAATCTCCCCAAGTTTGAAAGAACGCCACAACCAAATCTTCTCAGTGCTTTGAAAGAAGTCACCGAGATCTCGAAGGATTTGGCCGTGCATTCAAATCTTGCTAGCTTCTTTGAAAGCACCAAGGTTTGAGCAGATTTGGCCGTGTGGCCAAATCTTATTGCTTCTTTCAAAGCACTAGTGTCTTAGGAGATTTGGCCATGTGGCCAAATCTTGTTGGCTCCTTTCAAAGCACCAGGGTCTAGGGAGATTTGACCATGTGGCCAAATCTTGTGGGCTTCTTTCAAAGCACCAAGGTCTAAGTAGATTTGGATGTGTGCATAAATCTTGATGGCTTCTTGAAAGCACCAGCATCTCGGGAGATTTGGTCGTGTGGACAAATCTTGCTATCTCCCTTTCAAAGCACCATGGTCTGTGAAGATTTGGCCATGTAGCCAAATTTTGCTACCTAAAATTCAAAGCACCAAGGTTTAGGAAGATTTGGTCTTGCAATGAAATCTTGTAAAGCATTTTCATCCTAAGTCACACCATCAGATATCAATATTGAACTATAACAAATGCTATGTACTATGCAGGTGCCACATTGAAAGTGGGGGTTAAAGTCAACTTGCTTGTCAGTGGAAAGATTGTTGCCATTGGGACAATATTCTCTACATCACATGATGACATGTGCCAAGGTGTGCCCTTGGGAGAAAACAATGTATCGGTGGCGATCGATATTTGTATGGATGAAAGTGCACTTCTTCCATTTCCTACAATGGATGCATTCTTAGTCTATGAGGCTTTGGGTAGTGTTGTTCGTTGGAAAGCACGATCAATGAGTTGTGTGGACAATGTCAATGGAGCTATTGTACCAATGAATGATATAACATTAGATACCATTGACGTTGAACCTCTATGTGAATATGATGAGTTTTCCATTCGAGAATCATGGAAGGACAAGAAAGTCTTAATATGGGATGAGCAGAAAACCAAGAGCATTGCAGAGGGTGTTGTTTTGTATGTCTACCCATTTGAACCTATAAATTTTGAGATGCTTGGTGAAGGTAATCTAGGTGTGGGAATTGAAAAGTATCACAGTGATGTATCAAGCATTGATACCATCCACTTAATAAAATGGCCCATTGCACAAATAACCTTTTTAGATGGAACTTCATTAAGAATCGATGACACCATGAATTCTTCAAGTGGTTCTGGGAAAAAGCACATGGAAGATGAGGACCCAATGGAAAAATCCACAAAAAAGAGGCGTTACTGCATGATAAAGAGAAAAGCTAAAAAACATGGCATGCCATTAGCATCATCTAGACTCACAAGGGATGCAGTCATAAAAGTATCTATGATTGATTGTTGTAAACAAAATTGTTGTCAATTTGCCGATTGTCAAATGATCTCCAAATTACGCATAGAGTATTGGGGCCAAAGTTTGGAGGCTCGCACCAATTATGTATATGACACTCTTGGGGTTGCTTGTCGAAAAGATGACAATGGGCAGTTCAAATATGTCTTTTCATTAAATGGTATTCAAGTTTGTTGTAGAGCATGGTATGAAATGCATGGTATTCCAAAAACAACATTTTATCGATACAGGGAGCAATTTGAAATTGGTATACGAAGGTGCATACATGGTAATAAAGGAATCGTGCGGAGAGGTTGGGACCACACAGAACTGGGTAGAGCCATAATCCAAGATTTTGTGGATAACAATTCTGAGCGTATGCCACACAAAAGTAGAACACTTCAGGATGGATCAAGGGAAACACAGTTGGTGATACCGGATGTATACAAGCAGGTTGATATTCTCTATGAAGTTAACATGCAATTAAAGCATGCAATTAAAGCATAGTTTGGGTTGTAAGGAGATGTCAACTTCCACATTCAACCGCATATGGAACTCTGAATTCAAGCATGTAACTTTGTCAAAAACAAGTGAATTCTCTAAGTGTGGTTTATGCAGTGCAATCAAGGCTCAGCTTGCAGCGACAAAATGCCAAAATGAACGTAATAAGTTGATGGAAGATAGAAGAAAGCACATGTTACAGCAAAAAAGTTGTAGAAATGTGTACTACACTTGGCGCAAATTTTCTGAAATGTATCCTCAGACATACTTGTGCATTATCCATGATAAGATGGACCAAAAGAAGACAGCCATCCCTAGATTACGCAATCGTTCAAAGGACATAGACAAATCGTTTCAGCTCCCAGTGGCTTTGACTGGCATGATAACACATGGACATGGTCAAGGACGTTCTGGTCACTTTTCTTTATCCTTGTGGCCGTCGGATCCTAACTTCACAATTGGTTCATTGGCTTTGTGTTTGAGAAATCTTGAAAGATTTGATAACCATGCACTTGGAGATTTGGTACATGATGGGATGCCAAGGTCTGATAATGCTCTGCTAAATGCACTAACCTCAAGAGAAGCATTGGATTCTCACTATGTTTCTAATGGCAAGCAACAACTTCATCTTGGAGCAGTGGGTGGAACATTCAAAGACCTTGGACTTGGAAGTTCCCATCAAGAAAATCCTTATAAGAAACTACCCGAACACCTATTATTGCAGTTGGATAATTGTGGTTCTGAAAACAAGAATAGGTACTTGTTTGCATACCTATCATTACTTGTTGCTCGAGGGATTTTCAAGTCAATTCAATTGGGATTCTTGATGGTTGGGCATACACATGAGGATATTGATGCAATGTTTAGCAGGTTTTCAGAGAGGTTAAGAACTAGCCAAACATTGACATTTGCACATCTCATGGATACTTTTAGACAATGTGAGGAGTCTTCTCCAACGCCATTTTTGGTAACAGAAGTCCCTGATTTCAAGAGCTATGTTGATGGATGCCTATGCGATGGGAAAGATTCTTTAGTGGGACACTCAAAGCCTCTCCAATTTCGGTTCTTTATGCGAAATGAAGTTCCTATCATGCAATATAAAGTGCATCCACGATCATTAGATTGGCAACCAAGTGAAGGTGGCATTGAGTTGTGGAAGAGACATCCGGATGGTCATCCAATGCTACCAAGTGGAGAGCCACCTTATGTAACCATGTTCAAGTATGTGAAGGATCACTTAGATGTGATAGTTGGTATCAAGGAGTATGTACGCTTTTGGGAAAAATGGGCACACTTGCAAGGTCCAGAAGCATCTTTCACAAAGTTTTACAAGCCAGTAGTGAAGTACTAGAAGAGCATGATTGATGAGCTTGATAAACCAAACAATAGTGTAGAGGGCATGTACGAGAGATTTTGGCCAAAGACGCAACATATTGATTGTGTGCAAGTAGTTGATAATGAAAACGATGAGTTTCAAGGAATTGAAGAGTTGAATGATCATTACTGTGGACCTCAAAGGAAAAAGCCAAAACAATCATTTGATCCAATGGTTGATGTACAAAAAGGACACTTTCTTTTGGTCCGACCAGCAGAAAAAATTTACCCGATTTGGCTAGGCATTGCTCAAACTGATGTACAGAAGGATAATAAATCTAAAAACTTCAAGAAGGTTTTCATACAATATTGGGCACCTATATGCAAAAGACACAATGCACAAATTGAGGAGGTATATGCAGATTGTTGGAACAAGGTTTGGATGTGCAATAAAGGTGATCCTCCACGTTGGGAATCTGTTGATGCTATTGTATGGTCATGGGTTCCAAAATGTAACCTCTCAAAGAAGGTTTCCTCAAAGAGCAGCAACCTCCCCATCAAGGTGAAGATACCAACCATTGCACGCAAGCGAGCTTTTTTTTTCTCATAGAACAGATTCCGACTCTGATGCTGACTCCACAATGGAGTGAAGGTACTTGAAAAGCATGACTTTTTTTTCCTTGCACAACAATAATTTAATTGAATACTGACAAATATTTGGAAGGTATGACATTGATCTTTTTTCTTTATCTTTTTTTTTGCAGACCATTGCTTTGTGGTTGCAAGTTCTGCACACTCGACAAAATATCAAGGACTAGTGTTGCATTCTTACTTTTTCTCCAACTAAACTAAAATGGTGTTTTTGAACACCACCTTTTTTCGAGAAGAGGCAAAAAATGCTTCGTTAAACTCAAACAATTGTGAGTTTCATATACACGGCCAAATCCAGGGAGAAAGTCAATGGAGTGCACTCAATGCATTGTAATTGTAACCCCTCAAAAAATACCATGCATTGGTCGAAACCTCAACATTTGACATTTTATTTATGTTGATGCAAACCATGCACATTTGCAAGATTTGGATGGACTACCAAATCTATGGGAAAAATCAATGAAAAACATTGAATGTTACATAATTACAACCCCTCAAAAGTTCCCAAATTATCAGGATTTTCCCAAATTCTCTAATATGGTGTTGAAAGTAGATCAGCCCATGGTTGATGTGAATGCAAGTCATTCTTATGTGGATGGTGAATCCAGTGGCTCTGAACAGAGCCTTGATGATGAGTTGGGTATTCCTTCTATTGTTACACATGGAGTAAGGAAGACAAGGGATGTTTTGAGAGCACCTGGTAGTGAGCCTATTTTGTGTAGGTCTACCAAAGTCAAGTATCCTGTGGATAGGCTGAAATATGATGGATTTACAGCCATTCACTATGCCTATATGGTCAAAGTGATACAAGAACTAGAACCCACTTCTTTTGAGCAAGCCATGGGAAAAAAAAGAAGATAGAAAGCCATGGATGAAGAAATGGATGCCTTGGAAGAAAATGCTACATGGGAATTGGTGCCTTTGCCTAAGATAAGAATGCAATTGGCTGCAAGTGGGTTTATAAGGTGAAGCACAATGCACATGGTTTTGTGAGTAGATACAAGGCAAGATTAGTTGTCAAGGGGTTTTCTCAAGCCAAGGTGTGGTTGTGCCGCGAACTTATGTTCTCTTTGAAAGAAGGGTGTGAATTTTTATGGGCGAGGACCTTCACAAGGTTTTTTCGAGGGAGTGACCTTGCCCTCTTCCTTTTCACCCCTCTTCTTTCCTCCACAACTAGTAAATAGGAATTTCCCATTTTGCAAATGTTAGGACTATTTTTTCCACAACTAGTTAATAGGAATTTCCCAATTTTCAATGTTAGGGGGACATAGTGATAATAGGAATTTCCCAATTTTCAATGTTAGGGAAACATAGTGACGGTCCAGTCCCTCGCGAAGATGACTGTTTTAATTGGATACCAAAACACAGGACGCAAGAAACGGATACGTACACTCGATGCAAAGGCAGGGCGATGCCTTGAGTGGAAACGAGCATCGAGTACTTGCTTGCAGGGCAGATTATACCGGGGTGAAGGTTGAAAGCACATGAAACTGTGCAATGAACTAGTCTCCGGTATCATAAGATGCATATCGCCTACCTGTTCTTCAGTTTCTAGTGCTTTGCATCACCTCGTTTTTAGTCTGTGCAGCTTGGCATAGCCTCATTTTTTGTTCAACTCCGATCACTGAGGTGATCTCGTTAATTTTGCGCCCCTGGTTGTCTTCCAACAACGCTTTCACCTCTTGTTACTCTGTTGGTCTTTCAGCGTGAGCTTGCCAAGCTACGCCCGTTTCTCTTCTTGTGAATTTACAACCTCGTTTCTCTTCTTGTGAATTTACAACCTATCGGCTTCTTTTCAGCAAGATGGGCACTCTCCGGCTCCCCTCGCTTGCTCTCCTCCTTCTCTTCTTCACTATTTGCTTGTGCCCAATTCGAATCCTGGCATATGATAAAGAGTCCATCGCAATGAACGCGTGGAGTGTTTGCAAAGCGAGCAGCATGGAGTTGTGCGAGCGGATGAAAGAGGAAACGTCGATCCTGCAGAATAGGAGGTCTGTAATGGCCTCGGGCAGCGGTTACATTGGATACAGGGCTCTCGGGGCTGACAACACTCCGTGTCCAGGGCGATCAGGGAGATCTTACTACACTCCTGAATGTTACAGGGAGACGGGACCTGTGAATCCTTACAAAAGAGGGTGCTCCAAAATTACACGCTGTGCTCGCGACACCAGCTAGTTCTGTAGTTTTGCTTCCAATAAACGAAACCGACTAGACAATCTAAAATACCTTCAAGTTCTCATTACTTGGAGGGTATGCACGGAAGTTAGTTTTCCGCTTGTTTATACTTTTCAAATGCTTTATTAGCCCTTAGAGCGAGTATATGCCCCCTCTTATCGAAAAATGGAAAAATCGATTAGCATTAGTCTCCGTAAAAAATTGATTAGCATTAGTCTCCGTGTCTTCCCTGCGAATAATTAACTACCCACTTGCCCCCCTGATCGAAAATTATTTCCCCTAAAAAATTAAGCTAAGGTGTCTTCCAGCCGTTGCCATCCATTGCCATCACTCTGTGAAATATCTAGTTGCTTCGAGAAACATCTCCTCCCTTGGGTGGTTAATTCGTTATGAGCGAGATGATTTGGATGGTGGCATCGCGTAGCTCTTCTTTTCCCTTCCCTTCCCCCCGCGAGTCGTCTCAGCTCTCCCGCCATGCATTGGCTCGCGTTAGTTGATATGACTGAGTGGAGAGAGAGGGCGAGAAACGAGGGGTGGCTGAGCGAGGGAGAGGGTGATAGGGAGAGAGCAGAGGGATGAAGCAAGAGAGAAAACGGGAGGGAGAGGAGAGAGGGAGGGCCGATGGAGAGAGGAGGGACTGGACTGAGTGGGACGAAAGAGAGGGGGGAAGGGGAGGGAGCGAGTTGAGTTGAGGGAGAGAGGAGGAGGCGGGATGAGCGACGAGAGAAAAGAGGAAGCTGAGCAAAAAGGGCAGCGAGAGAGTTGAGCGGGAGAGCCTCGGGGAACGGTGCGGGAGCTTATGTTAATTGAGGTTGGTCACTAACATAGTTTAATCGAGTAACTTTTTACGAGAGTTCATTAGTTGTCTGTTTCAAGTTGCCATCTACCGAGATCATCCTACCAAAATGCGTTTAAACAACCCAACTCTCTTTAAGAACTCGTTTGCTTTCTCTTTTCCATAAAAAACTCTTGCTTTACCCCACGAGATCGTGCCCACGCACACTTGTGCACTCGTGTTATATTTATATTTATCGCGAGTCTTATTTATTATATTTAAGGTGGAAATGTAACATTTTTGGTTCTTTATTACTTGATCTCCAAGACAACGAGATTCCACCTTTCAAAAACAAAAAAAACGTCTTTCCTTCATTTGCATTCTTCTTCACCACTTCCAACAAGATCTTCTTCAGAACTAGATCTGCTCTTTCCGCTTGCCCATTCCGTTGTGGGTAGCAAGCATGCGTTTGCTTCGCCTTGCTTTCTTTCTTCGTTGCTTTGCAACCATTCCCGCACATCTTGCTAGCACTTTCATATTTGCGGCATCAAACTTCATTGATTCTTTCCATTTCGAAGAATTTTCTGGACCCAAACCAACAGCACTTATAAACTGTGTATGATACTTTGTGTTTAGGGTGGTTATGCCCTGAGCACTTATAAACTGTGTATGATACAAATGTTTCCCTTCAGATACTCAAAGACAAAGTTAGAAACAGATAAGAAACAAGTCGAAATGAATAATCATTCGACTTTGCATTGGAAACCCAGATAAAAAAGTACTTCCGTGTATTCATCATCACCATATCATAGTAGAAGATCAACATAGAACTTGATAACAAAGTATGATTGCAATAATCCGATCAATGTCATATTCTCATTAGACTGCAAAGACTCTTAACATGAGTTCCAATAAGTTACATGCAAGTAACTTAATAACCATTTTTGCACGTTGGCTATGACAGTAGCAGTTGAAGGATAAGACTACTACTTAGGACTAGACTTAGTTATTGGTGCCTAGCTAACCCGTAACACCGTAGGTGCAGTCTTAATGCAAACCTTGCAGAAGGGGTGGCTCTAGCCAATTTACTATGCCAGCTGTATCATTAGCTAAAAAGAATTATTCAGTAGTGAAAGGGAAGGCTTGGGCATGGTATATGCTTTGCAAAAATTTAGACATTATCTTTTGGGGAATGTAGTGGTCTTTCATGTTAACCACCATGCATTACTATATCCGGTCAATAACTTGCCACAACCATCTAGAAGGATAGCAAGATGGATCCTCCTCTTACAAAAATTTAACTATAGGATAGTGTATACACCGAGAAAACAACATCTCATTTAGATAATCTTTGCAGATTGGAGTCAGGGGAACACTAGGACAAGGAATTCCAAATGATTTACCATATGCATCTTTGTTCCAAGTGGAAGCCATTCATGGAATACATTGGTATGACATTTTGGTACAGATCCTGACAGATGGAGTTTTTCTTGAAAGTTTCACAAGGGATCAAAGACGAAGCTCTCAAAAGCAGGCCTTGTTTGATTGTTGCAAAGGTAGAATATTTACGGTTATTGCAATAGCATTGTATGAAAGAGGAATAGATTAAATACTTTGACACTGTGTTGCAGAACATAAGCAACATGCCATTTTGTAGGAGGCCCATCAGGGGACATTGGGTGGCCACTTTGCGGGTTATGTGAGAGTGAAAAGATCTTTCAAAGTCAGATTGTGGTTGCCGATCGTAATCAAAATACTCACATGAATTTGCAAACAAATGCTAGTAATGCCATAGAGATGGACAGCCATCGGATATCAATAGATTGCCACTCAACTCACTCAACTCAGTCCTACTAGTTGATCCATTTCAAAAATGGGGTTAAGATTTTGTGGGGCCATTCAAGCTAGCCACAAAACACATTAGGAACAAATACATTCTCATAGCCATAGATTATTGCACTAAGTGGGTAGAGGCACAAGATATGTGGGACAATTCATTTGACAGCATAGCAAAGTTCTTGTTTCATGCCACTATAACATGGTTTGGATGTCCAATAGAGCTAATGTTAGATCAAGGAGGACACTTTCTAAACAGAACCATTAAAAAACTGACAAAAGTATACATGATTGTTCACAAAATCACATCAAGTTACCACCCACAAGTAGCATGACAAGCAAAAAGTTCTAATAAAATCATGAAGTAGATTCTAAAATTGACAGTTTTGGAAAATAGAATGGATTGGGACACTAAGCTAGATTCAACATTGTGGGCATTCCAAATAAGCATTCAAGGTGTTGGCGTTGTCCCATGGATTCCGTGGGAAGAGCAGGTTGTTCTAAGTACGTAGGGTTTCAAGGCTTTTTGTCACCTATAGATATATTGGTGTCATCGTTTGTAGTATAAGTGTAGCTTAGGACCTCGGGTCATATTCCAGTGAGAGACATAGGCTTAAGTGTGGTAAGCAAACATCGCACATGTTTGTATGAAAGGAACGTACATCATCATGAACTACTAGATGGTCTAGAAGTACTACTTAGTGCTTTTAAGTGGACTAGAAGTACTCCTAAGTGCTTCTATGTGGTCTGGAGGCACTATTGGCTGGTTCATAAGAAATTCTTAGGGGTCCTAAAGGAATTATACATGGTTCTTAATTGCTTCTCAATGGTCTAGAAGTTCTATTAAGTTGTCCTACAATATTATTGAACGTTGCTCAAGTACTGTCAAGTGGTCCAAAAGTTTTATAAAGGGGTATATAAGTACTTCTAGGTGCTACAAAAGTACTAATAACTAGTCCTGAAGCACTATTAAGTGGTCCTAAACCAATATAAAGTAGTTCTACATACAATACTATTAAATAGTTCTGAAGTACTACTAGGTGGTCTAGAAGTACTACTTAGTGCTTCTAAGTGGTCCAAAAGTTTTATAAAGTGCTACAAAAGTACTTGTAAGAGCTACAAATGTACTATTAAGTGGCTTTGAAGCACTATAAAGTGGTCCTAAACTAGCATTAAGTGGTTTTGCAGTACTATTAAAGTACTTGTAAGAGCTACAAAAGTACTATTGAGTGGTCTAGAAGTTCTCCTAAGTGCTTCTATGTGGTCCAAAAGTACTAATTAGTCCTTTTAGCTCGGTTTTTTAATACCTCTGAACTACTTTCAATGATACTTTTAATAGCTCTATAGCCCTTTTAGGTGCACTTTCAAGAGATAAATATAGCCTTTGAGGAGTCCCCTTTAGGGGCAAGGGCCATATTGGCAAATACATGATAAATCCTTGTCAATGTGTTTGTCAATATGGCCCTTGCCTCTAAAGGGGACCTCTCAAGGGCCATATTGACAAACCAGTTACAAGTGTTTAAGAACTTCCACGTATTTTAAAGTGATACTTAAGTACTTCCAAATACTTTAGTACCACTTGGAAGAACTTTAGTGTCACTTGGAAATACTTAAAGGTACACTTGGAAATGATTCAGTTTCACTTGAAAGTACTTTTGTGCTATTTACAATTTTGAAGTATTATATTAAATGTGCTAATTAAAAGTACTATTAAGTGGTTCTGTAATATTATTAAATGGTGCTAAAGTATTGTTAAGTGGTCCAAAAGTTTTATAAGGTGGTACAACGATACTTGTAAAAGTACTATTAAGTGGTCCTAAATTAGCATTAAGTGGTTCTGTAGTACTATTATTGGCAAACACATGATAAATCCTTGTCAATGTGTTTGTCAATATGGCCCTTAGGTTATTCAAATTGG
The DNA here is from genome assembly GCF_047967505.1 of Dipteris shenzhenensis. Lineage (NCBI taxonomy): Eukaryota > Viridiplantae > Streptophyta > Polypodiopsida > Gleicheniales > Dipteridaceae > Dipteris > Dipteris shenzhenensis. The sequence goes on from NC_141609.1 coordinate 21,676,661, forward strand.
TTCAGATGCACTTCTAAGTGTTGTAGAGGTACTATTGACTAGTTTATAAGCAATTCTTAGATGTACTAAATGATTTATAAGTGATTCTTAGTGATCCAAAAGTTCTTTCAAGTGGTTATGCAATATTATTAAATGGTGCAGAAGTACTATTAAGAGGTAACTAATGTCTGTTCAACCACTCCGGTTCTGAGGACAATCATATAACTGGTGACTGAGCTAAAGTGGCCATGATTTAACTAATATTTTTTCAAACATGCTGGTTCAAGACAATCACATAATTGATGGTTGAGCTGAAGTAGCAACGGTTGCATGATGTTCCAACCATTAATTTGGTTAAATAAAATAACAATAAAAATATTGCTGTTAAATTTTCCTCAACCACACCACCGGGCTGGTCAGCAACTAATGTCTGTTCAACCACACTAGTTCAAGATAATCATATAAATGGTGATTGAGCTAAACTAGCCTACGATTGCATGATGTTTCAACCACCAGGCTAATTTAGGACAATCACATTTAGTCCAAGCATGGTTTAAGAAATGAAACAAGTAAAGTATCCCAAAGCTCAATTACAAACAACGACCACGTTGGTTTAGGCACCACTGACCTGCATTGTATCAAGCATGTGTATGATGTGCTCCTCAACTACCTTGCGTCCCATGTGCTTTTTATAGATGTCATTTTTATTTGGAGAAACTCTCATATTTTTGTTTCAAAACGTTGTCACTCTAGCAATGACTTTTGCACTTAGGCTGTCTCTCCTTTTCTTGCATTCTATTAACACCCACAAACTTCTCGGATCGGGATGATCTTGCATTGCTTCTACTCTATGTTCAACCATTGGAGCCACGTTGGTCCTTTTGGTTCACAACATCTTTGACATTGTGTGCCCAAGCCGTTTCTCCTTTGTTTCCAGGGACACCAACAAAGCTAATGTCACCCTCTTTTAATCTAGTTAATATAATCTATGCACCCCTTTCACTTCTAAAGGCCATTTCTCAAGTTAGAGAGCATCGCCTCTTGGGCATGCATCTCCCGAGGTGTTGGTAGGGTTGTTACTCTACAAACTTTAGGGTGCAAGCTAAAGATTGTGAATACTTGAGACTAGTACTCACCTGAATGGCCTGATGAGGCTGCCTTGAATGCTCCCACTAATTGTGACACCACGGCTCATGTTCTTTTCTCCGATGGAAATGATTGAATGTGTGCATATGCAACTGCTTCCTGAGAGATCTCAACAACGGAAGCAGAATGGAAGAAGGTGAGAGAGAGAGGGAGAGCTAGAAGAGAGAGTCACACAGGTTTTAATGGGTGCAAAACACCCTAATCTTCTATGTCATCCATATATATATGTGTTTGAGTATTGTACATAACCGGGGTTAAGGTATAGTGGTCTTTAACCCCCATAACCTCCTACTCAAAGGCCAATGTGCATTTAAGGGAGAACAACAAATGAGCATACTATCCAATGCCCATCAAAACACGACAATACTCAAACCGCTGACTAGGTACACTCTCTTGTTAGCATATCTACAAGGTTATCATCTGTATGAACCTTGACAAGCTCTATGCGCTTATCCTCAAGTACCTCCTAGATAAAATGGTACTTGACCTCAATGTGTTTGGTCTTTGCATGAAAGACCAGATTCCGTGCTAGCTAAATGGCACTCATGGAATCACTATGCAATGTTGGTACATCTGTATGAATCCCCAAATCTCTCACTAGCTGATCAAGCCATATAGCCTCCGTGCAACCCTTGTGGCTAAAACATACTTGACCTCTATGGTAGACAAAGCAATGAACTTCTATGCGTGAGACATCCACAACATTGCACCACCTGCAAAGGTGAACACATAACCAAAAGACGATCTCTTGCTATCCACATGCCCTGCATACTCTGAATCTGTGTACCCAAATACATGCATCTCTCCTCTGCCAAAGTAGTGCCAAAGCAGATACACACCTCCTTGGTACCCTTCATGTACCTCATGATGCACTTAATTGCCTCCCAATGCCACTTTCCTAGGTTAGCCATATACCGGCTAACAACTCCCATTGCAAATGCAATGTCCGGTCTAGTAGCTATCGTAGCATACATAAGACTCCCAACAGCTGATGCATAAGGAACTTTGACTATCATGGCCCTCTCCTCATCTGATTTGGGACTATTTGCCAGACTTAGTTTCACATATGGAGGCAATGGAGTACTTACTGCCTTCCCCCCTCCATATTGAAACGCTGCAACACTTTTATAACATACTCCTTCTGTGAAATCCAAAGGAGTTTCCTACTTCGGTCACGCGTGGTGCGTATACCAAGAATATGACCTGCAGGTCCCAAATCCTTCATTTCAGAGGCCTCATGCAACTTGGCCTTCAATGCATCAAGCTCATAAATGTTCTTGCTAGCCAATAACATATCATCCACAAAAATAGCTAGGAGTATCAGGCTATTATCCTTAGCCCTTTTAGTGTAGAGGTAGTGATCAATCTCACTTCTTCTGAAACCCTGGGACCGAATGAAGGCATCAAACTTGTGATACCATTCTCTAAGCGCTTGCTTAAGGCCATAGAGACTCTTTTTTAGCTTACAAACCAAATGCTCTTTGCCCTTTTCTTCAAAGCCTTCTGGCTGTACCATGTAACTTTCCTCATGCAAATCCCCATGCAAGAAAGCTGTCTTGACATCCATCTTCATAAGCTCCATATACTCTGTTGCCACAAGTACAAGTACACATCTAAGTGTGGTCATCTTCACAACTGGAGAGAATATATCATCAAAGCCCACACCCTTCTCTTGCTTGAACCCTTTAGCAACCAAACAGGCCTTGTACTTGGGCGCATCATCACCTGTGACCTTCATCTTGTAGACCCATTTTTATGGCAATGTATTCTCTCCATGTGGAAAAGAAATCGAGTCCCAAGTCTTATTATTTATGAGTGAACTCATCTCTGATTGCATAGCATATTCCCACTTGTGCTGATCCTCGCACATCATAGCCTCTCTATAGCAAGAAGGCTCCCCACAATCAGTAAGCATCACATAGTCTACCCCTGGAACAAATCTCTTAGGTAGTCTAGACACTCTAGATGTTCTTCTCAAGGGCGACCTGCATATTAGCCACATTTGGCTCATCATTGCCACCAATAGATGATCCATCATCTGCCGTTGATTGTGTACATGTGGGAGTACCTGGTGGCACCATTTCCTCCACATTTGGTGCATGGACAACTTGCTGTCTATCAACATATGCGAGTGGATTCACATCCTGAAAAGTAATTCTCCTCATTTCCACATCTCTCATGGGTGTCTTATGCATCTTCTTCTCATTAAAGAGCACATCATGGCTTCGTATGATTTTCTTTGCTTATGGATCCCAGAGATGATAGCCCATCTCTCCACTTTCACCATAACCCAGAAAGATGCATTTCCTAGACTTCGGATCTAGCTTCTGAAGCTCTTTTGGAACATGTGCATGTGCCTTACACCCAAATATACGCAAATGAGAGTAAGAGGGCTTCTTGCCACTCCATGCCTCTTCAGGAATACCACCATCCAAACTCTTGCTAGGTGATCTATTGATCACATGCACTGCAGTCTTCATTGCCTCAGCCCAAAAACCACCAGAAAGACTAGTAAGTATATGGTTCCATAAATGAGAAATTAAGAAAGAATTGTATATTCCTTTGAGAAATATACAAGCATGGCTGGTGTCAAAAATTATCGCTCGGACTTTTCTGCTCGTAGGTTTTTGCTCGAAAAGTGTGCACATCCCTCAGAAGACTATTGTTAGAAACAGATTACTTTGATGAGTCAAAGCCAACAACAATATACTGTGATAATCAATCGGCTCAAGCATTGGCCAAAAATCCAGTATATCACTCCAAGACAAAGCACATTGATGTTCGAGAGCACTTCATCAGAGAAAGAGTGTTACTTGGTGACATCACACTACAGCATTGTGATAGCAAGGAGGATGTTGCAGACATCTTTACCAAACCACTCGGTAAAGAGCTATTCGAGAAACACCGACTAGCTCTTGGTTTGATGCAGAGGAAGGACATTCCCATTAAAGGGGTGTGATGGAATGTAATGCTCAGTCCTTCTTCGATTCCTCAGAATCATCATCTTGAGGGAAGGCCTACTTCATGATGTTGATCTTGAGGGAAGGTGTTCAGAGTTCACGCTCAACATCATGTGATCATGTGTGCATAGCACCATCACGTGATCATATGTGCATAGCACTAATCTTATAGAGTGCTATAAAGGAAAGGGTCAGATCCCCTAACCCTAACCCTAAAAGGGTTTGTATATATTCTATTTTTTCAACTAAATCTAGTGTACAGTTAGTCATTTGTGGTGTGCTCTCTAGCTGTGCCCTCTCTCCTCATCTCCACTCTTCTCCTCTCCCCTCTTCATATTTTGTCACAGGATGCTATCCTTTGCGCCCAATGTCACTTCAATTGGAACCGACACCCAAAGAATAGTAACGCAACAACGTCAGCTCCAATCACCTCAAGAACGCCTCCTTCAAACACATTCACTACCTGAAGAAAGCTGCACTACCTCATCCACCACCACACATTGACAACCGTTCGAGCAACACCGCCCGCTTGGGTAGCCAAGGCAAGAAAACTGCCTAGATCTAGAAAAAGAAAGTGCAAACCCCAAAGGCATTAAAGGCAACACCACAAGAACCTGTGTCTTCTTGAGATACAGCACCACAAGAACCTGCCAATGAACCGAACACTGTAGGCTAGCCTCAAGGTACCGAATACGCACTGGTGCGATGGGCGGTCCAACTTAACACAAGTATCACCACCACCAGTCAACGAACTCCACAGGAGCTGAATTCCAACCCACAAAGAGTTACACAATAACCTCCCCCTAGGGATGAACACTCAAAGGTAATGGCACTGCCCTACTCGCACAAGTAGGGGCCGGTCCCATAGGTAGACTCACGAAGGCTCGCATCTCCAAGGAAGTCGAACCCTGCAACAACAGTGGAGTCTAACACAAAGGTGCCCCTAGCATCCAAGGTAAAGAACAAGCTAGACACATACTCTACATGGCTCCTTATTCGCTATGCTATAGTACAACACCCGCCTCCACTGCATTCATCATAATCATCGTGTCCAGGTCTAGGTGAGTCATAACGGTAGGCATCTCACTCGATGCACCCGCAGCCCACTAGTCCCTATCGGACACACCACACGAGCACACATGATCAACACCAGGTGATTAGAGTCCATTCTTGCATTTTTACAACTGTTCATGCTCTTGCACGCTAACCTTACTACCACATTTGCACTGACAAGGGCACTCTGCTCAGTCACTGCATTTTCCCCCACTACTGGTGGAATTTTTCAAGACATATGACAACAACACCAACATTGGTATCTTGCGTGATGCTCCCCACCACTACCAAATCAATCAGAACATGGTGCAGGTGGTGTTCAACCTGCCAGTGGTTGGGGAGAAATACTCCAAGCAGAAAAAGAAGCTCGACGCCCTCAAGATGGTCTATCACTATGACTACCACAAGTGCAAGGGCCGCATCTAGTTCACCGCCATCCATAAGCCTGAAGTAGAGCAACCAACAATAGCCTTGCAATGGCTCACTCAAGTGAAGCACACGGACCATCATTAGTCTGTTGTGCCCAATATCTTGCTGAGAATGGTGAACTTCCAAGAGATGAACTAGGCTAACTACTACTATAGCCAGATGAGAGATGATCTCAGCACCCATGGGAACGTCATCGGTAATCCCATGTTGTACATGCCAGTCCCCTATTACTTGAAAAGTCAACATCCGCTAGTCGGCTTCAGCCTCGCCAAAAAATCCACCACCGGTCCCATACAAACCGATCAAGAAGAGACAAAAACAAGGCCTAAGAGAGCAAGGACAACACCAAGTGCCACTCCGGTAACTCAGGTGTAACTGAAAACAAGTCAGCCACTTGACCAATATGAGGACCGCCAATTGCATGAATTCATGCAATGACAACTATTCCTATAGCAGGCAGGTCCTCAAGATAAGGGCAAATAGGTGCAAGGAGGGCCTATTCTCATTGAAGACCTCCCGGGCGATGACACAATCGACATTGGTCTCCATACAAGAGCTGAAACTACACTGACAACCCCTGCTACGCCCTTCGCCTCTGTCTCCACCAGCCCCTAGGAGACAACATCCTTTGCCACCAGCACCTCTTCCATGCCATGGGCAAGCCTAGCAAAGGCCATACAATTTTACAGTGCACCCCAATATAGAGCCACAGGAGGCTGTAGCCACATGATGGTAGAGCAATTGTCATGCATAGGCGTGATGGAAATGAATCTCTTTGAAGCCATGGCACAACTACCCCAAGTCACCCGCATGATCTTACAGAGGAGGCAGGAGCAAGCCTCACAACTCTCCTCCGATCTCATCCAAGCCCAGCTCTCTGCACATGAAAGCTAGTCAACAATGGTCGTAGCTCAGGCAAGGGGCCATGCCACCCTACATCAAGCCGAAGAATACCGGGCCAAGGTGGAAGAGCTCGGCTCTTATGAAGGTCAAGGATGACCTCGCCACCAGTGAATCCCTGGTCCAAATGCTCATGGACCAGGTGGACAAGGTGGAATTAGCCCTATGCATGATGCTAGAGCAGCAAGCACAGACAAAGCAATGGTACGCCCACTCCCAAGAGTCCCACGACCAATAGATCTGCTCCTTATAGGATCTCCTGGCACAAGAGAGAAACCTCACGGCTTCTTTCCAAGAAGAAATCAAAAGCCAATGCATCACTGGCCAATCTGAGGAGTCAGGGTTGGAAGACCCCGAGTAGCAAGAGTTTAGGATGTATAGGGAGGTGTAGACCTACACAATTAGCCACATACACTCTTGCACCACGCACAATTGCCCAAACCCTGCAAATGCACTCCGTGCACAAAACCTTACCTTCCACCTAGACATCACTACTCCACTTCCTCCTAACGCCCTCTAAACTAGTCTGTGCCATAATCCCGACCACTACTGTCCCATTTTAGCCATGTCCTATTTCTCTCTTGACCTTCAGCCCACTTCTCTATCTCTTCTCTGCCCCTCCGATCTCCAAACCCTATCCGCCCATCCCATTCTTCTTAATTTTCAAGCCTAGTGCCACGTCATCACTGAGTCCCTCAATTATCCTGCAGACGATGAAGTGATGCAACTCGCAAAGCCCGAGGACCTCATGCCATGGGTCTACACTCGGGCAAGTCTGCATGCGGACATAAATTGGATGTAGAACTACGACTGAGCCTCAGCAGTCCAAGATCAAGGACACCTTACGGCCTACCAGTCCACCACCTACCAACCCCTTGGAATAATCATCCTCTTTAATAGGGTGCTACAAGCCCTCCAAGATTCACTTGAGTCCTTGGTGAGCAATTTTGAAACAATTCACGTAGCATACCCAAAGGAAATAACCAAGGACGAGGGAAAAAATGCAGTCACCCTCTTTAATACCACCACCCCTTGCAGATATTCCATTACCACCTCCCCTAGATCCCGCCCAACCCACCCAACAAGCTACCCAACCTCCTCTCCCTTGGACAACACTACCCAAGTACTCATCCAATGCCTCCAACACCACCACCACATAGCACAAACCCTCCCAGTCCATCTCCTTCATTGCTCCAATTGACCTCCCTGACGAAGCCTTCAACACGCTACTCAAAGCAACAAATTTTGTACAAAGCAGTGATGTTGTAACTTCTACAGGCCCAACAGAGATGGAACCCATGCCGATTGTAGATGACAACACTCCACCATCCCCACCAGGGTCTCCCATTGAAGATGTGCATTGGCACCTAGACTTGCAGGCCTTTCAAGAGCTATTGGATAGTGCACTAATACACCATTGGAAGTGCTAACTCGAGGGCTACCACCTCCACCTCTACGAAATTCTTGAGGTGCACCCCCTCACACAGTTCATAGTGCAGTCATTCAATGACTAGCGCCACATGCATCCCAAGTGCATGAGAGGAGGATACAGCCTCGCCCTCGATGCCCCCGTCCACGCGATCGATGTAGATGCCAGTCTACAACCAAATTGGTGACTCCCATTTTTTAAGCTGGAGAAATTTTAGCGCTACTACCGCAGCATGCCCATCGATCATTGAGTCCACTCACTCTACATGCACATGGAATGATGTTGGACTTGGGCTGCCTTTCGAGTTCTCCAGCAACAGGACCCCAATGTGTTGTACAATTTTCCTAAGTACAACTTTCCAAACGAAATGACGCAGGAGAGTTTTTGCTTCCACCTCTAGTTATTCAACAACACATACGGCTCAATGCCAAATCCAACCATCGCTGGCATCATTCATTTCAATCGCCTCATCCTCTTACTCCTCTGTGATCTTTCCCCCCACATCTGCCCCATTGACGACTGCATCCACAATCTGACCAACTAGATTGTCTTCAACCTCGACCTCGCCAACTCAGTTCCAGGACCTCTACCTCTACCTCCACGTCCGCAATCTCCATGGGCATCACCTCCGCACTTATGAGGATATGTATGCCACACATTTTTGGAAGTACCACTCGTACCTCACTCGCCTCATGTCAAGGCAACTCGATCGCTACGCCATCCTATACCATCCTCACCACCAACCTCCTCCAGTGTGGCTGACTCGAGGACAGCAGATCAGCAACAAGAAAGGGGGCATGTTAACATCCACAGAGTACAACCACCAAATGCAGGGTAATCAATGAGTAAATGTGACCAAGCTGAATGATCTACTTCAACGAACAAGCTCAAGGGAGTTTGATACCCAAATACACCAAGATCGAGGATTACAAGCAATGTGCACATGGAAGGAGTATAGCTCAAACTCAGGGAGTTTGATCCCCAAATACCCAAAGTCTGCGCCAAAGTCCAAGGATTCAAGGATCCCAAATATATAGGCTATATGCTCCAGATACCACCACCTAGAACAAGGAGATGCATAGCAAGAACAAGGAGATGCACACTTCTGGGCCACGAGGAGTGCCATCGCCTTGCACTTTTCAACTCCACATCCATAGGAAATAGCTATGCTAATGAAAATAGCCATGAAAGGAGTACAACTCAAACTCAAGGAGTTTGTAATATCACTGAGACAGGGTTATTGTTGAGTGTCTCATGGAAGCTGAGCCTTGCCACTCCAGGTTTTAGTCTCATGCATCATGCATGACCACAAATAGGTGAAGGTGCGAGGGCGCTTAGGGATTTTGAGCCCCAAATCACCTACTAGGAGCAGTGAGGTTAACACAAGTGCTATTTGGGAACCGGTTAGGACCACCTCCTAATTCCAGGCTTTTCCCAAGCACTCTAATCTGGTTAACACAAGCGCTATTTCTGCTAGTAGGGAGAGATAGTAAGAATAGCAATATGCCTTGGCACCCTACCGGCCCAAGAGCCCTTGGTTGTAATGTGACAGAGAGTGCTAAAAAGGAAAAGGGTTGGCCCTCCCTTCAAAAGGTGACATGTATAAAAGACCAAATGTTTGACTTTGGTCTTCATTGTTATTTTCACCAAGTTGAATACAAGCTCCCTCTTCTCTTCCAAGAGAGTGTTTTGGGTGTTCTCTTGTTCCTCATAGTGCCTTTGCGGTTGTCACTCTATCCCCCTTCACTCCCTTCTCCTTCTTCCCTTCCTCCTCCCTCCTCCTCCCCTCCTCCCTCTCCCCTCCCCTCTTCCTCTTCCCTCTTCCTAGCGTGAAACCACATTGCAACAATCCGAAGGCTACTTGAGTGACACTTGTGGATGTCTCGTACTATGCATTGCTCCCACAAGGAGTAGCTAGGAGTGGAGACTCTGTCAGCATATCTTCAACTACCCCATGACACGTGAGTCACCGCTAAGACCCACTACAAAGGTCAAAGGGAGAAAAACCCCTAACAGGACTGGAAGAAACCCCCAAAAATCCAATCAAGCCAATTGATTGGGTTGATCAAGAAAAAGTAAGAAACAAAGATCTAGAAAAAATCCTAGAAATCAATGCAGCAAAAAGAGTCAAAGGAAGCACAATTACATAGAAAAGAAAAAGCCAAATCAGTTCCGAGTACACCAAGAAATCATTCTGACTGCAACCAAAAAGATGTGTAGCAAAGAATTACAGAAACACAAAAGGGTGGCAATTATGATAGTTATGCAAAAATGACAAATCAACACAAGACACACTTGATGCACCGAAAGAAAGCCAGAGCCCCAACCACCAAAACATATCCTTCTCAGGAAGATAGTAAACTTCCAGTCGGAATCCAATCGGATACCATTCAAGCAATAGCAAAGACTACATCATGATGAGGAAGAAGATGTCTCTAATGTGCATAGTGACACCCTCATATAGAGAAAAGAGACCATTCAAAAGGCAAAAGGCCCATAGTAGGCCGATAATTTTTTCAAAGAGCTATTACACTCCAAGGTGCAAATCACATTGGACCAAGTATTAAATCTTGTACCAGCATTCAAGGAACAATTGTTTCAAGGTTTGGAAGGAGACAACAACCCAAGGCACCAGTGACTATGATAGAAGAAGATGAAGAGGAGTCTCCATAAATCTATACATCAATAATAGAAGAGGTGGATTACAAAGTTCCCACAATTAATGTTGAATACAAAAGGCAACGAATATCAGATGTCCTGATTGATGGAGGATCAAGTGTTAACATATTATCTGAGGAGTTATTCAAGAAATTTTGATGCAATGAGCTAGCTCCATCACCATTCCAAGTGAGAATGGCTGATCGAAGAAGAATCCGACCACTTGGTATCCTCAGAGTCTAGGAAATTAGCATTTGGGGATTGAGTTTCACTATCACATTTGTTGTATTTAGAATGGAAGAAAAATATAGTTCCTACTCCACGTTATTAGGTAGACCTTAGCTGAGAGCAACAAGAGTGAAACAAGATTGGGGAGCTGAGAGAATCACCATCAAAAAAGGTAAGAAAAAGTTTAAGATTTTCACAATTTGAAGAGCATATGACAAGGAGTGCTAGAGTCAAAGAAGATGATCTAGAAGAAATGAATCTTGGTGACTATGACAACCCCAAAATCGTGCTTATAAGCATTGGCCTCAATAGTTTATTCAAAGAACAATTCAAGCAAATGTTGGTTGAATAAAAAGATGTATTTGCATGGCACTATACAAACATGAAGGGTGTAGACCCAAGATTTTGCCAACACAAAATCAACCTCCAAAAAGTTGCAACACTAGTGATCCAGTATAGATACAAGATGAACCCCAACTATGCCAAACAAGTGAAGGAGGAACGAGACAAACTACTCAAAGTTGGATCCATATATGCCTTGGACCATGTGACATGGTTATCCCCAATTGTGATTGTACCAAAAAAGAATGGGAAACTCAGAATATGTGTGGATTATAGGAAATTGAATGCTTCCAGCATCACCGGTCCATTTTCACTCCCATTTTGTGACTCATTACTAGATGTTGTTGCAGGCCATGAGCTTGATAGTTTCCTTAATGGATTTAGTGGCTATAATCAGATAAGAATGGCTCCTGAGGACAAGGATAAAACAACGTTTTTAACTAAATGGGGAGTATTTGCATCAAATGTGATGACATTTGGACTCAAAAATGCACCACCTACTTTCTAGAAGTACATCCAAAATGTATTTGTAGAATACTTCACATCTTTTACGAGAGTATTTTTGGATGACTTTTTAGTGTTTGGAAAGAGGAATAAACACCTTCATCACTTAAGAGTATTCTTTCAAAAATGCAAGTTGGCTAGGCTCAGCCTTAACCCACAAAATGTGCATTTGCTGTCAGGAGAGGAGTCCTACTAGGACATATCATATTAGAGGATGGGATGGAAATCGATCCTAAGAAAGCCTCTTCTATTTAGAATGAAAATCTGCCAAAGAATATAAAACAATTACAAAGGTTTATTGGGCAATTCAAATGGCATTGCAGATTTTAAAGATACTTGGCTTGCTGGTGAGCTATTGTTTCAGCTATTTATGCTTAGCGCAACCATGAATGCAATGATGCTTGGCTAGTGCTTGCTTCCACTAGCTGTAAAATTCACACATAAAAATACTTGAAAAACTCACAACTAGGGGGAAATCTAAAGATGGAATTTCTAAACAAAGTAGTTTTGTTCCTAAGTGCAACAAATTTCCCAATCTCAAAAGCAAGGGGCACTTCAAGAAGGAGGCTTCTCAAGCATCACCTAAGAAACCTCAAACACAAAGATATCCTCTCCTAAAGAAATAAGATTATGGAAAGGCCAAGCAGGAAAATATTTGCTTTAAGTGTTTAGGCAAAGATCATGCTACTTGGAACTGCCCACATGTGTTGCCTATCATCAACAATGTGGTAGCCCACCTTTAATCCTAATCTAATGAGGATGCATGGAAAAATTATGGGGCAGAGAGTAAGAGTAATGGTTGATGATAGTGCCACACACAATTTCTTAAACTATTCATTAGTGAATAAATTGAAGTTTCCTAAGAACCCAAGTGCCCATAAATATGTGGTCTCTCTGGCAAAGGGCAGTGATAAAAAGGTTTGGAACACCATGATTCATGGTGTGGATGTGGAGATTCAAGGCTATCAGGATGCCTTAGATCTCCAAATCATGCATCTTGATTGAATAGATGTTATTCTTGGTTAAGAATTGTTGTATAGTCCTAGGCATAACTTGTAGAAGAGTTATTTAAATAACTCCATTATATTTGAAAAAGATGGTAGATCCTTACAAATTCAAGGAGAACATGATTTACCCAACTCTCCACTTATTTGTTCAATGGAATCGGAATGACTTCTACACCAATAAGAATGCGAGGTATATCTCTGTGAGCTTACTTTTATTGGACGGCGATTTTTGTTTCTTCGACACATGAAATAAGTAAATTTGTTCTTGATAATGTTAAAGAGTATAAATATTCTTTCAATGATTTAATGGTTGAATTTAAATACGGTTTTCCATCTGATTTGCTTGATGGTTTACCCCCTGAGAGAGAAGTAGATCAAAAGATAGACATAATTCCTGGCTCTACCCATGTTTGTAACCCCCATATATAATAAGTCAAACGGAAGAACTAGAGGTTGACAGCAAATTAATCAAACATCTTAAGAAGTGCCAAATTCAACCAAGTAGCTAACCTTGGCCTACAACAATTTTACTAGTAAAGAAAAAAGATGGTACTATGCATTTTTTCTTAGATTACCGAGAATTAAATAAAATCACATTAAAAAATAAGTATCCTGTGCCTTGCATTGGTGAGATCTTTGATCAATTTCAAGGGGCAAAATATTTTACTCAAATTGACTTAAGTGCTCCAGCAACTTTTATGACACTTATGAATAGTGTCGTGAGGCCATATTTAGGAAAATTTGATGTAGTATTCTTAGGGGGATGACCATTTTCCAAGCAAAATCTTCCGAGTGTCCGAGCAAAGGAAAAAAAAAGCTTTCAACTATGTGAAAATATGGCAAAAATGGATCAGAAGAAAACAGAGTTTCACTTTAGAATGTGCAAAGTATTATAGCAATGCCTATTTTATACATGAATCTTAGGGAATGATGAGTGATTTAATAGGATGGCTTTTGAAGAAACCCACATGTAGAGTATTTTTTAAATCTCTTGAAAAACATGCTCGAATAGATCTAGTTTTTGCTTGTAAAAATGATGCATCTGTATTCTTAGATGATATCCTCACCTATAGTAAAACAAAGAAAAAGAATTTGGAACAGTTGAGAAAAGTGTTCCAATTGCTTAAAGATAATTCTATTTTTGCAAAAGAATCCAAGTGTGAATTCTTTACAAAAGAAGTAAAGTACTTGGGACATATCATATTCCAAGAAGGGGTTCGTATGAATCCTAAAAAGTAACCTGTCTATATTGGAATGGCCACATCCTACAAACCTATAAGAGTTTCAAATATGCTTGTATTTGTCTGGGTTTTATAAGAGATTCACCAAGACTATGCTAAAATTGTTTCTTTGAGGATGCTCACAGGGAAGGGAAGTACCTTCATATGGGATGAACCTCAAAAGAATAGCTTTGAGAAGTTGAAAGTAGCTATAGCATCTACTCCTATCTTGAAGGTAGTGGATCCCAATGAACCATTTGTGGTTGAAACATATGCCAGTGATTTTGCTGTTGGAGTAGAACTTTTACAAAAGGGTCAATCGGTGGCTTTTGATAGCCAAAAGTTAGACCTTGCGCAATGGAATTACTCCGCATATGAGAAGGAAATGTATGCTATAATCTGTGCTTTGAAGAAATGGAGGCACTATTTGTATTGTTCCAAATTTGAGATCATGCACCACTCAAGACATAGAGGAGTTCAAAGTCATAAGTTCCTTTGGAGAAGTAATCAACATACTCAATCAAATGGCATCATTCAAGTAGAGGCCTTGGATTCTGGAGCTATGACCTTTACCACTAGAAGAGTAGCATTTTGTGCCACAATTCAACTTTCATCATGCACTAGGAATCTTTAAATTGCACAAGGTATCTAAGCATACATTAAAACTACAGCCTCCATGTAGAATCTTGAGATTGCAGCTACTTGGTCCTAATATCTTGGAAAACCATACTTTGAGGTAGAATCCTTTTCAAATAGAGCCTTCAAAATGTCCTAAAGTAGAAACTTGAACTAAATGCAAAGTTCTATATCCCAAAATCAAATTGCTACATGCTATATACAAAATACTATGTGCAAAATACAAAATCATACATTCCTAAACGCAAAGTACCATGTGCAAAATGCAAAGTGCTATGTTCTATATCCCAAACTCAAATTGTTCATGCTATATGCAAAATACTAAAGTGCAAAATGCAAAATGATATGAACCCAAGGAAGGGCACATTCCTTGTTCCTATAATTTTTTGAGAGGAAATGTGCCAACTCTCCCCCCACACAAATGTGTGGTTAAGTTTATTTGTTTATATGTTGGATACAAAGTGCTATGTGCTAAATGCAAAAATACTAGTTAGTAAATTCTATGTGCTATATGCAAAATACTATGTACAAAACACAAAATCATACATTTCTAAAAACAAAGTACCATGTGCAAAATGTAAAATGCTAACTCAAATTGCAACATGCTATATGCAAAATACTATGTGCAAAATGCAAAATGATATGAACCTAAGGAAGGGCACGTTCCTTGGTCTTATAATTTTTGGAGAGGAAATGTGCCAATTCTCCCTCCACATGAATGTGTGATTAAGTTTATTTGTTTATATGTTGGATACAAAGCGCTCTATGCTAAATGCAAAAATGCTAGTTGCTCAATAAGTGCTAATTCTTAATGCAAAATGCTATGTACGAAATTCATAGTGCTATATCTTAAATTCAAATTGCTACCATAAAAATAACAATTGATAAATGAATTCGATAAATTTCTAAAAGAATGGAACCAAATTACTTCTCAATATATTTTGAAGATGCAATATTATGTATTTTGTGGTAGAATAGAATTTAACACAAGTTCTTATAAAAAGTTAAAATTAGTAATATCACTACTAGAATCAAGTATAACACCATATGACTTATCCAATACGTTCATAAATTTGCATGTAGAAAATGGCCTAGGACATAGATCAAAAATGGCTTGTAGAGCATGCATAGATAGTCCATTCATAAAGTTGTATTCGGTTCCCTATTATCCAGACTATTTACAGAATGTATTAGGTGCAGACATATTTCAAATGCAAATGCTTTCTATAATCGATATACCCCTAAATGTTTCTAAAGGTATTACATCTTTAGCAATAGGTATACTACAAAGAAGATTGATGTTGGATAATCCACTAATATGTTGGAATCACCAACAAAGATTTTGTACTAACTCAACAAACTTACTATCAACAACGAAACACATTCTAGCATTTAACTCAAGAACAAATCCCATATTTAAAAAATACTTGACAATGTATGAACGACCACATCCAAAACTAGGAGTAAGTGTTCTTTCTTCAAAAGTTATTTCTGATATTCTTGAAAGACACTTTGCTGACTCACCATTCGATCTTATGAAAATTGCACATGAGGACAACTGCTTGTCATTGCTAGAACAAATTAACATGCTACCTACAACTCATCAATTCATCGCAAGAAGTCGGCACAATTGTACTTCATGATTCAACAAGAATTATTGAGCGTCAACCCATAACATCTATCAAAGGTCTGTCATAATGTGATGAATTAACACCTGAGTATGCATTATTCCCATTCCTCTATCCTTTCGAATATGGTGCTCATGATGGCAAGATGTTCTTCAACATATATTTAAAAATGAGAATATCAACATTGTTCTCCGTGTTCACTCTTTACAAACCATACTTGTTATTGATGTACCAAATATGTCAATCTATTATAATGGCGAATTCTACTCAAACTATAGTATTACAAAGAGATATTAACCAACAAAGACAACAAGATCCAAGAATATCTAAACAACAGATAATTAGACGTATTCTTAAGTTTCAAATACCAAGTTCTATTCCTAGATCTCCTTCATGGCACCGTAGAAACTTAAAAGATCTAATGGCAATGGTTGACACATGGTGCCTTCCTAATATATTCCTTATACTTACTGCAGATAAACAAGATGGTGTGAAATCGATCAAATAGAAACCATTGCTAAACAATTCAATAGTAACTTCACATGGAGAGATTGTCCAGTTGAATGCGCAGTGCTCTTCCATGTTAGACTGCAACAATTCTTAGCAAGATATATTCTGTGTGATAAAGGACTACTAGGTAGAGTCAACCATCACATCATAAGATATGAGGTACAAAATCAAGGATCTATGCATGCACACATAATGCTATGGGTAGATGAACAAGACATAGAGATCATATCAAACCAGATAGATGCATATATCCCTTACATAAATGATTTTAAAAAATGGCTAGAGAATTCAATTCAAAGAAAGCTTAACTATATGGTAAAGAGAAAACAAATCCACACATGTAGGCCAACATGCAATCTATTTGACTCAAGCACAAACCACAAATGCAAATATGTATTTCCATATCCTATACATTTAGAAACTAAACCTACTTTAGATCCTCTCACACAAAGATGGATCTACTTCTGTCCATCCCTAGAACATCGTAATGTCGTTCCATACCCTATAGGAATATTACTCTTGTGGCAAGCACATATGAATATTCAAAAAATAACCGACACAGGCCTATCGTATTACCTTCTAAAATATGCTATGAAAACCAAACCCATGGCACTTCCTATTTCAAACTGTAGTAAAGTCATAGTATTGAAGGACTCTTAATTTATAGCATATATTACTCAATTTTTTTCATTTTCAAAACATTACTAATTTTTTCCAAAACTCAAAAAATATTTCATGTATGAACTATTATTTAAAAATGCTTTTAAATACGTCATGTTTTTAGTGATATATAACTCCATTTAAAACAAATCCAATAATAACCACTTTTAAGTATACTATATAAATTTTCATGTATTGTTACTCTTATAAAATATTGTAGTGTATTTCAAATATTTCTACTATTATAGTGCTCTTCTTAATATCATCATTAATTCTTCTCAAATCGCAAGTTTACATAAATCTATGTTCTAAATTAACTTTAAAAATTAAGTCAAAATGGAAAATATTATTAAACAATTTTTAGGAAGCACTAAATTCATTTATATATATTCTAGTTCAATATAGCTACCTGGTCGGACCTAGTTTGTGCAAGCTCTTTCTTGGTAGACCTTGGTTATCATTGTGTTGTAGTTGGGCTGTCTGACTTCTTCTCCCCTTCGGCTGGTCTACCTGGCTTCTACTATTCTCCAACCCTTGATCACTATAAGCTATTGCATCGTTCTTGCTCTAGTGACTACTTGCATTTGCATGGTCTTGTGCAACAAGCATTCTCTACCTTGTGCTTTGTTTGGTGTCTTTGAGTGCACGTCTGCTCACTACCTCCTTTGTGCTCCCCCTCTTTGGTTCCCTTGACCTCTCTTAAGTTGTCAATCACTTCTAAAGAATCCATGACTCTTCCAAAGATTTTTGTGGTCAGGCTCCTTTAGCTGACGCCTTTTATTATTTATTGTTGCATTTCTTTTCACCTTTTTAGTCATTGTAATTGTTTCATAAGCTTTGTCTTTCTTTATTTTCAAGGTGGCTATAAGCATATGTTCTTTCTTTTTTCAAATTTGTAATTGCATATGTTTTATTTTTCAATTTATCTTTTAACTTTAAAAGCTCTCTTATTGTTTTTAATCTACTTCCTTATTATATTTTCTTGAAACTTTTTATGATCACCTTTTAATGTTTGTTCTAACTTTTCTCCTTTTCTGTTTGTTTTGTTTTCAATTTTTTTAATAAATGAACCCATTTATTAAATACTACATAGAACCTATGAAAATAGTTATTGGATTTGGAAATAGAACCTATGGAAATAGGATCCTTTCTTTGATTTAAATAATTTCTGGAAGCTCCTATGGGAAGAGTTATCTAAATATCTAGTTGATTTGCTCTTAGCTCAATAACATTGCTTTTGTCCTTTATGAGTTTTTCCTTTTTGCAAGTACTTTTTTGCTCTTTATTGGAGTGTTCAATTATTAGGTGTTTTTTCAATTTAGCTTGTAATTTCCATTGATGTGTATGAGTTACCCCCCATCGTCTTTAATTTAATTGTTAGTTTTCTTTCCGTACTTTTTTGCTCTTTATTTGAGTGTTCAATTATTAGGTCTTTTTTCAATTTAGCCCATAATTTCCATTGATGTGTATGAATTACCCCCCATCGTCTTTAATTTAATTGTTAGTTTTGTTTCCCACAAAAAGGTGAGGATTGTCCCCCTTAAAATTTTTTCAGTTTCATGTCTTCAAGCTTGTCTTTGCAATCCTAGAGCTCTTCTTCTTTGTGAATTAGAGTGAATCGAGCTTGTGCCACTACCTCCGTCTATTGTGCATGTGTGGATGTCAAGGAGTTATAGTAGGTTTGTTGGATTGCCGTTGCTTCCACTACTGTAGTCAGCTGTGTTTGACTTTGGTGGAGGCTGGAGGTCACATCCCTTACTGCCTTCTCTTGAGCTTGGAGAGCTTGGTTCATGTGCACTTCTTCTACCTCCTTCTCATCTATCTGTGCCCGAAGTGCCTTGACCTTTATGGTGATTGCCTAGAATTGGTCTTTGATTTTTTATGCAGTCTGCCTTTCCAATTCTCTTGCATATTCTTCCTTGGCCAAGCTAGTGAATAGTTCTTACATTTGGATCATTTGGCTAGCTTGATGTTGGAGAATGATAGATGGTGATGAGCTCTGGCAATATTGATGATACAAGTGGTGCCCATGTAGCCATCCCGATGATTCTGTAGTACTTGGGGGAGGTCGTTCCAATGGCATTTCAGTCCCTTGTGTACAATAGTCATATTGTTGATTTTGCACTAGCTCCCATTGTGGCTCATCGACTGGCATGGCATCAATGTGTAGTTCGAGTGCTGATGTAGACTCAGGTTTGGGTGCCGATCTTGTCTCGAGCTCTGGTTGCTGCTATTGGTGGAGACATATTGGTTGTGCACCGAGTTGTAGCATCGCGTGGGGCAATTTTGCAATCCCAACCTCTAGAATGGGTATTTTTGCTGAGGCATCTGCACTTATTAATGTGATAGTTGGAGAAGATGGTGATGGCTCCCATATTGGTGAGAAGGGTATGTCCAACTCCTCAGTTGGTTTTGGTGACTGGGGCAAAGTCATTTCTCTTTCTTGTAGTTCTTTTTTGATGATTATAGCCAATAAGTGTGGAATTTTACATTTTTGGCCTGAAGAACCATCGAGTTTCTTTGTAAAGAAGATGACGAAGTGCTGGACCCAGTCTTGTTTTAGCTTCCTACTCACTAAAACAAATGTGCGGAGTGGAAGGGAGCGATTCTTGCTGAACTTCACCCCTAGGATTGTGGATAGGAATTGTGCTGCTTCCTTGAGGCGATGGTCAAGGATTGTGCAAAGCAAAATGCCATCTCTATGGATTAGTGTGCCCTTAGTGAGGAGAGATTGTACTTTGAGAAATCTTGCATCAGTAGGCCTTTTAGGGTATTCGCCACTTTTTGTTGGCAGTGAGAAAGCCCTTTGAATGACTGTACTGTCGAGGATAATATTGAGTGGGCTCTGCTGTATAGTGATTGTATCATACTTGCCAACCATTTCATTACTGGAGTAGTAAGAATGGACAAAGTCCTTGATGTATGTGGTCATGGTAGGATTGTCCTCTAAGGATTTGAGGCTCTCATGCAAACTACCTAGACCCCATTGCTCTAAGTAAGATGCTGCTTCCTGGGAAAGAGCATAAGTCGATGTGGGTGGCCAAACAAGTTCCAATGACTGGGCCCCGTCAATGGCTTTGTAGGCCAATGGTGACTGGGATGGCATTTGTTCTACTTGGTCATGCACTAAATCCTCTTCGGAGCTATCGATCTAGAACACGAATGCCTATGGTCCCCTGGTTGAGACGATGTAGATGGTTGTGAACTCTAGAGGGGGTCTCATGGTTCAGGTGATGGGCTCTTTTTGCGATCCTCTTTAGTGGTGGCATCTTTTCTGAACCTGCTTCCATGTGCATGTAGTGTACCATTGATCATTAGATTGATTGGCATGCCGGTATGACCTTTCTGTGTGTGTATGAGAGAGAGATCTTATTTTTATACATGCTTTGAGAGTGTGGAATGAAAGTGTGTGGTACAATTATTCATGCAATCATCTGTGTCTAAGCGAAAGCATGTGAGTGCACATGACCTAGTAGCTAGGTAGGGACTAACTATATGCTTTTTTTGCTAGGATTTTCATAGGGCAGCTAGAACTCAATCATCACTTCTAAGCCCTAGGTAAAATTGATTGATGCTACCTATATGTGCGAAGATGTACATATGCAAGTGAGTGCTCGTGATACAATCTAATCCTAACTAAGGAAGACTTGGTTTTCCAAATCTTCATTTTTGTCAGGGATGGCTTGCATGTTGATGTAGTAGCACTTCAGTCGGCTCCCGTATATTGTTGTATTGAATTGGACTCCATCCAATGTTTTTAGCATCATAGCACCGATGGGATTCATCTTTCATATGCGGTAGGGTCCTTGACCTCGATACTTCAGTTTCCCCTTGTGTACTTTGGCATTGTATAACAGGATTAAGTTGCCTTCTTTGATGTCTTTAGCTTTAAGATTTCTGTCAAACCATGCCTTTCTTTTGTGTTTTTCTATTGTCATGGCATGGTAGGCAATAGTCTTGTCTTTGTATGCTTCTCCAATTGATAGAGCCTTTCTGTCAAGGATTCATGGTCTCCCATGCGTTCCTGTACTGTTATGCATAGACTTGGTATTACAAATTTAAGTGTGACCACAGCTTCAAGGCCATACACCAATTGAAAAGGTGTGTTCCCTGTACTGACCTTGAATGTGGTTCTGTATGCCCATAAGACTTCATTCAGTTTCTTTGTCAATCAGAACACTGTGGTTCTACTACCTTGGAGAGGATAATGATATTATTTTGTCGGTGGATTCTGCCTGTCCATTCCCTGTTGAGATATCGAGCTACACTCGTGATATGCTAGGGTGACCATTGTGCATTTATGTCACCAACTTGTTAGCTACAGATGCAGTTGGTACACTGCCCATGAATAATAGCTGGATGATAGCTATCTTTATGTACTCTAGTTAGTGGCTCAGTTATTATGCCACCTAGGTTAGTTGAGTTTGGTTTGAGATCCACATATAGGGTTCATCTATTCCTTTTGTACTAAGAGAGAGTTCTCTTGGATTTCATAACTAAGAAGAGGAAAACTATTTTCAGCCTCCACCTTTGTGTGTATTCCCCCATTGTGTATGTGAGAAAGCTACAAGTGAGACTCCTTACCTCTCTCCCACTCTCTTCACATGGTATCAAAGCTCGGTTCGTGGTAAGGAGCTCAAGAAAGCAAACCAAGTTTGCGGTGTCTTGGTAAGAGGATCAATGTTGCTTTCCTTTTTCAAGTTTGGGAGCAAATCTCTGTAGGTAGCACAGTCAAAAAGTGCAAGAGTGCACTGTTTCAAATTGGGACGCCCTTCACAGTGTGGCGAGAGGGTAGTATATGTTGCAGGATTAGGCAAAGCCCTTGGTGACATTAATTTTTTGATTCGAGGCCATTTTGGGGCCCATTTTGGTGGCAAAAGTTTTTCGCAGGCACTTAGAGAGGTGCCCTATTTTTGCTGTGCAACCACTGTTCTGCAGGTTGGTGAAAAGTTGCCACAGAAATTGCATCGTATGCCTATGAGCAGAGATATTGGGAGTGACAAAATCATTCTTATTGCCTGTTGATGCAAAATCGTCACTAGGAAGTGACTATGTGGTCAAATACCACTTTCATCAATTTTGAATATTCTCCCTTGTGAGGCAGAAGTTGTGTTTTTTGTAGTGACAAAATATTTTTGCAGTGTTCTGTAACCGCGTCTGATGCTCTTTCATAGATAGTCACTGAAAAGCTTGACAAGAACAACTTCCCAGCATGGAAGTTTAGAATGACAAATTTCCTTAAGGGAAAAGGCTATAGGGAGTTCATTACTGGAGCTAAAGAAGAACCAATTATTCCTAATGTTCCCAATCAGTAGGAGTTGCAGGCGTTTAAAGGCTAGCATGAGAGAGCAAGGAAAGTTATGTACTGGCTATCTATCCGTATTTCAGATTCTATGATTGTGCATATTCAGGATGCAAGCACGCTGAAGGAGGCATGGGATACCTTGACAAAAATGTATAGCACATATATGCAAGCCAGGAAAATGCAGCTCAAGTAGGAGTTGTATAATGTGCAGAGAGGAAATATGAGCATCAATGACTACCACATGAAGGTGAAGAAGATTGCAGATGCACTTGCTTCCATTGGGTCGCCAGTGGAAGATGATGATTTAGTGTTTATCACTTTGAATGGTCTAGGAAAGGATTATGCATAGTTTCAAACATCCATTGCCATCCGTGAGAATTTTCCTGATTTTGGGGAGTTGATTGCTCTTCTAATTTCTGAAGAGCAGAGAAATGGTGGTGTATCTTCTTTAGGAGGAACTTCAAAAGAAGCTGTCTTCTACTCAAATGCTAGAAGAGGTAGAGGTAGGGGTAGAGCAGGCCAATCTAGAGGCCATGGCAGAAATCAAAATATGTAGCAAATTCAAGAAAACCAGTCCTATGGAGGAGGACGTGGTAACCTTAGAGGCAGGAGGAGCCAAAGAGGTCATGGTGGATGGCAGAGAGGCCAAAATGCAAACAGCAATGTTGAATGCTACTATTATGGTAAAATGGGTCATATGGCTAAAGACCACTACAAAAAGTAGAATGACATCATGAATGGAAAATTGCAGCAAGGCAATTATGCATCCTCTAGTAGATAGGGTGATGACAGAAATGAGCATTTGTTTATGGTGCACCACATGACCAATTCTGTGACAAGTGCAGGAGAAAGCAATGATGTGTGGTATGTTGACTCAGGTGCATCAAACCACATGACAGGTCATGCAGAATGGATGCAGGATGCAAGGAAAAAGGAAAGACCAGGATTTGTTGAGACTGATGATGATACTACACATCCTATTGTGCAGATTGGTAAAATTCCTTTGTCTATGTAGGATGGGAAAAAGAAATACATGTCTGATGTATTTCATGTCCTGAATATCACCAAGAACCTGGTTTCTATTGGTCAAATGGTTGAGCAGGGCAAGTCAGATTTAATCCTCATGGATGCTTTGTTGAGGATACGAAAAATAAAGGTCGCTTGATAGAAAAAGGGAAGAAGAAGGGTAGGATGTTTATGCGGACATGCCTGAATTGAGTGCAACAATGTTTGCACATGGGACCGGTGTAGTTGTAGATATTGATATCATTTGCCATGTTAATTTATAGTGACTTAAATTAATGCAAGCCCAAAATATTGTTGTAGGATTACCTAAGTTCAAGGTTGCAGAAATGCATAAGGTATGTGAAGCCTGTCAATTTGGAAAACAGGCAAGGAAGCCATTTCCTAGACATGTTCAAGAGAGTAAGAGGCCATTGGAATTAATCCACTCTGATGTGTGGACTATTAAAGCTGCATCTATTGGAGGCTATCATTATTTTGTCACTTTTATTGATGAATACAGTAGAAAAGTTTGGGGGTATTTTATGAAAAAGAAAAGTGAAGTGTTTGGGCATTTCAAAGCTTTTAAAGCTATGGTTGAGAAAGAAACAGACCTGCACATAAAATGCCTAAGGTCAGATGCAGGGGGAGAGTACATCTCAAATGAGTTTGCAAGGTTCCTATAGGAGCATGGCATAAAGCAACAATATTCATGCAGTCATACCCCACAGCAAAATGGACTTGCCGAAAGGAAAAATAGGCATATTGGAGAGGTATCTCGTGCCATGCTCAATGAAAAAGACCTGCCAGATTATTATTGGGCTAAAGCAGTTGCTACAGCAATCTACATAATGAATAGGACTCCCACTATAGCAATACATGGCATGATGCCAGAGGAGAGGTATACTGGTAGAAAACCAGATATTTCTCATTTGAAAGTTTTTGGTTGCATTACCTATGTTCATGTGCTAGATGAGTTGAGATCCAAGTTGGATCCAAAAGCTGAGAAGTGCATCTTTATTGGTTATTCTCTACAGCAGAAAGGGTATAGATGCTATAACTCTTCTACTCATAATTTACAGTGAGCAGATATGATGTTTTTGATGAGATGAGCAGTTGGTATAAATTAGTAAATGTGATTGATGATGTAGATGCACAAAATGGTAATGCTACACAGTATTCATAGTAGCAATCACAAAATATTAGTGGACCTGTAGTGTCCTCTAGCAGTGGTTCACATACCTCACCATGGACAAGCACATTGAGATCAAGAGAATCTCCTCAAAGAAATGCAAATAGTGGTATGCAAGTATCACAAAAGGGAAAAGAGAAAGTAGATCATCCCATGGTTGATGTGAATGCAGGTCACTCTTATGTGGATGGTGAATCCAATGGCTCAAAATAGAGCCTTGATGATGAGTTGGGTATTCCTTCTATTGTTACACTTGAAGTAAAAAAGATAAGAGATGTTTTGAGAGCACCTGGTAGTGAGCCTATTTTGCGCAGGTCTACCAGAGTTAAGTATCCTGTGGATAGGCTGAAATATGAGGGATTTACAGCCATTCACTATGCCTATATGGTCAAAGTGATACATGAACCAGAACCCACTTCTTTTGAGCAAGCCATGGGAAAAGAAAAATGGGAGAAAGCCATGGATGAAGAAATGGATGCCTTGGAAGCAAATGCTACATGGGAATTGGTGCCTTTGCCTAAATACAAGAATGCGATTCGCTGCAAGTGGGTCTATAAGGTGAAGCACAACAGATGGTTCTGTGAGTAGATACAAGGAAGATTAGTTATCAAGGGGTATGCACAGACATATGGCATTGATTATGAAGAAACATTTAGTCTGGTTCCAAGGATGGTAATCGTAAGAGCAGTCATTACTATGGCTAAAACAAAGGGATGGTCTTTAGATCAGATGGATGTAAAGAATGCCTTCTTGCATGGTGATTTGCAAGAAGAGGTCTATATGGAGCAGCCACTAGGTTATGTGCATGCTGTTCATCCTGAGTTCGTTTGTAGGTTGAAGAAAGCCTTGTATGGCTTGAAGCAAGCACCCAGAGCATGGTCTGACAAGGTAGGACAGTATCTTATCACTATTGGCTTTCAGATTTCCACGGCAGATTTCTCACTTTATGTGAGAAAAACAAAGAATGGTATTATGCTACTTGTCATTTATGTTGATGATTTGATCATCACAGGTGATAGTGATGAAGATATCCTTCATGTGAAAATGCTATTGAAGCAGAAATTTGAGATGAAGGATTTTGGAGAGCTGCATTACTTCTTGGGCATTGAGGTGATTACATCCACAAGTGGGATATGGCTCTTGCAAAGGCAGTATGGATTGGACATGCTATCTAAATATGGGGTGACAGGCTGTAAGCCTATTTCAATTCCTTTGGAGAAGAATGTGAAGTTGAGTGCAGATGCGGGTGAGCTTCTAAAAGACCCTAGGAAGTTTGATTTATATGACTATTACCAGGCCAGATTTGAGCTATATTGTTGGGTTGGTAAGTCAGTTTATGCAGGCTCCAAGGAAACCGCAATTGGATGTGGCTAGATGCATACTCAGGTATGTGAAGTCCACATTGCAGTATGGACTTTTTTATGAGACTGGGGTTCAGATACAGTTGCATGGATACACTGATGCTGATTGGGCTGGTAGTATTTCTGATAGACAATCTACCAATGGATATGTGTTCTCTTTTGGAAGTGCTGCAGCCACTTGGAGCAGCAAGAAACAGCCTACAATTGCCTTCTTGTTGATCATAGAGGCTAAGTACAGGGGTGCAGTAATGGCTGCATGTGAGGTAGCTTGGTTGTGTAAGCTACTTTATGATATGCATCAGTCTACAGATGGGCCGGTTGTCATTTATTGTGACAACATGAGTAGTATACACTTGGCAAATAACCCAGTCTATCATGCTAGAACAAAGCACATTGAGGTGCATTATCACTATGTGCGAGAGAAGGTTCTAGTAGGTTTTATTTATTTGGTTTATGTCAGCACAGAGGATTAGGTATCTAACATATTCACGAAGGCATTGGGTGCAGAGAAGCTGCGCAAGTTCAGAGACCTGCTTGGTGTGCAAGAATTGGGATTGAGCTCGATGGGGAGTGTTGAGATATCGGGCTCCACTCGTGATATGCCAAGGTGATCGTTGTGCATTTATGTCACCGACTTGTGAGCTACAGATGCGGTTGGTACACCGCCCATGAATAATAGCTGGATGACAGCTATCTTTATGTGCTCTAGTTAGTGGATCAGTTAGTATGCCACCTAGGTTAGTTGAGTTTGGTTTGAGACCCACATATAGGGTTTATCTATTCCTTTTGTACTAAGAGAGAGTTCTTTTGGCTTTCATAGCTAAGAAGAGGAAAACTATTTTTAGCCTCCACCTTTGTGTGTATTCCCCCATTCTGTATGTGAGAAAGCTACAAGTAAGACTCCTTGCCTCTCTCCCACTCTCTTCACATTCCCTTGGTGGTAGTAGGGTGTGCTTTTTCTATGGATGACCATGAAGCCAAAAAAGAGTTCTTGGATTACCTCGTTGACAAAATGTGTGCCTCTATCCAACACTATTTCAATGGGGCATCTGAATCGGGTGATCACATTTTCGTATAAGAATCTTGTTGTGCTTCAAGCATCTACCTTTTTGACTACTTTAGCTTTAGCCCATTTTGTAAACTAATCAATGGCCATAATGATGTAGCATGCATGTGTTCCTTTTGCTGCTAGATGTATGGGACCCACATAGTCAATCCCCCATTTTTCAAATGGTTTTTGTGCAACGACTGTTGTTAGGGGATTGAAGTCTTTGTGTTGTAGTTTAGTAGTCCATTGGCATACATCACAGCCTTTTACATATTCATAGGCATCTGCCCACAGTGTTGGCCACCAATAGCCTACGAGGAGAACTTTTCTTACTGTGGCTTCCCCTTGGAAGTGTCCTCATGCAATGCCTTCATGGACTTCACTCAGGATTGGCATGATCTCATGAGGTATTACACATCTTCTTAATATCTAGTCCTTGCCCATCTTATATAATTGTCCTGCAATGAGTTGATAGGGTGCAGCCTTTAGAATCAATTTTCTAGCATCTACTGCTTTCATTTCAAGGGGTGGTCTTCCTGCCATCAAGTACCCAATGATATCTCCACACCACTTTGGAACAGCATCTATTTAAAATAGTGTGGCATCTGGTAAGTCATCTTCGACTCCAATGGCTTCTTCTCCGAACTTGGCTCGAGACATGTGATCAGCAATGTAATGTTGGGCACCTTTGCAGACCACTATTTTGAAGTTGAATTCTTGAAGCAAGAGGAGCCATCTGGTTATTCTTCCTTTGGTACACAAACAGTTCACAAGATAAAGCAATGCTTGATGGTCGGTGTAGAAGATAAAATCATTTGCCAGTAGATAGTCCCGAAATTTCTTCACACTATACACCATTGCTAGGGCTTCGCTTTCTCTAGTTGTATAGTTAATCTCTGCATCATTAAGTTGTCGACTGGCGAAGTAGAAGGGGTAGTCTTTCTTATGTTCACCAGGTTGACAAAGCACACTCCCAATTGCATACTTGGATCCATCAGTATGTACATGAAAATCAATATCCCAATTGGGAGATATAAGGATGGGTGCTGTGATTAGGCACCACTTTAAAAACTCAAAGGCTTGGTCACACTCTTCGATCCATAAGAACTCCATTAATAATTTGTAAAGTGGTCCCATAAAGACCTGTACACCTTTGGAATTTGTAGGAGGAGGCAATTCCATGATGATTTTAATTTTGTCCATGTCAGTTGCAATCCCATGTTGAGAGACAATGTGTCCCAAAACAACTCCGTGGGTGTCCATGAAGTGGCATTTTGTTGGATTTAGGGAGATGCCTTGCCATACTCCCTGCATTTGATTAGTACTTCTTCAAGACATTTGAAGTGGTCCTATTTGTTTGAATGGATGCACAAATCATATAAGAACACCTATAAAAACTTATTCAAAAATGACTTGAAAGCTGTGAACATGACTCGCCGGAATGTGGCCAAGGCATTACAAAGGCCAAATGGCATGACTCTATATGCAAAAATACCCTATTTTGTAGCAAATGTTGTTTTTTATTGGTCTTGAGGAGCAATTTGCACTTGGTTATAGCCACTAAAGCCATCCAAGAAGCTATATATTTCGGATCCTGCCACCTTTTCCAACACTGTCTCTGTTAAGGGTAGGGGATAGTGATCCCTAATTGTGGCGACATTCACATTTTTTAAGTTTATGCATATTCTGAGCTTCTTGTTGCATTTAGGTACAATGACAATGGGTGAAACCTAATCAATGTGCTCTATCTCGTAGATGAATCAGGCATCTTGGATTTTTTCCAGCTCGTCATAAACCATGGTGCCATATTTAGGATTTGTGCAATAAGGTCCACATACCTTAGGGTGAGCACATTCCCTTATAGGTATCGTGTGTATTGCCATTTCTAGTGAAATTCCTTTCATCTCTTTGTATGACCATGCTAGGCAGTCATGGTATTCCATTAGGAGTCCTTTGAGTTTGGTTTCATCTTCTTGATGAAGCTATTTCCCAATGAAAACCAAATTTTCTTCCTCCCCTTCAAGGGCGAGGTTAATTGTGCATGTTTTTGGCGGTCCCTCATAGATTGGAGTTTCTCCAATGCTATCAGTTTCTTGAACTTCATATTCTCTGAGTGATCTTGGCATTGCTATTGGTGCACTGCCACTTGTATAATTCTGAAGTATTCCAGCACTTCTTGAAGATCGGCCTCTGATGGGGTTGAACTAGCCTGACATGTGTCATGTGTACTGGGTGGCATAGTTGCATTTATTAATTTGTTAGGCTCTTCTTGACTTAGTCTCTTGATCGAGCTTCATCTGCACATGTGGCTTATATTTCCAAAACTTCTGACGTTGGGAATTGTGGGGTAACTTTTCCACTAGTAAGGTGTTTCCAAGTAAGGGTTCATTTGCTGCGCATACTCCTTCCAGTCCCTCAGGTGACCATTCAAGAGGCGATGATTCTGATTTTGAGGGAGCTATCTTTGGAAGGTATAATTCGATGATCCTTGATTGGACTCATTCGAATTCATTGAAGTGCTTGGCCTTGGTTTTTTTGCGATTTCCTCCTTCAGCTCTCTTGCAGGATCTTCTGCTATTATTCAACTTTGGAGGTTCAACTTTTGGGAGCTCGACTGCCATTAGGGCATGCAGAATGGCTAATTCATTATCAAAGATTTGATCTTCAATTTTAGCATTCGCAGCCTCTATTTCAAGGTCCCAAGGAAAATCTAAGTCATCATTTGTATGGGTACCATCTTCAAGTTCATTATCTGAGTCATCATTTGTATGGGTACCTTCTTCGAGGTTAGCCATAAAGAATGGCATCTCTAGATTGATTGGTTCTTCATGTTGGAGTGGAGGATCTACCTATAGCACCTTAGCATCGATCTGTGAGAAGATGGGGTCTAATGAATGGCAGTTGTCGATGGTTGCCAATGTTTATATCTAGTTATTGACATTGCTTTGTGAGTCACCTGCTATGGCATGCTGTTGCAAGGGAGTTGATTTTCTTGAGATTATGGTTGAAGATGTGTTATCTAATGCTCTAGGCACAATTGTTTTAATAGCTCCTGTCCCCACATTCACCTTGACTGTAGTGTGTCGATTTTGGATTGTCAGTCTATCAGTTCCCCAGTCATCGAGGACTTATGCTTCCCATAACCAAGGACATTCCAATAAGATTTGATAGGGTTTTTTGGGGAGATCCAAGATTGTGAATTGAAGGGAAAAGTGGACTCCTGCAATCTTTGTGGACACACCATTCACTATTCCCAAGGGTTTAGCCCGTGAATCGTCAGCAAGGCATATGTTGAAATTAGCCTTTTGCATCAGTGGGAGACCCCATTCTTCGTAGAGCTCCTTTGATAGGACATTTACGCCTACTCCAACATCCACTATGGCTTGGACTTCATTATATGCCTTGTGGATCAAAGGCGCAGTAATGTTGCATATGTCATCTCTCTCACCCATCTGCACAGGGATATCTTCAATGTCATTCATAGGGGGAGGGGGATTTGTGAGTTCAACCCATCCTTTGAAACTCTCCTAGAGATTGGGACAATTTTGGAGGAGGATTCCGATGGGAATTGACACAGGGCAACTCAGGATGGTAGAGAGTATGGCTCCTTCAAGTTGACATGGCAGTACATTCTATTGTGGAGTTTGTTGTTGGAACAATGGCTTGAGTATAGTATCAATGCTTTGTCGGGCCAAGTCATGGATTGGGTCTTGAGCTTGTTTCTCAGCCTCAAATTGAGCTTGTTCATTTTGTACCCATTGTTGAAGTGCCTGAAAATGAGCCTTTTCCACTGCTACATTTGGGTATGGAGCTTCTTTTATTTGAGGCTCGGGAGTTGATGTGGATGAGCTCGGCTACTCATTGCTTGGCGAAAGTGGAGGCACTTGTGCTTTCTTTTTCAGAAGTCGCTTTGGTTGGATTGGAATGTTATGGTCCTTGGTGGCCTCTGTAATTACATTTATAGGTTGTGATGCTTAACCTCTGTTTGTTCTAGGGTCTTATTTTTCATGGGACAATCCATATAGGCATGTCCTATGCCACAATCTCTGCAGAGTGGTTGGAAAGTAGCTGGGCTACCACAATGAGGGCACTCTACAATCCGGTGATTTTCTCCACAACTGTAGCACTTGATTGGTGTACAATATGTGTTGGGATGTACTTGATTTGCATAAGCTGTATTAGACCCTCTGCACCTTCTACATAGTACACTAGGTACTCTACTTCATACTCAAATGGCGAGTCTACTTCCTTGGCTTCTAATTGATGTATGGGAACTGCCTAAGGAGCTGGATTTGGTGCCTTGGATATCGCCATGGATTTGGATTCTTGAGTAGTTGTGGGACTTGTGTCTGAACGGGAACAGGATTTAGCCTCGGAGCTAGGGGCACTTGTGCAAGTGCCGATTGCCTATATACTGGCATGGGTGTCGCTTGGTATTATTGAGGTCGAGGAGTGTTGTTGCGCATGTTGAAGATGCAACTATTCTCATCATGGCCACCGATGACACAAATATGGCACCACAACCTTGGCGGTGGATTTGCTTATGCAGTGATCCTGGCTCTTAGGATCGGGCACTCATTTGTTGTATGATTTGCCATGCAATGTGGACACTAAACATTTTCTCGCCATGGATATGTTTGAGTTGGTGGCTGAGACAAGTGAAGTTTTTGATCCATGGCCTGCATCATATATTCTAGTTTCAAAGACATGGCCTTTACGCGATCTTCATTTGATGTTTTGGCAATGGACTTGGATTTGCTTTTTTTGGAGTGCTTATCTCGGGTATTAGATTTGCCGTCATCATTGCTAGTGTCTGAGTCCATCATGCCATCCTCGATGTCAATGGTTGCCGCATGAGTAGCACTAAACGTTTCATAGTTGCTTATCTTTTTCATATCCTTTCGGATTTTCTTTCTAAGTCCTGCAATGAACCATGCTGTGAGGTACTTTGCATTTGGGTGTGGGTCACATTTGGTGATTAATCTTTTCATCTTACCCAGGTACGTGCGTACATCTTCTCAGTGGCCTTGTTCGAGCTTGCTGAGTTAGAGAGCGGGATCTTGTAGCCTCTCCATTTGAAAGCGTCTTTTAAATTCCGTTTGAAGTAGGTCCCATGTGGCACACTCTTCTTCTAGACACTCTTCCACTAGAAGGTCTACGTACCATTCAGATGCTTCATCAATTAAGGCCATGGGAAACCAAGCCACCTTGGTTTCATGGGATTGATCGCCACCTGCTCGGCATGCGGCATCAAAATGTTGGAGGAAGTGGGCTGGATCTCCCCTATCATTATATTTGGGAAGTTCTAGTTTTCCCAAGGGGCATCTGCCATGATTGTTATTATTTTGTCAATTAAAGAAATCACCAACCTCTGCATCAAGATCGATATCCCCATCATTGTCATGATGGCGTCCAGTCGAAAGGGGGAGGGGGGAGGGGGTGGTGGAGATGGAGGGGGAGAAGGGAGGGGGGAAAGGGGAGATGGAGATGGAGGGGGGAAAGGGGGAGGGGGGAGTGTGGGAGGGGGAGATGGAGATGGAGATGGAGGGGGGAAAGGGGGGAGGGGGAGATGGAGATGGAGAGGGAGAGGGGGGAGGGGGTGGTGGAGATGGAGGGGGAGGGGGAGGGGGGAAGGGGGAGATGGGGAAAAGGGGGAGGGGGGGTGGTGGAGGGGGGAGGGGGTGGTGGAGATGGAGGGGGTGGTGGAGGGGGGAGGGGGAAAAAAAGAAGAGAAAAAACTTGACAGACGGAAATCCAAAGGGAGGAAGAGGTGGTCACCTGAACACTCTCCAAGTCTTTCTCGATGCAATAGGATTGTTGAAGAACAATGGACAGTGGGTGGATGGCTAGGTTATCACTGCGAGATGGGCTCGAAGTCACTTACAATGTGAGGATGGGAGTAAGGTGGTGGTCGATGGAGAGGGAGGAGTGTCTTGCGTAGGGCTCGGAATGAAGAAGAGGATGGAGGCACAATGTGAAAGATGAAGAATGAGGGGGTGGAGTGGGTTTTTATAGGAAATGAGTTTAGGTTTAGAGTTAAACCCTAAACTTTTCCAGAGCCGTAACTTGTTATGGATAGCTTGGTTTGCTCTTCTGCAAAAAGGTGAAATTTCTTAAGGTAGTAACCCAAGGTTGATGCTTGGGGTTGATATGTTTGGCTAGAAATGGAAAAAAATTTCTCTCCTTGCCCTTGAGTGTTATTTTTGTGAAAGTTTGAAGTAGTTTGTTTTCTACACATACTTGCATATGTTTACTCTTACTTGAGACACTAGTCTCCCCAGCAGCAGTGCCAAATGTTGGCTCTTTCCTACTGCTTTCATAGGAAGAGCTGGGTACTCTTAGTATGTAGGGTTCTGAGGCTTTTTGTCACCTACAAATATAGTGGGGTTGTCGGTTGTAGTATATGTGTAGCTTAGGACCTTGAATCATGTTCCAGTGAGAGACATAGGCTTAAGTGTGGTAAGCAAACAAAGTGCATCCATGTGTAAAAGGAGCGTGTATCATCATGATTGAGGTAATGAAGGCTTTTGCCTTCATTGGGGGTTGTAGGGTTTAGAAGGAGGTTCCAGGGTAGAAGGAGTTCCAGGGTTAGAAGGAGTTCCAGGGTTAGAAGGAGGTTCCAAGGTTTAGAGAGAGGTTCCAGAGTTTAGAAGAGGTTCCAAGGTTTAGAAGGAGGTTCCAAGGTTTAGAGAGAGGTTCCAGAGTTTAGAAGGAGGTTCCAGAGTTTAGAGAGAGGTTTCAGAGTTTAGAAGAGGTTCCAAGGTTAGAAAGAGGATCCAAGGTTCAGGGTAGAGTACATGGTGGAGAACTCGTCTCCCTCGTAGATCATGGAGTTTAAGGGATGAGAAACAAAGGGTTTAGGGGAGCATAGGAGTGGGAGAGAAAGAAGGTGTAAGAGCATGGGGGAAAGAAGAGAGAGGAGGGAGGGGGAGGAGAGAGGAGGAGGCAGAGGAGGGAGGAGGAGGAGGAGGAGGAGGAGGAGGGAGGAGGAGGAGGGAGGAGAAGAGGGAGAGGATGGGTTGCAAGGTTAGAGGAGAGGGGTGGAGGAGTTGCAAGGTTAGGACATGCTTTTGGACATGGAGTGCAAGGAAGCATGGACACTTGAGACAAATGCTTGGAATACCAAAGTAGACTCAACACAATGCCCCAAAGAGTATGGGCTTCATTCCATTATGGGGTATTTATACAAGTTGGAGAGCTTCTCTCAATGCATGTAGGAATTGTAACAGATTCTCTCTCTACATGTAGAAGTCATATGTAGAAGTTGTAACACATTCTCTTTCTACATATAGAAGTCATATGTAGAAGTTGTAACACATTCTCTTTCTACACGTAGAAGTCATATGTAGAAGTGGTAACACAAGTCGTATGTAGAAGTTGTAACACATTCTCTTTCTACATGTAGAAGTCATATGTAGAAGTTGTAACACATTCTCTTTCTACATAAGTCCATGTTGGCACAGAGTCAACAGCCCTTGCATTTGCTTTATAATAAGCTGAGAATCTCCTCTTACTTCCAATTCTTTAACTTGACTTTGAAGACAACCCTCCAAACCAAGAATCAAAGCATTATACTCAGTTGCATTGTTAGTTATGATACCTGGAAGCTCTTGTCCTCTTGCCCACACCTCTTGACCTACAGAATTTATCAAGGCCATCCCCCCGGCTCCTTGTTGGCATGAAGGACTAAAAGCCCCATCAAAATACAAGACAAAAGCTGTTCATGGCATCTCCATTTCATCATTAATGTCCTTATATTTCTTTTCTTCTCTTAGATCTTGCCATTCTATGAGCAAATCTACCATAGTGGACCTAGTGGTATTTTCAGTGACAAAAGAGAAAGAGAACTCTTGAAGCTCTGACAACCATTTTGCAAATCTCCCCCCAAGATTAGGCTTGCGAACTAGATATGCTAATGCAGACTGAGAGGTAAGGAAGAAAAATGGCCGAGGTGATAAATAGGAGCGAAACTTTCTGACTGAAAACACCAAAAAGAGGGCTTGCTGCTCCATTTCTTCATACCTTGTTTCCACCTCTGTAAAGCTATCAGCTGGCATAATAGATGGGTCGCATTCTACCTACCTCTCCTTTTTGTAGCAATACAGCATCAACTGAATGCAAAGATACACTTGGATTTACATAAAAGTCTTGAGACCGGTCAGGGGGCTTCAATATTAGGCCTTTACTCATGGCCTCCTTAAGTTGCTGAAAAGACTCATGTTGCTCCACACCCCATTGGAAAGAAACTCATTTTCTTGTCAACAAGTTCATGGGATGCACTATCTCTATGAAATCATCACAAAAGCATTGATAATACTTGCTTTTTCCTAGAATTCTGTGAACACCATGTTGAGATATCGAGCTCCACTCGGGATATGCCAAGGTGACTGTTGTGCATTTATGTCACCGACCTGTTAGCTGGAGATGCGGTTGGTACACTGCCCACGAATAATAGCTGGATGACAGCTATCCTTATCTACTCTAGTTTGTGGCTCAGTTAGTATGCCACCTTAGTTAGTTGAGTTTGGTTTGAGACCCACATATAGGGTTCTTCTATTTCTTTGTACTAGAGTTCTTTTGGCTTTCACAACTAAGAAGAGGAAAACTGTTTTCAGCCTCCACCTTTGTGTGTATTCCCCCATTGTGCATGTGAGAAAGCTGCAAGTGAGACTCCTTCCCTCTCTCCCACAATCTTCACATGGTATCAGAGCCTTGTTCGTGGTAAGGAGCTCAAGAAAGCAAGCCAAGTTCGTGGTGTCTTGGTAAGAGGACCAGTGTTGCTTTCCTATTTCGAGTTTGGGAGCAAATCTCTGCAGGTAGTACAGCCAGAAGTGCAGGAGTGCACTGTTTCAGATTGAGACGCCCTTCGCGGTGTGGCGAGAGCGCAGTATGCTGCGGGGTTGGGCGAAGCCCTTAGTGACTTTATTTTTCTGATTTGAGGCCGTTTCGGGGCCCGTTTTGAAGGCGGAAGTTCTTCGCAGGCACTCAGAAAAAGGCCCTGTTTTTTGCTGTGCGCGGCTACTTGGTGGAAAGGTGCCGTAGAAATTGCATCGTATGCCTGTGTGCAGAGATATTGGGAGTTGCAGATTCATGCCTGTTGCCTGTTGATGCAAAATCGTCACTAGGAAGTGACTGTGTGGTGACATACCACTTTCGTCAGTTTTGCAGATCTGCCCATGTGAGGCAAAAAGCTGTGTTTTTTTGCAGTGACAGAATATTTTGCAGTGTTCTGTAATGGCATCTCATTCTCTTTCATAGATTGTCACTGAAAAGCTTGACAAGAACAAGTTCCAGGCATGGAAGTTTAGAATGACGAATTTCTTGATGGGAAAAGGCTATTGGGAATTCATTACAGGAAATGAAGAAGAACCTGTTCTTCCTAATGTTCCCAGTCAACAGGAAATGCAGGCATTCAAAGGATGGCATGAGAGAGCCAGGAAAGTTATGTCCTGGCTGTCTATCAGTATTTCGGACTCCATGATTGTGCATATTCAGGATGCAAATACGCCAAAGGAGGCATGGGATACTTTGGCAAAAATGTATAGCACAAATACGCAAGCCAGGAAAATGCAACTCAAACAGGAGTTGCACAATGTGTAGAGAGAAAATTTGAGCATAAATGACTACCACATGAAAGTGAAGAAAATTGCAGATGCACTTGCTTCCATTGGGTCGCCAGTGGATGATGATGATTTGGTTTCTGTGACCTTGAATGGTCTAGGAAAGGATTATGCACAGTTCCGGACATCCATTGCCGTCCGTGAAAACTTTCCTGATTTTGAGGAGTTGATTGCTCTTCTAATTTCTGAAGAGCAGAGAAATGGGGGTGCATCTTCTTCAGCAGGAACTTCAAAAGAAACTGTCTTCTACTCAAATGCTGGCAGAGGTAGAGGCACAGGTAGAGGAGGCCGATCTGCAGGCCGTGGCAGAAATCAGAATATGCAGCAAACGCAAGAAAACCAGTCCTATGCAGGAGGACGTGGGAACTCTAGAGGCAGGGGGAGCCAAAGAGGCCATGGTGGATGGCAGAGAGGCCAAAATGCAAACAGCAATATTGAATGCTACTATTGTGGCAAAATGGGTCATATGGCTAAGGACTACTATAAAAAGCAGAATGACATTATGAATGGAAAATTGCAGCAAGGCAATTATGCATCCTCTAGTAGACAGGGTGATGACAGAAATGAGCATTTGTTTATGGTGCAGCATATGACAAAATCTGTAACAAGTGCAGAAGAAAGCAATGATGTGTGGTATGTTGACTCGGGTGCCACCCAGGTCACGCTGAATGGATGCAGGATGCAAGAAAAATGGAAAAACCAGGATTTGTGGAGACCGGTGATGATACTGCACATCCTATTGTGCAGATTGGCAAAATTCCTTTGTCTATGCAGGATGGGAAAAAGAAATACTTGTCTGATGTATTTCATGTCCCGAACATCACCAAGAACCTGGTTTCTATTGGTCAGATGGTTGAGCAGGGCTTGCAGGTCAGATTTAATCCTCATGGATGCTTTGTTGAGGATATGAAAAATAATGGTCGCTTGATAGCAAAAGGAAAGAAGAAGGGCAGGATGTTTACGTTGGATGCAGACATGCCTGAATTGAGTGCAGCAATGTTTGCACATGGGACCGGTGTAGTTGCAGATATTGATATCTGGCACAAACGCATTGGTCATGTTAATATACAGCGACTTAAATCAATGCAAGCCCAAAATATTGTTGCAGGATTGCCAAAATTCAAGGTTGCAGAAATGCACAAGATTTGTGAAGCCTGTCAATTTGGGAAACAGGCAAGGAAACCTTTTCCTAGGCATGTTCAAGAGAGTAAAAAGCCATTGGAATTAATCCACTCTAATGTGTGGACTACAAAAGCTGCATCTATTGGAGGCTGTCACTATTTTGTCACATTTATTGATGACTTCAGCAGAAAACTGTGGGTGTATTTTATGAAAAAGAAAAGTGAAGTGTTTGGGCACTTCAAAGCTTTCAAAGCTATGGTTGAAAAAGAAACAGGCCTGCAAATAAAATGCCTAAGGTCAGATGGAGGGGGAGAGTACCTCTCAAATGAGTTTGCAAGGTTCTTGCAGGAGCATGGTATAAAGCAGCAATATTCATGCAGTCATACCCCACAGCAAAATGGAATTGCAGAAAGAAAAAATAGGCATATTGGAGAGGTGTCTCGGGCTATGCTAAATGAAAAAGATCTACCAAAATATTATTGGGCTGAAGCAGTTGCTACAGCAGTCTATATAATGAACAGGACTCCCACTGCAGCAATACATGGCATGACGCCAGAGGAGATGTATACTGGTAGGAAACCAGATATTTCTCATTTGAAGATTTTTTGTTGCATTGCTTATGTCC
This sequence comes from Dipteris shenzhenensis, assembly GCF_047967505.1. Classification (NCBI taxonomy): domain Eukaryota; kingdom Viridiplantae; phylum Streptophyta; class Polypodiopsida; order Gleicheniales; family Dipteridaceae; genus Dipteris; species Dipteris shenzhenensis. The sequence goes on from NC_141609.1 coordinate 21,715,225, forward strand.
ATGTGCCAGATGAGTTGAGGTCCAAGTTGGATCCAAAAGCTGAGAAGTGCGTCTTTATTGGTTATTCTCTGCAGCAGAAAGGGTATAGATGCTATAACCCTTCTACAGGTAAGTTCACAGTGAGCAAAGATGTTGTTTTTGATGAGATGAGCAGCTGGTATAAACCAATAAATGTGATGATTGATGTAGATGCACAAAATGGTAATGCTGCACAGAATGCACAGCAGCAATCACAAAATATCAGTGGACCTGGAGTGTCCTCTACCAGTGGTTCACATACTTCGCCATGGACAGGCAGATTGAGATAAGGAGAATCCCCTCAAAGCAATGCAGATAGTGGTACGCAGGTATCACAAAAAGGAAAAGAGAAGGTAGATCAGCCCATGTTTAATGTGAATGCAGGTCACTCTTATGTGGATGGTGAATCCAGTGGCTCAGAACAGAGCATTGATGATGAGTTGGGTATTCCTTCTGTTGTTACACCTGGAGTAAGGAAGACCAGGGATGTTTTGAGAGCACCTGGAAGTGAGCCTATTTTGCGCAGGTCTACCAGGGTTAGGTATCATGTGGATAGGCTGAAATATGATGGATTTACAGCCATTCACTATGCCTATATGGTCAAAGTGATACAGGAACCAGAACCCACTTCTTTTGAGCAAGCCATGGGAAATGAAAAATGGGAGAAAGCCATGGATGAAGAAATGGATGCCTTGGATGCTAATGCTACATGGGAATTGGTGCCTTTGCCTAAAGGCAAGAATGCAATTGGCTGTAAGTGGGTTTATAAGATCAAGCACAATGCAGATGGTTCTGTGAATAGATACAAGGCAAGATTAGTTGTCAAGGGGTATGCACAGACATATGGCATTGATTATGAAGAAACTTTCAGCCCGGTTGCAAGGATGGCAACCGTAAGAGCAGCCATTGCTATGGCTGCATCAAAGGGATGGTCTTTACATCAGATGGATGTAAAGAATGCCTTCTTGCATGGTGATTTGCAAGAAGAGGTCTTTATGGAGCAGCCAGCAGGTTATGTTCATGCTACTCATCCTGAGTTTGTTTGCAGGCTGAAGAAAGCCTTGTATGGCTTGAAACAAGCACCTAGAGCATGGTCTGACAAGATAGGATAGTATCTTGTCACTATTGGCTTTCAGATTTCCAAGGCAGATTTCTCACTCTATGCGAGAAAAACAGAGAAAGGGATTATGCTGCTGGTCATTTATGTTGATGATTTGATCATCACAGGTGATAGTGATGAAGATATCCTTCATGTGAAAATGCTATTGAGGCAGAAGTTTGAGATGAAGGATTTGGGAGAGCTGCGTTATTTCCTGGGCATTGAGGTGATTAGATCACCAAGTGGGATACAGCTCTTGCAGAGGCAGTATGGATTGGACATGCTGTCCAAATATGGGATGACAGGCTATAAGCCTATTTCAGTTCCTTTGGAGCAGAATGTGAAGCTGAGCGCAGATGCAGGTGAGCTTCTGGAAGACCCTACTATGTACAGACGCATAGTAGGAAGTTTGATTTACATGACTATTACCAGGCCAGATTTGAGCTATGCTGTTGGGTTGGTAAGTCAGTTTATGCAAGCTCCAAGGAAACCGCATTTGGATGCGGCTAGACGCATACTCAGGTATGTGAAGTCCACATTGCAGTATGGACTATTTTATGAGGCTGGGGTTCAGATACAGTTGCATGGATACACTGATGCTGATTGGGCTGGTAGCATTTCTGATAGACGATCTACCAGTGGATATGTGTTCTCTTTTGGGAGTGCTGCAGTCACTTGGAGCAGCAAGAAACAGCCTACAGTTGCCTTGTCGAGCATAGAGGCTGAGTACAGGGGTGCAGCAATGGCTGCATGTGAGGTAGCTTGGTTGCATAAGCTACTCTATGATATGCATCAGTCTACAGATGGGCCAGTTGTCATTTATTGTGACAACATGAGTAGTATACATTTGGCAAAGAACCCAGTCTTTCATGCCAGAACAAAGCACATTGAGGTGCATTATCACTATGTGCGGGAGAAGGTTTTACTAGGTCTCATTGATTTAGTTTCAGCACAGAGGATCAGGTAGCTGACATCTTCACGAAAGCATTGGGCGCAGAGAAGCTGCGCAAGTTCGGAGACCTGCTTGGTGTGCAGGAATTGGGATTGAGCTCGAGGGGGAGTGTTGAGATATCGAGCTCCACTCGGGATATGCCAGGGTGACTGTTGTGCATTTATGTCACCGACCTGTTAGCTGGAGATGCGGTTGGTACACCGCCCACGAATAATAGCTAGATGATAGCTATCCTTATCTACTCTAGTTTGTGGCTCAGTTAGTATGCCACCTTAGTTAGTTGAGTTTGGTTTGAGACCCACATATAGGGTTCTTCTATTTCTTTGTACTAGAGTTCTTTTGGCTTTCACAACTAAGAAGAGGAAAACTGTTTTCAGCCTCCACCTTTGTGTGTATTCCCCCATTGTGCATGTGAGAAAGCCGCAAGTGAGACTCCTTCCCTCTCTCCCACAATCTTCACACACTAGTGACACTCTCAGGACTTGGCAATGCCATGATTGCTTGAACCTTATCAGGATCCATTTGCAGGCCTTCTTTAGATACAATATGCCCCAACAAGACTCCTTTTGTTTGAGCCAAATGACACTTGCTAGGATTTAGACACCCTTTTGCTTCATCAATCCTAGCTAAGGCCATCTTTAACTTCTCCATGTGATCTATGCACCGAGAATAAATGCAAAAAACATCCAAAATCACCCTTATGAACTTTCCCAAGTAAGGCTTGAACACTTGACTCATGAACCTTTGAAATGTAGCTGGTGCATTGGTCAACCCAAAAGGCATCACTTTGTAAGCAAAAACTCCCGAAGGTGTGACAAATGATGTTTTCTTTTGATCTTCCTCCTGAATACAAATTTGAAAGTACCCAGAATACCCATCACATATAGAATACATCTCATGCCTTACTACTTGGTCTAGTATTTCATCTTGGAATGGCAAAGGAAAATGATCCCTCTTAGTGCATGCATTCAAAGGACGAAAGTCCACACAAATCCGCCACTTATTTCCTTTCTTTGGTGTGACAACTACAGGAGATATCCATTTTGAATCATCAATAGGAAAGATGAATCCCACCTCAAGAAGTTGTGTTACCTCTTTCTTTAGTGCCTCAGCTTGGATCACTCCCAATTGCCTTAAGCGTTGCACAATTGGCTTGCTTTCTAGCTTCAACTCAATCTTGTGCTCCACAAGAGAGATTGGTTGAACCTGTGCAACATTGGTGTCATTTAGTGTGCTCCACATCCTCCACATGGATGTCGCTATAGGATGCCTTCTTTTTCTTACTACGGTGCTCCTCTTCCTGATGTTCCTCATTTACTTCTTCCTTGCTTTCTTCTTCTTCTTTTGCTTTACCACGCCCCCGTTTAGCCATCATTACCTCTCTTTCCTCATCCCCTGAAAAAGCTTCTAACAAGGATACTTGTTTTTCTTCTTTCTTTCTCAATCTAGGATACTTAGGGCGATAGTGACCTTTTTCATTACATTCATAGCAAGTGATCCCACTCTTATCTCGAGGCCTATCTTCGCTCTTTGGTGCTCTAGGTTATAGTGCATTGACCAAATGCGATTTGAAATTAGCAAACTCTGCCATCAATGGGGAGATATTATGATCTAACTCAGAGGACTTTGGTACTTGAGGAGTTCCCATTACCTCCATCTTAGAAGTTGAAGTTGTTGAAGACACAAAAGAGGATTCGATCTTTAGACAAGCTTCTTTCTTGGTCGCAATGTGAAGTGCCTCCATGTATGTTGTTGGATCTTTACTCATTACTTTTGAGCAAAGACAAGGCTCCAAAGCCATAACAAATTTACTCATCTTTAAGTGCTCCATCCCTACAAGACTTTGAGGGGCCAATGATGTAGATGCCACTGCTCGCAAAGCTGCCCTTTCATACTTTGTCCATAAAGTTTCATATCGGATTGCCAATGCAAAGACCATCTCACCCTCTCCTTGATAGAACCGGTCCAACTGCAACATCAAAGCATTTGGCGACTCCACTGTTTCAAATCTCTACTTCATTGCAGCCACCACTTGATCCCAGTCCTCCTTGATAGAGTCTAGCAAGGCCTCATCCTAACTCAAGGCTACACCTTCAAGAAAATAGGATAAAATCTCCACCTGATCCTTCATGGACCATCCAGAAAGCCGGCATCCTCGCGAACAAAATCCCGAAGATAAGACTCTGGGTCTTCCCCTTGTGTCCCTCGAAACACTAGAATCTTCACCATGATGAAACACAAAAAGGAAACACTAAGATCCAAATAATATCCCAAACAAGATCCAAACAAGATCCCATAGAACCTTAAGATACCAAGACCAACTTATTATGTATAACCACTTGTTAAAAACACTCCACAATGTGATCCTCAACAAAATCTTCAAAAATAAATGACCAACCAGCACCATGAAAACATTGTGTATACATGCATTCAAGAATCACCCTTGTCACAATTGGAAGTGCACATAACAGCTTCAAGATATTGTACTCTTCATCATTTGCATAGCAAAAGAAGTTGAAAGCATTGAGAATTACCACTCCACTGTTTTAGTCCAAAACTACCCAAAGACTCAACTCTTCTTCACACCAAGTTGCTAGTGCATGAAACAATTCCCAATCTATCATTATGCCTACTGTCGGCATTGTCGATTCACCAACATATTCAAGAGTGCAAACATAAAGTATATGATCATGATGATCGTGCGAATAGCTTGAGCATCAACTTCACAATCTTCTAGTTCTCTTAAACGGGCTGTAATCTCTTCTAACGGAGTTCTTCCAAGCATCTTCTTTATCACATCAAAAAACACATGCCTATACTAGGTATAACATGCAATCAAGTACACCTGAGACCGTTTAGTAAGGTGGGATGAATCCAATACCAAACGTACCTGGCGTCTCTGCCAAAAAGATGTGACATAAGTTGGGGGTAGTAAACTTCACACTCACCTCTTCACTTCCTACTACTTCCAAAGATTCAAACACATATAAAGATGTGGCTTGAGATGGACTTTGTGCTGATATACATTTCGTAAGAAACAAAGAAGCGGCCAGAAAGTTATGGGCAATTTACCAGACGGGGGTAAAAACTATTATAAAGACAGACTATCAAACACAGAGACTCATAACTTTTTACTATAGTATCTGATTCAAGGTCTAATAACACAAAGACATGTGCTATAAGTTTCATCAAAATCAGACTAACGAGCGGAAAGTTATGAGCAAAACACTAATAGGGGTCAAACTATCATGAAAACTACCCTCCACCCATGCTAATTTTGCCTGAGCAGGATGCTCCCTCAAGACTCCACCTTTATCAACGATCCACCACTCATAGATTTTGCCTAGAATAGGGTAAGCAACTCCCTTGGTGGCTTGGGAAATGGATGGACCATGTGTGTGCAATGAGCGGCCGAATAGAAAGAACTTTTAAGGCTTTGAAAGAAGTAAAGGGAAGAGAGACTCAAGGGAGGGAATACGAAGTGATCTTCATTGTCAATAGAGTGAGACTCCACTCCAATGCATCTCAAAATACTACAAACACAAGGGAGAAGAAGAGGTTTCATACATACAAGAGGGAGCAGAAGCTTCAAGACTACTCATAGAGAGAGATGGACTCAAGAGTCTACATAAGAGCATATCTACAAGACAGAGAGAAGGCTCATGAAAGAGGCTTCAGGAGACTAGAGCTACAGTAACATGAGGCCTAATGGTGGAAGAGATGATGAAAAAGGTAGAGGAGGGCTCCTTTTATAGAGATTTTGTCACCCTCCTTTACCCATTTACAATTGTTGCCTGTAGATTCTTTTCCCCATCAATCACATAAGCCCGTATGTCACCATCCATGTCCTTTTTGGCTACTCTTGCCATGTGTCCCATTAAAAGATGCTCAAGACTTAAAATATTAATAAATTCAAGAGTCTCCCCACATGAAGCCCATAGGGACCCTCTCCTTTCCATATGTCCACATAGGAATTCTAGAAGGATTCCTCTTGACTCCACACTCCTCCACATGCCTTCCACACACTTGGCATGTGATCTCTCTTATATTATTAGAACACATGGACATGAGCCCACCTCTTTATATGGCTCACTCTTTCTATTTTCTAAAAACCCCATAATATCCCATACACAAATAACTCTCACCCCAATAACTCTCACCCCATACCAAGGTATTTATAATTCATACCTATGGTATTTACAATGATCCATTCCACTCATCCTCTCAATCCCATACAATATGTTAGAAAATAGAAATAAGTGAGAGCCGCTCGGCTATCCCTTGATACTCAAACTCTTATCAAACATAGAGAAAAACAATACCAATGCCAAATAAAAAATATCAATTTTTGGCATCACAACACCAACCAAACCTACAATTCAAAGACACAAGCATCCAATAACTATTAAATAACTACAAGGGACTTAACCTAAAACATTACCAAACTATAAACACTCCTCGGTATATACCAAAAAACAATGCACCTATACCGAGGAGAGTATGTTTAGACCTATATTTGGGCATTAGTGAGTCTCTCTCTCTCTCTCTCTCTCACTCTCTCTCTCTCTCTCTCTCTCTCTCTCTCTCTCTCTCTCTCTCTCTCTCTCTCTCTCTCTCTCTCTCTCTTCTGTGTGTGTGTGCGTGCATGCACATCCGAGAGCATGCGTGCATGGATGCGTGCTAGAGCATTATGACAACTCAAGTGCACTTGCTTGTGCACATAGTTGGTCCAAGGTGACGTTGATGCACATCCAATTGCAAAGTTTGGTCCAAGCCAAATTTAATTATTTAATAACCAGGGAAGGGTTCATTGGGATAGAAGGGATATGGTTAAGGCCTTTTTTTATGAAACCTTTTGAAAACTTCCACAAAGACCTTTTCTAGTGATATAAAATCAAAGACTTCATTGACAAAAAGGAGATGAATAAAGCGTGAACCAGGGCTGGTCCGAAGGAGAAAGCAAAGAAGTTAGAGAGCTTCTAGAACACAAACCATAACAGGTGATCAAGACAAATGATAGAGGTAGAGCAAGCCAAATGCACAATAAGTACAATTTGAGAGTATCCTATCATCAAGCATGGATCTCTCTCTCTCTCTCTCTCTCTCTCTCTCTCTCTCAATGATAGGTGTAGTTAGAATCACCATGATTTCCTCTCATGGTTAACAAGTATTGTTGCAATGATTTATTCTTTGGACGATCTCTTGCACTTGTACTAACTTCCCTTGTGGTAGTAGTGAAGGATCCAAAGTCTCTTAGCATCCAACTTCCCTTGGGATTGAAGCATTGAACTCCCTTGTTAATTAAGGCTCCAACTTCTCTTAGCATCCAACTTCCCTTTAAGTATGAAGGATTCTTCTACCACTCTCCTTTCTTAACTCCACTTTGCTTTCTTCTAGTGGTGGCATTATCTTACTCTAGTCAAGAACTTGAGATGGGGGGTGAATAGCTTTGGAGTTTGATGACAAGTTAGGTTGTCTTCCAGCTATATGGGCTAGCTTAGGTTTGGACCTATAGTACGATTGAGTTTGAGCTGGAGGCACCCTTGGACCTCTAATACAATCGACTTTGAACCAGATCCCATCCTTGGATCTAGCTACTATGCCAAAATCTTGGATGCTTGTTGGTTTGGCAAGAAGGGTACCCAAAATTGATCCCATAAACATAACATGTGCTTGGAATTTTGAAATTAGTTTCATCAGGGGAGCTTCATGTGAATTTCTCTAAAGATTAAATGCCTACACACTAGGCTAGACTATGGAGGATCTTTTGCAAAACCAAAGATTCAATGATGAAGATCAATAAGATAAGATTTGATTATGAAGTTTATGGTGGAGCTTGTGCAACCCTCCTAGCATTGTGGCTTCCTTAAAGATGTAGAGATGGGAGGCTCACTTGAAACAAAGAGATGTCTCCTCATGGGAATCTAAGGCAGTTAATTGTAGGAAGTATAGGAGTAGATTAGGATAGAGTTGGAGATAATGATGAGATCCTTTATCATATTGTGGTCTTATTTCTTTGCAAATATCTAATTAGGCATTTAAAAGCTTCATGAAAGAACGAGCAGTAGCAAGGCATGTAGCTAATGAAATCTAAGTTGTTTTACAAGATACTAGTAGCTCAATACTATGTCCATGTCTTGGCCTAACAATAATTGTTTAAGCTAGTTTCACATAAAGTTTGGCAATAGCCGAAAGCATTTTCACACTCCTTGCCCTTGAATAATTATCTAGGATAATTTTCTTTGGTATTCCTTCCTCACACAAGCTTATGCATGACACACATTTATTGAAGGTGCAAATCTCCCTCGCAATGGTGCCAAAATTTTGGCACTCTTTCTAAATTATATTTTGAGATTTTGATCGCCTATAATTATGTTGAGTTGCTCATTGTAGCACAAATTATCACAAGTGTATCATAGAGCCTCAAATTATATTGTAACCACAATTTGGATGCACTTCTCTAACAATACATCTAGTACTTGCACCCATGAACAAACAACACCTTTTTTTAAAAAACACACCAAGCCATCTTGGCTCTATTTACAAAAGAAATACAAATGGGGAAAAATAACAACTACACTATCACATGAGCACAGTATCCAATACAACCAATACTGAAAATAAAAGGAACTTTTAAGGGGGCTATCCAACCATCCTCACCCTTGAGAAATGATAGCCTAAAATGGGCGATTGTGATTTAGACTTGATGGCAAAAATTGGCCACAAGTTCTTAAAATGCTTATTTTGTTATATGTAACATTACATCTTGATAAAAAACATTTAAATATCTAAATCGTGTCTTGCCATATGATTTGATATTTGCCAAAAAAATATATAGATTTGGTTGTTTTAGGCAATTAACATAGATTTTTCAAAAATAAATTGACCGACCAACACTTTTAAGAGTCTGCCAAAAACATAATTTGCACCTCAGCAAACCACTAAAAAACAATGACTTTCATACAAACACATAAAATGGAAAGGCTTCTCACCTCAATGTTGGAAAATTTTTTGCCTCAAACTAGTCTCCATAATCGAAACAAACAACCAAGTATGATGAGCATGTTGTCATGTGTCTTTTGTGAGCTTGAGCGCATGAAATGTGTGCATCACAAACTACCTTATCTATGCCAAGCACAGCATATGGGGGTTGAATTACATGTATGGAACATGTTAAAAGTCATATTTGGGTGGTCATAGGCAATGCAAGAATATTGGCATTCCATGAAAATGTTAAAGCACAAAGTGAATCACATGGTTGATAGAATAGAATATACACAAGTTGTGGAAGGACGATTGTAATGCAATGGCCTAGTTACATTTTGTAAACATCACATGCAACGCTTGCAACAATTGATTATAGAGGCTACACCACCCAGTTTATTTGTTGAACAATTCATGCTTACATGGTAATGATTACTACTTGTTAATATATTTGTAGCACTCTACATGGAGTGTATGTTGTGTTGCATTTAGTGTGTTGTTGTGCCCGATGGATGTGATGTGTGTTGTGTTTTCTCCCTCTGGTTACAAGGTTTTTTGTGATGTTTATTTTGTAAGGATGGTGTAAATTGCACCATACCATAAGGGCATAGGGTCAAAACCTAATCCTAACCCAAGGGGATTCATCATATCTATGACTAATATAATGTAGTGTACATTGCATAATGTTGTTAAGAAAATAAATTTTGATGCATGCAAGTTCACCAGAATTCAGATTCCAAAGAAAGGGAAAACATCACTTCTTTGAAATCTCATTACCTCACTCTCCCATAATCTCTTTCGCATTCATTTGCTTGCAAATGCACCAGATATTAGAGCGGCCGACCACTTCTGCAACCAGAATGAACATTGTCTCTCGGACCCTCATCCTCTCATGACTCAATTGTGGTCCCTAGGCGCAAGAGCTATGGACTACAATCTTGCCAAATGAAGAGCGTCTACAACTCTTGCAAGCCTCCTGAAAGTAAAAAATTGGCCAAAAACTAGGAAATATTGCTATCAGTAAATGCCATATGACCATCGTTATTATCATTGATTACAACTAATAATACTTGAACAACCAACCAATATCTAGCCTATTACCACCAATTGTCCTATTAATACTACCATAAAATTACCAACAGTATATTTATCCGAATATCAATTATTTTTCCCGATTACCATCATGACGTTATTCTCACACCATTTTGGACCGTAAATGACAATCGTGAATGCAACTATGAAAACGTCAATGAAATCCTTGTCAATCACTGAATGGAACAAGAAAGCGTCACAATCTCTTTCACGATGTTAACCTGTGCAACTGATATTCAAACTAAGCTCTAAGACATAGGAGAAGGTATATGATGTTACCTCCCAAATTGCATGGTACCTTCAATTGAACACCATATAAGGAATTCGAGACTAACATATAATAGCACACTTATACAATATCAAAACAGCCATTCATAAGTGTGCAAGAGATACTAGACATGAGAAAACTACCCAAATGTGAAACCTATATTTTAGTCATGACTAAATTGCTCAGAAAGTCATGTTTAGACCATAGCTACAGGCTTCAATATGTACGACGAAGTAAGCTCAGAAGGCAGAAGTGATATTGAGCTACTATTTTTTGGCAAATGTAGCCACTATCAGACATGGAACCCAACATATATATATATATATATATATGAATGAGATGATCCCCTCGTGTGTGGCAGAGCACATTGTCCATATCCATGTCGGCATACACTAGAGTATCACAAGCCAAAGCGTTTGGAACAAGGCTAATTGGACGTTCAAATCCACGTGGCAGATCCACTTCATCCAAGCTCTCAGCAAGTTTTTTAACAAGTTCATTTGCTGCAATTGGCATATATGCATCCAAAACCATCGAAAACCACTCATCTACACCGAGAATGCCTCATCATGGAAATCCCATTGGAGGGATCCTTGGCTAGAGCAGACCCCTTCATGTGCAATCATCTAATAGGCAAATCCTACACCCCACTGACCATCAAGTCCACAACTAATTATGGCCAACACCCGTGATAGGATGACTATTCCATCTGCTTTACCCCTGGTATTTCTCACCTCTTTGAAAATCCCCGACATTGATAACGTGCACTATTCTGATAATTTTTGTGCCCAATCCTTTGTCGGACGGTTCTCCTTCAATGGACATTCATTCATTTTTAAGGAAAGTTAAAATATGCTACAGGTAGTCTTTTTATGTGCTCTAGAGGAATTGTTAAAATGCATTAAAGATAGTCAATTCAAGAGGCCACAAGGAAGGGACTATATGTATGCATAGGTAGCACAAGTAGGAGATCATGAGGCATAGTGCAAATATTTCGGAACCTAAGAAAATGATGAAGAGGAAAAGCTAAAGCATTAAAGCAGGATCAATACTTTTAGCGAAGCGTATGGTGACTCTAAGACCATTCTTGTGTATTTTGCAGTTAAAAAAGTTATTTCAGTTGATACTTCAGATGATTTGAGAAGCTTTCAAAACCTACTCTAGCCCATATTGAGAAAAGAACAAAAAGACCTCATAATGATTGATGGTGTGTCTGAAGTTGCCTTGATATGTAGAAGATACCCTAGTTCCTACATTGTACCCATGCAGATTTTTGCAAGCTCCAGGGCCACCCATGATCACGAACTCCCAAGAGAAAGTGCCCTCACCATGTTGATCAGTGAGTTTCCCATGATTGTAATGAACTACATTATTCACAACAAACATTGTTGAATTGGCAATGTTATTGACTACTACAATTGTTCCCTTGACATAGCCAAAAAGTATGGATAAGGCATTTGCAGTCCAGTGATCACATATTTGTATGCAACCTGTTTGTTGAAGCTAGTTACAATTCTAGGTGCATCCAATAGGGCTTCAGGTACTATAAATGAACTTGTTAACATCCAATAGTTGCTATGTGTAGTATAATAAAATTGTTTCTCTTGCAAATTTAATTGCTAATGAACTCATAGTAGCCCAATTCTATCATGTCAATTCTTCAGAATACTAAAATCCAATCATAAGCTCTCCTACACTAATGTACATGTGCTTCATAAAATCGCATTCTTGCTTCTTCACTCCTAGTTATACAAAAATTCTAAGGACTTATGTTGCTACACCGTAGTCGCATGGAGAGTTCAAGAGACGAAGCCTGATGTCTTAGTGAGCTCTGCTTTTAATTGGATGTCAAGTGCACTCCTGTCTCTTTCTACAAAGCAAACATGGTGTTTTCCTTCTTGCTTATTGAGTTGAAGAGACTACATCTTTCTTTTGACTTGCTTCTATATTCAACCCTTTAACATCTTCCCCTTCCTTTGTCTTGCAAATAAATCATATGCTTACGTAAATTAGATACTGCTCATACTTTGGAAGGGCCAAAATCATCACGGAGAAAGGAGGGTCATCTAGGGCAAGTCATTGTGTAGTATCCATCAACATTACAGGGTCTTCAAGAAGCAAAAAGATTGCATGAACGCTTCAAATATTCTGATCGGTGTCGTGAAGAGTGGCTGTCAGCTAAAAACCAGCTAGGATACATTGCAAGCCATTTCTGAGCAAGGCATTCATATGAAGGACTTGTAAAATGTAGCTCAAGAGTAGCAACATTACACGAAGGGACCGTGACTTGATGAACCATTAGTTCTCACTAATTGTTCTTTGCTACTTTGATAATTAAGTTGTGATCCTCATCTTCCCATCATTCTAGATTGCTCAAAAGGTAAAGTTTTCTCCATATTGGTTTTTCTTTTAATTGAGTAGACTAGCCAATTGCATATACTATGAATGCAAAGTTGTATTTATTGAATGCAAATGAAAAATTCTCTATGCTAATTGCCAACAACAAAGTGCAATGTACCAAATTCGAATTGCAATATGCTATATGCAAATTGCTATGTGCTAAATGTAAATCTATATGAAACCCAAGGGCATGTTCCATAGACTTATAATTTTTGGAGAGGAAGTGTGCCAACTCTTCTCCCACACAAATGTGTGGTTATGTGCTAAACCCAAAGTACTATAAGCTAAATGCAAAGTGCTATGTGCCAAATTCAAATTGCTATATGCAAAATTCAAATTGCTTTGTGCTAAATGCAAATCAAACTCAACCCAAGGAAGGACACATTCCTTGGTCTTGTAAATTCTGGAGAGTAAATGTGCCAACTCTCCCTCCCCCCATACAAATGTGTGGTTATATGCTAAATGTAAAGTGCTATGTGCCAAATTCAAGTTGCTCTCTACAAAATTCAAATTTCTATGTGCCAAGATCGAATTGCTATATGCTATATGCCATATTCCAATTGCTATATGCTATATGCAAATTGCTATGTGCTAAATCCAAATCTATATGAAACCCAAGGAAGGGCACGTTCCTTGGTCTTACAATTTTTGAAGAGGAAGTGTGCCAACTCTCCCCCTACACAATTGTGTGGTTATGTGCTAAATACGAAGTACTATAAGCCAAATGCAAAGTGCTATGTGCCATTACTATATGCAAAATTCAAATTGCTTCGTGCTAAATGCAAATTAAACTGAACCCAAGTAAGGGCACGTTCCTTGGTATTATAATTGTTGAAGAGAAAATGTGCCAACTCACCCCCACACAAATGTGTGATTATGTGCTAAATGCGAAGCACTATAAGCCAAATGTAAAGTGCTATGTGCCAAATTGAAAATGCTATGTGCAAAAATTGCTTTGTGTTAAATGCAAATTGAAATGAACCCTAAGAAAGCATGCACTCTTTGGTCTTATGATTTTTGGAGGGGAAGTGTGCCAACTCTCCCTCCCACAAATATGTGGTTATTTGCTAAATTCAAAATACTATGTGCATAATGCAATGTGATATATGCGGAATGGAAAGGGATGTGCATATTTAAATTGCTATGTGAAAATTTTTAGAAATCAAAATGTGTAGTTCAATGCTAAATTTATGAAATTCAAATAAAATATATTCTCTAGTCAATACAGCTACCTGCCCAGATCTAGTTTCATTATATGCAATAAGCTAGTTTAGCAGCTCGCTGAACACTGCCCCTTGCAAACAATTTATCCAGACTGATCTGGGGCACTTGCATTACTCTTTGGGCATAGAAATACAGTAGCAAAAAGACAGCATATTTGTGAGCTACACAAAATATGCTACGGGCTTCCTGAAGAAATTTCACATGCTACACAGAAAGCCTATTTCAACACCCATGAAACAAAAATGAGATTGGATGCTAAGTGCCTGAGCTAGATGTGAATGCCCCTCTATATAGGAAAGCTTGATCTGTCTTGTGACAACCAAACCCAACATTTCAGATGGCAGCTGTATCATCCAAAACCCAGCCACTGCATTTTGCGATTTTAAGGGGCAGATCCAAAAGCCTGCAGTCGAAAAGGTCTTGTGAAAAATGGTTGGAAGCAGCGAGGATAGGAAATCCATGACAGGCTAGACTTTTTCACTGAGCAGTGGGAGCATTCTTTCTTCCACTGACCGAGAATATGCCAGCAACTGCTGCAGCAGTGTGTGAAGCCATTGGGCTTTAAATATTGCACAGCCTAGAGCACCTTTGAAACATCCCTGGAGAGACGCAACAATTTTGAAGCAGGTGGGGCAGCTTGTAGTAGTCTGGAGCAGCCTATAGCATCTGTATACATATATATATAGTCTTTAACAGACTTAGTCCAGCCCATAGCTGCTGGGAGCAGCTTGGGGAGGCTTGGTGGCACCTTTCTAGAGCTGTAAGAGGGAGAAGAGGTTAATGGACAGGTAGACTGATTAGGCAGTAGGGGAAAGAGAGTGGAGAGCAGCTCTTTGGTGGACAGCTCTGGAGCAGCCTAGAGCAGACTATAAAAGCTGGGCGCAGCAAGAGGCTTGCAGTAGCTGGGAGCAGCAAGGGGGCCTCCAACCACAGAAGAAGTATTCTGGAACAAGATATGCCCTAGAAGTTGTGATCAGGACTCCTCAGAAGAAGTATATTTGGGTAGTGCTTTAGTGAAGGCGTCTCTACTATTTTCCTTTGTAAAGAAGTAGATTATTTGAGCCTAGAGGACTTCTTTTCTCACAAATGAAGTGGTACTGGATGTCATTGTGTTATTTCTAGCATGCTACGCATGATCCTTGGCCATAGCTATTCAAAACTGGTTGTCGCAACAAACAGAAGCATAATCCTGCTGCTTCTAAGCTGTCCCAGCTGCCCTGATTCCAGAAGCACCTACTTTAAGCATGGGCCTTATACTTCTTGAGGCTTCTAAACTATTAGTCCTGATGAGATAGCTACCCCATCACCTCATTGCCTGGATGACGGGTCAGTGCACCACTTTAAAGACACCTCATAGAAACGTATGCTAGGGAGGGGATATCATACAAGCTAATTTACCTCGACCTGTCCTGCCTGTGATATCCCTCAATATGTATACTTCGTAAAGAATTTCAGAGGGAGAAAACTTCCCAATTGCTATAATAAATGCCAAGAGTGCCATCCTTCTTTGCCCATCTTATACAAGGTATGTGGGTTTATCCAAAAGTTCAGAGTTACCAAGAGAAAATGGTAAACTTTTGGAGGGCTTATAGTTACCATGAGTCTTGAGGAATGATTGCTTGATCACCCTTTATGCCCCTCTTTAAGGGGGCACAATTAGGACAAGTGCAGCCATGAGGTAGATCTGTCACCATAAATTTAAGCGAAGAAAGTCAGAAAATTCCCTTGTGACTTAGACTAAGATTCGTTGCAGCAAATAAGGAACCAAATGAATTATCAGGTGGCACAACAAAATCCATTCGAATCCATTCTATGAAAGGCTTCTTTGCTTTCTTACGAACGTGAAATTTGCAATAGGCAGCGAAGTACGTTGTACTATGATGATCCAACGAAGGGCATTGCCACTGAAAGAAAACTCCCCAGCTTTCCAGAAAGTATTTCAGAAGAATGCAACTCCAGACTTATTTTTTCCATACTAACAAATACAAGTTAGAAAAGATTACTTACATAGACTGCCCAGAATGCAAATTGGGTTGCAAAAGCGAAGAGGAAAGCAGCAAGAAATTGATGCACGAAACAGCGAGAAAAATGACCTGCAATTGATTATGCTGGCGCTTTTCTTGCTCTGGATTTTGACAAGGCAGAAAAATCAAGAACGGATCAGACTACAGGAATCGCAGCCTGCATTTAACATATCTTCTCATTTAGCGTTTCCTCTTGACACCTGTGTTAGAGGCTTCTTTCTGAGGTGAAGCCTCTGTAGTGGAACCAATACGGTTGAGAGCATTTCTATTAGCTTCCTCATCTTTGGAAAACAGTTCTAAGACTGCATCCCACACTTCCTTGGGGCTTTGCTCGTCCTGAAATGCAACCGTCGTAACCTCCCCTACATCGTATACCGTTATATCCTGACACCAAGCGTTGTACCGATCCCAATCTTCGGCCCATTCCTTTATGCTCAGGTATTGGTTCTTCAGTGAGAAAAAACGGATCTTACGTAGCAGACTACCCAAATCATCCTTATCAGCTAGTGTCGCAAGCCGCAATATCTCTTCGACCTGTTTCTGAATGGCAACTGCATACGCCTGGTCTTGAGAGGTGTGCGCACTGCAGATATTCTCGTCACCTTTGACAAGGTGGTAAGTTTTGGGGATCTGATAGCATACTCGAGATTCGCAGATCTTTACTTGCTCCTTAATTTTTTTGAAAACTTCCTCGGATTCTTTGAGGACAGGAGTTTGGGCAGTTACCATTTTGACATCGTATATCTTCGGAAATTTCTCCCACAGTGCATTGTGATGCCCCCAATCCACGAACCACCTTCTTAGCTTCCTGAACTGCTTCTCCAAACGCTCATGTTTGATCTCCGAGAGCAACTGCCGGATGTCAAGCTTGTCCTCCAAAGAGCCGTACTCCAAAGCCAAGTTGAGCTGCTTTGCTTGCTTCTGAACGGCCATAGAAAATGCTAAGTGTGCACTCGCGTACTCACTGTCGAGACACTGCACCCCACAATCTTCCAGGTTAAAGCACATCAAATGGTAAAACTTTTGAGAACCAGAATCAGTAGGAGAGTCTCGTGAATCAAGTGCAGTGACTGGATTGCTTCCCGGTTCTCTCTCTCCAACAAGTCTGTTATACCAATTGTCGAAGAGACCACCGAGCAATTCCGAAACCGAGTGAGGAGTTGCACTCGTCTCAAAAGTCAGGGTAGAGACCTCCGCCACGTGAAAAAGAGCGGGATTGAGAAGAGCAGGAGACCCATAGAAATCTAGATAGTCGAGCAACCATTGTCGAAGATATTCAAGCTGCCTTTCAAGCGATGCATACTTGAGCTTATATAGCAGCCTATCGGCTTCCTGACGGGAAAAGGCAAGGTTATTGGAGGCAGAAATGTATCGAAACAATTCTTGGGCTTGCATGGGGATAGCCAAAGCCAAGGCCTGATCAAGAGAGGAGCAAGCACATTCAATCTTTGAATCTCCATAGCTGAAAGGCTTCCTGTGAACAAGGAAGAGGCGTTGGGAGGCAGAGGCAACCATTGTCGCTGGATTGTGAGAGACGGTAGAGGTGGTGATTGCTAGAGCTTACCCGTGAAGGAACTACGTATCTTGGTTGCTAAAGCTTACACTTGAAGGAACTATTTATCTTGGTTGCTA
This sequence comes from Dipteris shenzhenensis, assembly GCF_047967505.1. Classification (NCBI taxonomy): domain Eukaryota; kingdom Viridiplantae; phylum Streptophyta; class Polypodiopsida; order Gleicheniales; family Dipteridaceae; genus Dipteris; species Dipteris shenzhenensis. The sequence goes on from NC_141609.1 coordinate 21,732,918, forward strand.
GAGCTTCAGAGTGCACAAAATTCATCTTCCCGCGTAAGCTGGATTGCCGCTTGCAAATTTCCCACCACATAGTTTTTGTTTCAATTAGCAAGGTTGATGTTGAACCCTCCTATGATTTTTGTTGTTGTGCCATCATCTATTTTTTCTAGTGTTCTTTGTAGTGACTTAAGGAGTGTTTCTTTTTACTAATGGGGAATTGTATACATTTATGAGTGCAATTTTTTTTAATGTTCTTCTGTTGAAGATTGTGAAGTAGCATTCTCATCCTTGGTCTTGAATATAATCTTCTTGAATGAGTTCGAGGTTGTCTTTGTAACACGTTGCAATGCCTACTCTATGAGACTTTTGCAAGCATGTCAAACCCGTTGTTGTTTTGTTATGTAATTCTTGGAGGCAGAGAATTGTTGCACTTAGTAGGCTTTTGTCGTTCACTATGTTTATCTGATGGGAGTTTAAGGCGTGCGTATTTAGTGATTGTAATGTCATACGCCATTGTTTGTTTTGAGTCTTTCCATTTCTTTTAAGACGTTATTGTCAACTTTGATGTGCTTGGGTTGTAATGGCTTGATGATGTGAAGGTTTTCGGGGTTTCTTATACGTGATAGTGTTGTGTATGTCAATCCATGTGACTTTATGTTTGATGGGTCAAATGCAAGTTTGATAGTCCTTGTGAACAGTGGATTGCCCTAGCTGTTGTGGGCTGGAAGGGAAATTGTCTACGTGTGATTGAATTTAGGTTGTTCTTGCCAATTTGGAATTCTCTTGTGATTTGTAGTATTGGTGTCCATTGTTCTGGAATTTGTACATTGTAAAGAGTTGAGTTGTTGATTCGAGTTTGTCTTCCTATTGCTGGATTGTTGAATAAGATCCAAACAATTGTTCATGTCTTATGTTTGAAGTTTAGAAAATACCATCTGCACCGTTCACCAAGCCATCAAGGATGTCGACATTTCCCGAACATATTTCGACTATCATACCTATCTGCAGTTGGAGTTTTTGGTGTAGTCCTGTTGTGTTTGTTGGACTTGAAGGTATTCTTATTGTTTTATTACACGTCTTGTGGCGTTTGTCTATTGCTTTAGGAATATCAGGATTTTCTTTGAGTAAGTGGAATACTTCTTCATTATGAGCGTCTTTGGAGCCATTAGTGTAGAATAGGTGTGGCACACTCTCTTTCTCAATTGGTTGTCTATGAATTAATGATATGTTGTTTGTTGTATGTTGTCGTGTTCTTATTCTATTGAGTATTTCAATGTATTGAGAATTTGTTTAGCGCATTGGTTCTATTAATTCATATTGCAAGACATTGTCCTTCCAAAAAGAAGTTTGCATAGTTGTTTGTGTTGATTGGTGAATAAATAGCCATGAATCCTTGGTGGGACTAGCTTGGCACAAGTCTCCACATAGGAGAATATCAACACCTCCAAAGGGTTCGTTGTGGTTGTGCTTGATTTCGCGAAGTCGCATATCAGCCGCAACTAATGTGGAATGGCCTATCAAAGATACTTCATCAAAGACAACAAGTTGAAGGTCTTTGTAGAGTTGAGACAGTTCTTGTAATTTTTCACTCGAAAGACTTGTGTAGTGTGATGCCATTAGAGGCAAGTGTAGTGCGGAGTGGATTGTGGTGCCACCAATGTTGAAAGCAACTTTTCCTAAATATGCTAGGAGAAGAACTTTTGGGGAGTCTATGTTATGTGTTTGTTTATGTGAGTAGTTTCGCAAAAGTGCTTGTACTATTGTCAGAAGTGTGAATGTTTTTCCTATTCTTGCATTTCCTGTCAAGAAGAGGTGAAATGCTTGTGAGGGGACATTCCTTTTTTTTAGCATTGTCTTCTACAATCAAACGTTGGTTGTTGTTCAAGGCTCTAAAGTTAATGTAGTAATCATTATTTGGTGCCATTGTATATTTTTTAAAAGCGTGCTTAGGGAGTTGCTTTGCTTTGGGTTGATTGGGCATGTCTATTGCAATGTCATAGGCCTCAATGTTATTGTTCATCTCAATATTTGATGTGCTTGTGTTGGTGTAATTACTTGTTGAATTTTCCATTACTTTTGGAATTAGCTTGTTGAATTTTTCTTTGTTTGGGTCAATAATGTCTTTGTTGTTGTTGTATTTATCATGCCATGTTAAAGTGTAGTTATCAAGGCTTGTTTCCACTTTGTGAAATGGAAGAAATAGAAGACATTGCTCTCTATAGTAGTTCTCAGGGTCCTTTATCTCATTGTAGTTGTTGAAACGTATGATTTTTGCTTTCTTTCTTTCTTTTATTATTTTTCCATTGTTTGTGTATTTGCTAACAAAAGTTGCCAAACAAATGTCTTGAAGAGCAATATTTCATTTTTGGTAATGATGTCATCAAAGTAAATCTTGATGCTTTGAGGGTTCATTTTTTGCAATTGTTTGCATCACTTTAGTGGTAATGTGCGTTTCTCTGGAGGGTTTGTGTTAATATATTGAAATTGCCTTGTTGAAGTAAAGAGTGGCAACGATAGAGCTAAATATACTTCTTGTTGTGAACTTATGTGCTGGGTATTTAAGATTGTGTTTCCAACTTTCCCAATCCGTTCATTAGGTGGGGCATCAGAATTTATGGTTTGTTAGAGAGCTTCTTTGACTACTGCTAAAGTTGTCTCTTTGTCAATTTTTATCATGTAAGATGTACAGTAAGCTGCAGCCCCATGGGGATTTAGTATGAATTGTACGTCTATGTTTGCCCCCCATAAGTTGGATACATGAGGACTAAAGTTGTTAGTATAAATGTCTTTAAGATGTCTTTTCAAGAAGAGTGTTGGTTGTGAAATAGATCCTCGAAGAGCTAATAAGTATTAATCTTCTATTAGTTTAATAGCATTTAAAAATTCATCGTAGTCCAATAGTTGTGTGTTTTCCATTGATAAAGTTTTGTAAATTAAGTTGATGTGTTTCTTTATAATGTTGTTATTAGGAGGAATGGTGAAAGGCTCTAATACTTTTGTAGATGATGTGGGTGGGCGTGGTAAACCAAATCTATATTTTTTTTAACGCTTGTATCATGTTTTCCGATGTTTATGTGTTTGAATTTGCCTATGCTGTGGATGGAGTTGTAGGATGTCTGTTGAAATGTATTTGTCTACGAACGCTTCAATTTCACAATTTGGAGATATTCCAAAGATGGGTGCATTGTCAATCCATAGAAGACCATGATCGTGTTGGCTCCCTCTATTTTGGAATTTAGTTACGAAGTAAAAATCTGTTATTTTGCCTAAGATTTTTTCATCTTTTTTAATAATATTTTTTAGAGCTTGGAATCTATGAACATAATATTGTGATGTAGTGATTGGATCAGCACGTAGGAGATGTCTTGTCTCTATTTGTAGGTTGGGATGCTTTTCTTCTGAAGTCCTTGGGTTGAGTTTGTTGTGTGGGTCTCGGCGGAGACTCACGTGTCATGGGGATGTTGAAGAGATTTCGATGGAGCCTCCACTCTAAGCTACTCCTTATGAGAGCAATGCAAGGCACTAGCCATCCACGCAAGTGTCACTCAAGCGACCTCCGAATTGTTGCAATGTGTTTCCACGAGAGAAAGAGGGAAGGGGGAGAGGGGACAAGAGAGGGGAGAAGGGAGGGAGAGGGAGAAAGGACGAGGGAAGAGGAGAGTGAAGGGGGATGGAGTGGCAAACACAAGGGCACTGCAATGGACACAAGAGAACACCCAAAACACTCTCTTGGAAGAGAACAGGAAGCTTGTATTCAAACTTGTGCAAACAATAAAAGACCAAAGTCAACCATTTGGCCTTTTATACAAGTCACCTTTTGAAGGGAGGGCCAACCCTTTTCCTTTTAACACTCTCCTCTTTACAACCAAAGGCTCTTGGGCCCATAGGGTGCCAAGGCATATTGCTATTCTTTCCATCTCTCCCTACTAGCAGAAATAGCGCTTGTGTTAACCATATTAAAGTAGTGCCAACCTCGGTAGTCTCCAGTGAGGTAAGGCCCATACTCTATGGAGGAAAATCATTGTCTGAAAGATGGTATCGATCTAGAGTGGTGTCATGGTGAACGCTACATGTATTATCTGGTGTGGGACTGAGGGCTTGCTCTAGATCGTCCTAGAGCCCATAATCACTTGTAGCAGCTCAAATCCACTCCGTCACTGAAAGGTTGCGTCCCAAAAAGGTGCTACATACATGGAAATCGGCCTCACTAGGGTGTCAAAAAGCCAACCCTTTGTCGGTGGATCTAGAAGTGCACCTGAAAGCACTGCCTTGTGTAAGTTGTGCTCTAGCCACATGTATCATCCTATAGGCTGGCCCTGTGAAGATTGCCCCCAAGTATGTGTAGGACCGCACTATCTCTACTGGCTCACCTCAGTAAGTGAAACTATGTCGGTGTAGTACAACACGTGAGGTATTGAAGATCATAACCTTAAGGTTAACTGTCAAATATGTCTCCTTGCAAAACATCTCTACTACCTCCAAATGTCTCTGCAACCCCTCTGCTAAGGATGATATAGCGACGTTGTCATCTGCATATAGGATTATTTGCATCACTATTTAGCCAGCAATGAACCCTTGCCTCCTAGGTGGTCAATAAAAGATGTGATGTCGTCAATGTAGAGCTCATAGAGGATCGGTGAAAGAGGACATCCCTACTTCCCTCTGAAGGTGTTCTCAACCCAATTTGATAAACCACCTCAGGCCCAAACTCTCCCTCTAACGCACTCATTGAGGCTCATCACTCCTCATATCAAGACCTCTGGAATCTGCATCTCTGAAGCCTCTTGATCGTACGAGAGCGTAGGACAGTATCGAAGATCTTCCAGAATTCTACAAAGTAAGCATAGATTTTATGGCGCCTCGATTTCACCTCCTCAACGATGGCCCTCAAAGTGAAGATGTGATCAAGGGTGTCCTATTGTCACTGAAAACTACCTATCCTAGAGCCCACTGCCCATGTGCCTTTGTGTGACCGTTGAACCTCCTCTCTAGCACCAACCCATAGACCTTGGCCAAAGTGTGGCCAATCATAAGTGTAAGAATTCCCCGTGTCCAAGGGATCTCCTACTTTGTGTATGGGCGAATGGTGGTGGTGCTCCAAGAAGATGAGAGAGAGAGAGAGAGAGAGAGAGAGAGAGAGCATGCATGTGTGTGTGCGTGTATGTGTGTTAAGCGAACCCGAGGGGGAGGCTTATAGTTATGCCATAGCTATGATAGTGACATTTGAAGAGCTCCTTACATCCTCTCAACGCCTTTTTAAGCCTTCTAAATGCATATCTTCCTTCTCATGCTTTAATATTTCAAATGAACTTAAAATAACAAGCTAATCCAAATATCTGCCAAGATGATGGAGCAAGATCAAAAAGTACCAATATAATATGAAGGGTATTCTATAACATGAAAAGTGCAAATTATCATATAAATCCCATGAAAAGAGCACGACTCCTCTTAGCCTCTTTCAAGTATGAATAGATCACTGGAAACAATAAGTTTCCTTCTAATTGGGCTCCATGTTCGATATGCCTTGGACTAACCACATTTGATTTTCTTTTTCCCAAATTTACCAAGAGATTGATCTAAATACTAGGAGATGGTTAACTATTTGCTTAATGCATGTGAGTGCAAACAAAATCTAACACACTATAGACTCTATTCTTTCCGTAGAAGTACGCCGTTCGACTCCCTCTCTTGTATCTATTGAACTTGCAATTTCTCAAAAAAAAGTATCATAGTTGAGTATCTTGATGAATTTTCCAATTTGCTTTTCAAACTATATCAAATGCATCTACTTTGTTTTTTGAAAAATAAAAACAAGTTTTTCTAGAATTATCATTTGTGATTGTGCAACCAATATTGTTAAGTTTATTCAAAATCTCTTTCCATAATCTCTCCATTTGAATATGTTTTAAGCACAAATTGAAATATGTAAAATGCTATTTGCATTCTCGCATTGTTGAGCAATGTAATGGCACCCACACTTGGGCACTTCAAACTCTTCCCAAATTGGCCTCATTTGTTTCCCTTAATATAGCAATCATACTCAAGGTGGAAGTATAAATGTATGTCATTGATCATATTACTCTTCCACCTTTCCTTATTGGTTTCTTCCAGGGTCATTTATGCCTCCCATGGCATCATACAAAGGGTATAAGTTGTCCTTATACAACTCTAGTTTGTGAGACATGCCTCTAAAGTAGGAAAATGAATCTATCGCCGATGCATCAAAACATAAGTTTACTGTGAAGCATACGATTGACACTTGGCCCTACTTTGCACATCTTACAAGTTGTCTATCCCAAGCATATGATTGTCACTCGTCTATGCTTTTTTTTCTTACAATTTGTGTATCTCAAGTATTGGTTCCTAAGCTATTACTTCATTCATGAGCATGTTTTCCTATGCTTTCATTCTATTTACGGTCTTTAGCCCCTAAGGCTTACCTACAATACAGTTGGCAATTCCTTGAATGACTGCAAGTCTTAACTTCTTACCTATTTTGGACTAGAACCTGAACTTTAGGTCTAGCAATGATGATTCCACTCTGTTTTCAAGTCCTCTACTCATAGAAGATGCCCAAGCTATGCCTTGGTGATGGCATACTAGCAAAGTCAATGGGTGTTAGTCTCAATTTGATAATTATCTAATGGTAGGGAAAAAAGGTGGTTTTTGTACGACAGGATCATCATGTTGGTACCCTAAGTTTCTTGTGTGGGCAATTGATTCCTTGGCTAGTATAAAGCTTCACAACCATCCAAAAAATCTATACATTAAGTTAAAATCTCAGTTTCGACAACATGATTATGACCACTTACGTGCTTTCTTTCTTGATAACAATGCCAAATGTTGTCAGTTATATAGCACTTAATCCCAACCTCCACCATTCAATATGCACAAAAACTAACAAAATAGGCTTGGAATTCCTTGAAGAGGATAGATAAGTTTTTTATCAGTGACATCGGTTGGAGTTGGTTTCTTCAATAAGCTTATAAGTGAGACTCTCGCAACCAAGAACGAGGTTTCATTGCTTGTTATTTACTATCATAATGTATTTTAATCTTCACAATTACATATGAATGAATCTTCTTTATCAAACAAGGTGACGGAATTCATTTTAGAAGTCTATCAAAGGTCTTATATTGAAAGAAACAAGAACATGTACATTTCAAGGAGTAACTTTAAAGTTTAATAAAAGTGCTAATTACCAATTTTAACGAGTCCTTGCCAATACTTGCTTTTGGGATCACGTTCACTTTTGCAACTGTAGTATGTACATCAAGGAAGTTGTAAACATAAAATTAACCTTTTTTAACAAAGCAAAGTATGGAAGAAAAAGTAATAAAGTGAGAACTAACTACCAATATCCATGGGACATTCAACCCTCCCTATTGATGCTAATAAAACCTCAAAACATCATAGCAAAATGTTTGGAACTATGCAAAATGTTACCTCTCTAGACTAATAATTGCAATTTTATTTATTTTATGAGAATGCCCTTGTGTAAGAGAAAATTTCCATAAACCTAAGTGGGTATAGAAATGTACAATGGACACCCCATGACAGCTTCAAACATAAACATTAAATACGGATGACATATGAATTTGCATGGGTGACATATCGAACCCAACGGTAGGGATTATACGACTTTGATCTCTTAACAATTTGCAAATAACGCACCTGGCACAGACAAAGGTTTAGTCAAAATCTCTCTCTCTCTCTCTCTCTCTCTCTCTCTCTGAACGGTGAGGGCAAGGGGGCTTAGGGCAAGGGTGAGGGGCATTGTAGGAGCTAGCTTGAGAGCATGCACAATTGCCAATATTGTACTTTAGTTCAGCACCTTGAAGCTTACATCTTTCAAAGGCTATAGGATGACCCTTCATAAGAACCACTCCAATAGACTCACACTAGAATTGATGCAAACTACAACAAAGCTCTTCTTATCCAAATCAAAAAGTACGAAGGGAAAAGCCGAATAAGACTCCTATTGTAGCTACACATTCCCAAGAAAGATCTTGACTCATGGGAGTAGGACACTCTTTAATAATATAAGTCTTCTTGGGATCCACCATGACCCCCTTAGCAAATAAAACATGACACAGCTAATACATTTCTTCCTTGGAAACCTCACTCTTCTTGGCATCAAGGAACAGCTGATTTTAGGAATTACTTTATGAGCCTTCTTCCCAAGAGACAAACTAGTCTCCAAGACTAGGCCTCAAGGACTTGGGGGGTATTTTTAAATCATCGTTAAGTCTTACCGTTTTCAATAAATGCCTAATGGCATCTTTATTTCTTTGCTACTCTTCCCCATTAAAAACTACTGACTTTAAGTCTTTCATGACACTAGAGGTTTCTCTTGAATGAGAGGTACCCTCTACATGTGGTAGAGAGGTGGTGTAGCTACACTTGGAGTGATTAGCTGAGAATTAGTTAGCCTTTTTGTGCTATTTGTTAAATTTTCAAGCATAGCTAAAATGGTCTCTAGCTGACTTTCTACTTCACCAATTCAACCCTCAAGTTTGAGTGTGAAATCCATAATTTCATCACCTTCTTCCTCGACTGGTAACACAGTCATCAAAGGAGCCTCCTCACCTGCTTTTTCTTTCCCTTTATTTCTCACTTGCTATCCTCTTCTTTCCTTAGTGCATCTATGCTCTCCATAACAAAAATAGGGAGATTTCCCTTCTTTTTCAAAGTAAAAGAAAAGTTTCTTTTTTATTTAAATGAAGAGACATTAGCTCAAGAGGGGAATGATAGGTGACTTTCCCTTGTGTTGCTCAAAGTTCCAAAATGTCAATCTTTAAAGTTGATGAGCCATGTCACTATCCCTTGCCCCAATGCTCTAGAAACTAGGCCACAAACCTCGATCTTGGAAATTGTGTCTTGCATTGGAAGCTTGTAGAAGCTGAAGAGGACATATAATGGTGAGGCTATTCTCATATAGGCTTGACAAAATCCCTTTAGAGACTCATGTCTAGTTTGCTGCATTTTTTAGTTTTCTGGCAGAAATGACTCAGAACAACCCCAATGAGGTGTTTGGAGTCCTCACACAAGAGGATAAGTTGGATGGCACCAACAACTCCTTGTGGAGTTTGATGGTTTGCAACATCTTGGTTTACAGACATCTCTGGGATTATGTCAATGGAGATGAAGCAAGGCCAGAAACTGTGGCTACACCTGCCACTCCTACCATCTAAACCCACTAATGCAAGAACTATCAAACCCTCTCATGACTTCCCCCCTTTGCTGTGGTCTATAACCATGACCAATTGATATGTCCTATTTTTTGTCACATTCAGAAGTTCAATCATCATGCTCTATTGTTTTGTTGCTTGGTTTTTTGTAAATTACGCCTTGCCACTTGGCTTGGTCAGTTGTGTACTCATGTTTTGGGGGGTTTGCTCATGTGCCACCCCATCCTATTTTTAGTAGCCATATGTTATACCTTTTTTAGTAAATCTATCAAATCAAAATTAGCCAATTAGTTGCAGGAAACCTCCAAAAAAGTTGGGAAATACCATTCCCTAACATTTCCAAAATTGTGGCGTTCCCGAAACTTGGAAACGTTTTGGAAACGCCTAATCTACAAGTGCGTCAAAAAAAAGTCAACAAGGCAGGTATTGACAAGAGATGATGGCAGGCTCTTGCATTATCATGATGGGTGCATAGCGAAGGCTTTAGAAGTAACACAAGACTCGGAGTAGACGATCTACATGGGTCACAACTAATTCGTCAATGCACTATACGAATCTCATCTTCAAGGATCATCTGCTCCATGCCCTCCAAGAATCCAATTGCTCGCCTTGCGCACATGTCTAGCTTATATGGTGCATGTTTTGTTTGATTGCTAGTTTCTATATGCGAGCATAAATATACTTTATTCAGCCTATTCCTATTAACTCAAGTGGCGTTTCAGAAACGTTTCAAAACTACCACGTTTCGTGCAACATAGGCTAGCCATTATCTTGCTTTATGTACTGTTGCTTTTCTTTTAATAGTGCCTTAGCATTACTTTTTAAGAATGCCTTTAACCTGCACCCTCACAAAGATACAAACGATACTCCACCCACTTTGAAGAGATTTCAAAATATTTAAGCAGAAGATATCCTTTAAAAGCTGACCTGGAGCCTTGACGCATTGAACATAGGGATGGTAAAATTCATGCTGATCGGACCCGTCTCCTTTTTTATATTTCCTGTTGAATACAAACAAGTGGATTATCTTCTACTCTAAAACTTCTAATTGGAGATTTCATTGAAACTAAGCAAAAAAGGGGAGCACTATGAATGCATTAAAAGCAACGAAGCAACTTCAAGAATTTACCATTTCTTTCTTGTGAGAGAGTGAGCTTTGCACGTAATATGTGCTCAGAACCACCGGAAATCTGCAAATAAAAAAGAAAAAATGGATAATATCCACCTGCAACATTGAACTCGACCAACTAGAATTCAAACAAACTCCCCAGTTAACACTGGCTTTACTAAGTGCCAGCTCACTACTAAGTTTACAGTCGAGAAGTCACAATTATACTGGAAAGGACAAAGGCACATCTTAATATCCCCAAATGATTCCTTCTACACCTGCAAGAACCATATTCAGTACATGACGAGAGCCTTATGCCAACCTTTCTCAAACTCCATTCAATTGTTTTGTTTCCCTCTTTGAAATCTGTTGACTGCCCTGCTGCTCCTAGCTCCAACTCAAAGCTCACCCTGCAAATAGGTCATATAATTTACAGCAAACCATCACTTTATATGTAGGGATGCATAGACTTTTTTTCTTAAAAATCAATTTCATAAAAAAAGAAATGGCCATCTCATCATGTGCAGGGTGCTGAAACCATCACAAACAAACCAGCCTAAGTTTGGATATCTTAACTTCAAATACATCTTATTCAAGTGGGGCACTTGAATAAGGTCCCCTAAGGGACAGGCTGTCCATCTTTGACCCTTATTTTATGTATGGTCTACCTTCCTCTCTCTACATATTAAGCATGCAGACTGCTCATGTTATTGACACTCCTCATGTATGTATGGTCTACCTTCCTCTCTCTTTTACATATACAGCATACAAACTGCTCATGTTGTTGACACCCCTCTGAGAGGCTGCTAGCTTCAAGGTTTCTAGGAAGCCATAGTTGTTCCACACGTTTTGGATCAATTGGAAATATCAAAAGAGCAGCCCAAATGGTCTCAACATTGGCACCTGCGGTAATAGATCTTTTGACAAATTACTATCATTTCGAATTTCAATGGATGATGGTGTAATTTTAGGCTACCACATTTGCATTGAGCCTTAATTTGTAAATCTGGCATTTAAGCAAAATGCTATTACTGCATTTTGAGAGTCACTGAACCTAAAGGAGCAGATTTTCATTTGGTTTGTTAGCATATACGCACAGGCCCAATTAGTTACATGCAGCTGAGGATGCACAAATGTACATTTTTCAGAGAGAGAGAGAGAGATTGTCAAATTCAAAGTAAATTGCAAGAATAATGCCATCTCACCTAAGTCTCTCTTTCAAAATCCCAACAAAATTAGCAATATTATAACATCTTTAAATCTGAAATTTCAATCCACCTTTCACCACAATTTCAAATTAACAAATCCACATAATATGCATCACCTTGTTGTAGATTTTGGCAGAGGAACTCTAAGGACTATAGAATTGGCTGTAACCGTGTTTACAAACTCAGCACGAACCTTGATCACCAATTCCGCCTGAGTAGAATTCAGATGAAATTAGAACCAAAAGCAACAATCAGACTTAATGCAAAGGAGGAGGGGAAACCACAAATAGAGTTTTTAATCTCAAACCTTGAATGGTCCTGCTTCTTCTATGATTGGAAAAACCCTGAATGGAGCTTTGAATTCTTGAGTCATTCTATAATTCATTACAGAAAATTCACCATCTGGAGGCACCTGAAGTGGGTTTAAAACCACAAAACACAACCAACAAACTTGATAACCTTTTTCAGATGCAAGAAGCACGCAAAAAGGGAAACTCTTGTTGGATGTGGGCATCCTAACAAATCATGGAGAGTCAGGCTGAATTACATTTCATTTGAGAGCCCAACGAGCTGCTAGAAATCTAAACAAACAAAGGCACAACACAGAAAGGAAGTAAAGAGACTTCACTTTTTAACATCACAGACTTTTGAATAAGAAGCAACTGACACATCCCCTGGCTAATTTCCCTGCTATTATTCAAAACATGCAGTTGTAGGATACTTGAGAGTCCTAACTGATATCAAAGCTTACCAAAGTAAGTGTTCGGTCCAAGTCGAAGTCATCCAAGCGCACAGATTCATGAAAATTACAATCATCTAATAATACCAAGCCCATTCCTCCTGAACTCCCATACTCTGTAATGGAAAAGATATCAGAATAAGTTGGCCAAAGACTTAACCAGCCAAGCATAATCAAGAAGGTTTGCAGTAACTTCTGTTAATAACCCGAAATACATATTTTAAACCATAACCGAAACCAAAACACAATGCAAACAGGTAAAGAAGGATTTCTTTAACAAACAAGAAGAAAGATCAGGTTTCATGCTGTTATAAGGCAAATGCCCACCCTCTCAGGCCTGGCTGGAGACTCACAGCATCTCAAATCAAGCAACAAGATCCACTAGAGAAGTACTGACAGTGAGAAGTATCATCATAAGCACAGTCAAAGACGTGATGGAAGGAATGGAAGCAGGGATGGAATGCAGGAATGCTGCATGTATGTTAAGTAACTTTGTAAAATATCATAAATTTCCAGCCTAAGATTATGTGTTCATAAGGGCACATGTGGCTGAATTGCTAGCTGCCATATGAAACCAAACAAAGGAGTACATTTCCATAGGTTCCCACAGTCCCTGGACAGAAGAAAAGAGACAGCTTTCCCATAGTAGTTGAAAGTCCCTGCAAACTACTAGAGATATCCGAGGAGCAATGCCTCACACTTTTCACAAGCCCATTCAAAAAAATCCAAAAAGCGAAAACACAAATGTGAAGCCTGAATTATATCGAGCACTTGTGCTTTTGCATTGCAAAATGTACCAGGATTCCCCTCTTTCCTCACCAAGGGCTTTGCTCTTGACATGGTTGTTAAGACACTCATGTCTTATGATAAGACATGTGTCTTACCTTAAAACACCTTTAGACACTCCCTTTTTTTTTTTGGTTATACATATATTAATTAATATTTATTATTATAACCACAATGACATGTCTTACGTGTCTTATCTTTAAGACAATTTAGGCACTCATGTAACGGTGCAGAGCAACAACCCTTGCCATTGACAAATCTGAATACGCAGCGCACTATGCAAAGAATGCCATGCAGGTAGTGGATCAGGAGCCTGGACCATCTTTTTCTGTTGGGCACTATCTATCAATTATACATAGATGAGTCTGAGATATGCTATCGAGGTAACACAATGAGAGAATTGCCACCAGGATAGCTCATTTATCCAGGAGCATAAGACAATGTTGAACATTCTTGGGTAGCATAGAGGAGGAGGAGAAGATAGCACATGAAATCAAGTCAAGCTCTTGAGCTGCTCTTGTGTAGGACTGATTGTGGGTGGGGATTTGATTGGCAGCCAGCTAGGCGATTTTGAATCTCCACCACAACCTTTGATATCCCATAGGATTGCAGGACTAAAGGGTTCTATGGAAGGTGATGAAAAGCATCGAACAGGTTGATATTTATAAATGACTTCCCAGAAATATCCTATGCAAGAGCAAATCTGATCCAGTTTGGCCATCCTTACAATAAAAAAGACTGTTGAACAGTATTGATTGTAGCAAGTTCCATCCCCATAATCTGCTGGCGATGCCAAGGCTAGCCTTGATCATAAAGAATGTCAATTCATCACACCTTTTGCCTAAGGAAACGGGAGGAGACGGACAAGTGGAAGTACATGGGACAAGAAGCGTATATTTTAATATGCTTACCATAGCTAGAACCCCCTCCAGAGCCAATGCTAAGATCCTCATTCAGTGCCAGTCTGATTTCTGGGTTACCAGTTAGGTAGCTCTTCATTTGAATAGTCCCATCAACCTCTGATGTTAGGATGTACCCCTGCTCAACAATTAAAAAATGGCAGATATCAATCCTGTTTTGCTTCAACTTGCCCATCTAAACCACAACAAGACTTCTTCTTGAACCCAAGAAGCCCTCGTAAAGTGAACACATATTTTGATGTAAAACCTCCTACCTTATATCCAGAATTGATTTTCCAGAAAACATCACTTAAAGCAAATCCAGAATAGTAAACTCTTGTCCTTCCAGAACATAATTCAGAGGAATTGCAATTTCATTCTGTGATGGGGTTTATAGTAAACAGCTGGTTTTGAAGAAAATAAAGGATAGCATTGAGTGACAAAAAAAGTTCTGACTTGAGTTGAGTCTGCATACACTGGAGCTGAAGGTCACGCTTATTTTTTCAATTATGTCAACGAATATTTCTTCACGCTTTTTCCCACCAAGCTCATTTGCTACAACTGATTTGGTTACAGCAGTACCAGGCATCCGCTTTGATGCTTGCTGGAAAATAGAAAGACTTATATGTAGACAAACTCAGGTAAACAGGTGACGTAATTGACAGAAACCAGAAATGAAGTGAAGCAATGAGGTCATGTTCACCATGAATATTGCAGCAGGACCAAGATTTGGCATTCTTGCAGCATCAACAGCAACAGGTTCATTGAAAACATAAGATTTCAAGACTTCTGTGGATGTTGTTTGTGGATATCCGAAGTCCTTCAAGGTAGTATCAACATTCTGTCAATTGAGACATACTACCAAGCCCAGCTTACAAGCTACAACACAATTACCCTATGATTTAACAAGCTCCATATTAACCTCGAAAGCTTTTACTCACTATCATTTCATCAAGCAATTCGTAAACCAGCACGAAATTTTTTCGTAATGATTCTTCATTAAGAATCCCCAGATAATCCTTTGTTACACGAACGATCCGTTGCAGCAACTCAAGGACAAGAGCTGGTGATACATTCACTCTTGATGTTGCCACAAACAGTAGCCCTGCAACCTTCACATGTAGATAGTTTACTCCATCCACATTCTGCCACAACACAAGAGCAAATTCATTTACCAGTGTCAGACTACATGTAGGTACATATGATCATCATAAAGCACTACAACTAGAAATTGTGCAACGCTGTAACCTCTATAATACAGTACATCAACCTTAAAACTCCTGGGAAAGGCCTTCTAAAAGAATGCACACGCTTGCTTGGTTGTCAATTCTTCAGATCTCATTAAATCCCCCCAAAATCAATTTCAAGATCTAGATGGATGATTGCAAGTGGTTGGTGGATCTCATCTTCTATATCGAATTCCATCTCTTCTTTCTTCTCCCGTCTTTACCTCTATCTTTGAGTTTGTTCTCCCTAATTCCAGGCTCTCAGCAGTTCTCTCTTCTCTTTGCTCTTGCTACAATTTAGCGGGGACATCAGCTTAGAAAGCATTCCTTCCTAAAAAATTATCACCTTTCAAGCAATTTCCAGCAAGTTTGCATCAGCTCCAGCCAATTCACAGCAAGAAAAGCCAATAATCTTCATATAAGCAGCCATTTTTTGAGTAAAACATGTGTATTTTTCTATTTTTGGAATGATATCAGACATTTATTATAAAAAACAACCTGCTAAAGTTGTAAAGTTTCAAGCAAGTAAACAAGAGATTTGTTGCAGTCTCAACATCTACCTCTCATCAAAGTTTGTTCAAGCCCAAGTGTGCTTAACGAGATTTTTTCACAACTTGGTCAAGCCATCCAAACACCATGTAATGTATCTTTACTATTCTTCTCTTTTATGGTATGTTGCACATGATGTGTTCCTATTTAATGTTCTTAGAAGGTCTTGTTTCTCACTATTTGAATTATTCTTTAGTCCATAAAACCCAAACCTGTGTCTCCCTAACGACAGCCAGATTGGCTGGGACTGCATAGTATGGGATGCGCAGTCTTATTTGGGATGGACTAAGGATACTTGGGATGGACTAAGGACAAATCCTTTGGGCTTGAACAGTTTATGCTGGACTAGCCTACTGTTCTATGGTACACCTAATAATTGGAAAACTTTATTTTCAAAGAATGTCACGGATGTGTCAAGAAAACCCTTATTTGCTTTTATACCCTGATGTGAGGATTAACTTGGGTAAAAACAAAGGTAATAAAGGTAATCATTGTGATTACTATGTGCTTGGATCGAGCACTAAGAGTGGAACACAAGATAATATAAGACTCTATGTTCCTGTGAACACAGAGGAATTTTGGGGTTTCTCAAGGAGAGAATTGGGAATACCCGCCGGTGACTTTGAAACAAGGAATCCAAATATGTGGATACCAAAACTTCTTATTCACACGAGAAGAAAATCAAGAGATGCAATCCTTGGAATGAAGATTCCTTCTGGTAGTTTGTGGGAAACTCTGGACAAAGTTACCCTTATGGACATGGTTTTGGGATGTCGGAAGCCTAGTTGATACTTGGCTGGATTTCCACCCACACCTCCCCCTCGTGGCCATGGTCTTGAAAGACAGGTCTGGGATCCCTTTACAAGCAGGGAGGGAGAGAAGAGGAAATCTGGAAGATGATTTTCTAGAGATCTTGAATGAGATCTTCATAGACCTTAACTCGACTGTTTGGATACTACTAAGGTCTACACTAAAGATAGCCTAAATACTAACATCCAGATGCGTGGTCTGCAGTAGTATGGGATGTTGTAGATGCTATTGTGAGTGCATCAGAATTCCTAGGTGGCGGGTAATTCAGAACCATTGCCACTGGGCCCTTGATGAGAATAGTTGGCATAAGGTTCATTTTCAGCTACCATTGGTGAAGCTGACCACTTTCCAGAGCTAGGGAAGTTCAATGTAGGAACTTCAATTGCTAAATCCTATGGTGTATTTTGCATGCACCCATTGGTTGATAGCCAAGGCCTCTACAACAGAATCAGTCATGCCCTCACTAATATAGGGTCTGCCGCGGTCAGCACTGTTGCTGTCGTTAATATGGCTAGAGTAGTCACAGTGGCTTGAGGTATCAGCTCTCTCCCCGTCGCAATCTCCCACAAATCCCTCAACACTAAGTGGCTCCAAGCATTCAGTGGTCCCATCGAGGTTACCCCTCTCACCAAATTAGGGATCTAATATCTGTTGGCCATGATAATGAGCTGAAAAAGGATAAAGTTAGAGTGGTGTACACCTGCATGAACTGAGCCTCCCTCCAAGGGTGCAATCCTGCCTGGAAGCTGAGCCTCTCTCCACGCGAACAATCCTTCAAATGTGGAAGCAGATTCCCCAGCAATGAATCGAGGTCTTCCTTGAGCAAGGTCCTTACCTTCAAGCTCCACTTCCCGTCAACTTCCGTCAGCGCTCTTCTACCACATTAGAAATGATCCCGCAACGGAAGACTGGTCGAGCGTCCCCGGGAATGCACTCAGAAGTGTTTGACTATGGAATCAAAAATTCTTTACTTGTGTGTACTTCACAACCATAAGTGCCAGTAAATAGGCACTGCTCCAAGAAAGATATAGAATCCAAAATGCTATATTTCCGTCCAAAATCAGACACAATACAAAAAAGATGCACAGTCCCACCAAGCCATGGTCCTCTGATCTTACCAAAAGCTCTCCTACTATCTGCTTGGCACCTCTAAATCCTTGAGCCCGTGTGATCCTCCTCAGCTTATGTAGATTCTCCGTCCAATGATCCCTCCTTACTACTTGGGTGGTCAGCCTAGGAGGGAAGCACTTCTAAGCTTAGTAAGCAGCCCCTCTATCCCTCCATCTCCTGGATGTAGACCCAAGCGAGGGTCTTCTACTGCCCTATCTACTCACCGAAAGCTACTAATGTCACCTAGAGAGAGAGGGCCTTGTTTGTGGGTGTGCCCGCCCAGTGTGAGCCTAGGGTAAGATGAGTGAGGGCATGTGTTGTGGGTGTGCCCGCTCCTGTGAGGGTAAAGCAGTTGCCCCTGGGTAGCCCCTGCTGTGGCATGGTGCTGGCCAGGTTTGGCGAGTTTGTCCATGCCTGAGTGCGCTTAACTAGAGCTTTCCATAAATTGGTCTAGCATCCAAACACCAAAACCTTAAGGTGGTCGATGTCCTACGATCTATCCAATTTATGGAAATGTCTCTTATCAAGTCCAGGATTCAAACGCAGTAACTAGTGTTCTCTAGAAGTGTATCTCCAGAAAGATTTATCTTCATCTTCAAGCATTTAGAAGGCTTGGAGCGCATTTTGGACCTGCTTGTAGCCATCTCTGGTCCATATCTGGAAAATACTCTTTAAGATTGTTATGTTTGGAATATTTTCATCAGCCTTTGCAGAAATTCTGATGTTGTTTGATTGATAGCAAGCCACGAAATTCAGAGCAATAAAACTATGGTATCCTTGAAAGCGAATTATTGGAAGACAATGTTAGAAATGGTCCTACAGAGGGTATGCTACAGCGGAAGATTGATAGAGCATCCCCAGGAATGCACATAGACATGTTTAACTCTGGAATCAAAACTTCTTTACTTGTGTGTACTCACAACCATAAGTGTGTTCAAGCCTCCAAGAAAGATATAAAATCCACAATGGTATATTTCCGTCCAAAACCGGACACAATACAAAAGAGATGCACAGTCCCACCAAATCGTGGTCCTCTCATCTTACCAAAAGCTCTCCTACTATCTGCTAGGCACCTCTAGATCTGGCCTCTTTATATAGGCCTCCTCCGAAAAAACCGACTGGTAGGGGGAAATGGGCAGACCCAATCGACCTCCCAACCCGATTTCTGTGCTCACTCCAGCTGCCCTGTTGGGCCCTCATTTTGAGGACCTTTGCAAGCCCTACCTAGCCAAATGGCAAGCTACCACCGGCCCAAGTAGGCCTGCCCTTCTACCAACCCCATCTAGGGCTCTATTGGCCCCCCAAACTGCTTCGAAGCAGGTGTCTACTTGCTGCGCATGTCTCGCCTCCATCTAGCCTCCGTTCTATCCATTTTCAGGTCCTAGAGCCACTCCAAAAGATCCGTACAGCCTACAGTTTTGCTCCATACATGTCCGTACTTCTGTGGCATGTTCTATGATCCATGTGTCCTTGATCCAAGCTCCTAGCTCTGCCCCCAACCCCGTCGTACTGCTGCAGTGTTACATCCACGACTAGAGGTAACTAGATACGAGATCCACTAAACCCTAGGCCAGGCTGACAAGGGTCTAGGACTAGATCAAGGGGTCAGCATAAGGGCTATCCCAAGGTTAGGATTAACCTAGGGCTATGACCTAAGGTAGAAGATGTGATCTAGATCACTAGGAGTGAGCTAGCTTGGTATACTTGGCAATAGAGTACTGGCCAAGTCAGGATTGTTGGGTGTTGGAAGCAATGGAAGCACAATGAAGAAAAAAGAGATGTTGTAATAGATTGCTGCAAAACCGAAGTGTGGAGGCTCAAGGGAGAGCCAACATAACAAAACTCTAGGGTTAACTGCCCTAACTGCACTAAGTGTCCTAACTGACCTAGATGGTACATAAACTAACTGTACCAATAGTCCTAACTGACTATAACTAGGCCTACAAGGCTCATACCAAGGTATAAGTGGCATCTATGGATAGCCCATGAGATAGCCTACAAACCCCCTCCATGGTATGGGCTGAAGTATCCTGGACATGGCTCAGGATACCTAAATATCTAGAGTCATGGTTGCAGATGTTCGTCCCGTAGGATCGGTGAACCCATGCATGACAAGTGAAGTATCAGCCCCATAAAGAAGGCCTAAATTATGAGTGCCTTTAAGATATCTGAAACACGCTTCACGACATGCCAATGGTGCATAGATGGGCTGTGCATATATCTACTAACTGTGAGATAGCATACTGTAGATCAGGTCTCGTATGGCATAGGTAAATCAAACAACCAACTGCCTGCTGATAGAGAGTGACATCACATGTACCGCTGCAATCCTCAAAAGAGAAGTGAAAACCAGTCTCTAATGGTGTGGATACTGGCTTGCAATCCTCAAACTGAAACGCTGCAAAAGCTGTCCAATGTACTTGGATTGTGACATCAAAATACCCCCCTCACTGCTAGCAAATTGAATGCCCAGATAGTAGTGTAGAAGACCAAGATCAGACATAGCAAATGTCTGCTGCAAATCAACTTTAAAATCTGTAATTTGCTAAGCATGTATCCCAGTTACAAGCATGTCATCCACATAAAGGACTAAAATCAGCAAATCTGTCCCACGCTTGTGGATTAAAGGGTAGCCTCTGTAGGGCTGTTCTGAAAGCCAAGTGTGAGCAAAGAGAATGAATTCTCGAATACCAAGCCCGAGGTGCCTGCTTCAATCCATAGAGGGCCTTTTTCAAGCGGCATACCTTGCTTTCAAAACCGTCAACCTCAAAGCCAAGAGGTTGGGAAACATAGACCTCTTCCTGCAAATGCCCATGAAGGAAAGCTGTCTTAATATCAAGCTGATGTATCTGCCAATGAAAGTGGGCAGCAAAGGCAATAACAATGCGAATGGTAGTGATCCTGGAAGTGGAAGCAAAAGTCTCCTCGAAGTCAATGCCATGCTCCTGAGCATAGCCCTTAGCAACAAGACACGCTTTGTAACGGTCCACTGAACCATCAGCTTTCCGTTTGATCCTGTAAACCCACTTAGTTCCAATGGCATTCTTGCCATAAGGCAAATCACACAACTCCCAAGTTGCATTCGGATGGATAGAATCCAATTCAGCTTGCATGGCCTTCATCCAACAATCATTTTGAAAGGCATCTTGATGACATAATGGCTCTTCATTGCATGCTGTAGCAACCAAAGAATAAGCAACAAAACTAGCATGCTCTTTCTGGATAGCTGCTCTCGTACGGGCTGGCAGAGGAGTGTCTTGTTTGCTGTCTTTTAATGTGTCAAGGAGCCAACGGGGTACCTCTTTAGGCTCCTGAATTTCTGCTCTTTCCTGGTCAAGAGCCCGGTGCAAATTATCCTTATCAATGATAGGCATAGCAGGCTGAATTTCTGCGTGCACATGTGGCTGTAAATGACCAACAGATGGAGGAGGGACAGCCTCACATGGAACATCATCCCGAGCATCGGATGGAAACAAAGGCATCAAGCTGTCAAATATGTCTGGGGTATCAACAACAGGCTGTTTTTGACAGTCCAGCAAAGGCATAGTGGAAGATTCAACAAACACAACATCCCAACTGACAAAACACTTGCCCGTGCGGGGCTGATATAGCTTATAGCCCCTGCTCTCTAAACTAAACCCAAGAAAAATGCATTTAACAGCTTTATCATCCAACTTAGTGCGGCGCTATGAAGACACATGAGCATAAGCTAAGCACCAAAAGTCCTCATGTGGGAAATGCGAGGCTTACGACCTGTCCAAGCCTCATAAGGTGTGATAGTCTGCAACGCCTTTGCAGGACATCTATTCAAGATGTAATTTGCACACATGACCGCATCCAACCACAACTTCTTAGGCAAATTTTTACCTTTCAACATGCATCTGACCATTTCCATTGTGGATCTATTCTTCCGCTCAACCACGGGATTCTGTTGAGGAGTATAAGGCACCGTGCATCGATGATTAATGCCACGGGAAACCAAGAAAACAGCAAACTCCTTCAACATGTATTCACCCCCCCTCTCTGTATTAATGTGAGCAATGTGCAGCCCACTCTCATTCTCAGCCAAGGCAATAAAGTGCTTGAAGCATGAACAAACATCAGACTTGGATTTCAATGCGAAAATCCAAGTGTACCTGGTGAAATCATCAATAAAAGTAACAAATAGTAGAATCCCCCAAGAGCTGCAACCCTCATGGGTCCACAAACATCACTATGTGTTGGAAAGGTCACCTCCCCATCTGTAAGCCCCCAAATGAGGAGTGCGTGGGGGAGGGATACCTAGGGCAGGATGTGCCCAAGAGAGAAGAAAGAGAGGGGGCTGCCACATGGGCAGCACCTCACAGGATTGGGACCTGCAGATGGCGTCAGCATGGTGAGGGTAGTGGGCAGGTGAAGGGCCTGCAACAGACCCTGATGATGGCGACGTACAGGCGGGTCAGGACAGCAGGATGTACAGGAGTACGGCGCAGGACACGTGGCTGGGAAGAGGACCTGGCAGAGGCGCAGATATGGAAGGATGTGCAGGCCCAGATGTGGAGCAGGAAATGTGGCTGTCAGTGGGCAGTAGGCATGCCTTATATAGGCTGGACCCTTGCCTTGAATGGAGGGCCAAAGGGCCCTAGAAGTTTGGGCCAAAAGCCCTGGGTTGTGTGCCCTTATAGGGCTGGACCAGCCACAGACTGGTCGGCCAGTCTGGTCGGCCAGTCTGCTGCAGGCTGGTCGGTATTTTGCCAGCCCCCTTGGGGCCTATATAAAGAGGCCATTGGGCCTCATTCAAACGTCCAACAGTTCAGCAGAACCGGCAGCAGACAGGAGCAGCCATAAGACATTTTCTTGGGCCTCATCTTGGAGGTGAAGGAGAGTAGAAGGTGTGCTGCAGACTGAGCTCTCAAGGGCTGAACCTTGGCTGTCTCTCAGGGCAGCAAGGTGTTGTGATCTGGACGGAGAGTCTATAGAAGCTCCACGTGGAGCACGCGGGCTCGAGTCTAGAGATAGCCAGCAAATAGGAGAAGGACCTTGTGGTAAGATCAGAGGACCACACCATTGGTGGGACTCTGGATCTATCTCTTTTGTATTGTGTCCATAGTTGTGGACGGAAATATATATTTTGGTGGTTTCTCTATCTGGTTGGTTCATTGTCTATTGATGAGTCTGCACACCTATTGTATCCACATAAGTAAAGAAGTTTGTGATTCCACAACCCACACCGCACACTGTGTGAGCTCCTAGGCATTACTATAAGTCTTCCACTGCGTGTACCCTCTGTTGGGTATTTTCTAACATGGTATCAGAGCCCAAGTAGGAGGCTCACAGGTGTGGGAGCCTGAAGGCAGGGACCTTGCTGAAGGACGACCCTGATTCAGAAGCTCTAGGGAATCGACTTCCACAACTAGAGGATTGTGCCCTTGCGAGAAGGAGGGTGACTCAGGTTCAGTCAGGTGCGTTCAGAGTTCTGGTTTACTGAAATTGAGTTTTGGTTGACTTTGCTGTGTGGTATATACAGCAGAGATGTCGACCTCTACAGCCTCTTCAGCCCTTGCTTTCCCTTCCTCCTCCCGCAGTTTTCTCTCTTTCACTATCCCTAACTTTGGAGAGTCTGGGAACCTGGACGGGACTAATTACCCGATCTGGCAAGTGAAGATCCGGAGTCATTTAGTGGCTCGGAAGTTGTGGAAGCTGACCACAGGAGAGGAGTCAAAGCCGGAGGACATGGTGGATAGGAAAGGGGAGATACTCATGGCAGTAGACAGAGAGGAGCTTGAAGCTTGGGAAGACAGAGATGCCCATGCCCTGGCAATAATCATAGGGACTACGGCAGACTCCGTTGTTCCGCATATCCAGCTGGCCGAGACATCAGTAGAGGCGTGGGCCACCCTGAAGGATCTGTATGAGACAGACAATACCTCCCGGATTGTGCTTCTTCAGCATCAACTCTACAATCTTGATATGGAAGAAGGAGATACGGTACATAGCCATTTGACGAAGGTCAAGGTGGTGAGGGATCAGCTGGCAGCAATTGGTCAGAAGACAGACTCATGCCATCTGGCCTTGATGGTACTGAGGAGACTGCCTCGGAGTTTCAAGAGCTTTGTTACGGCTGTGACAGCAGGACAAAGAACCAAACCTCTGACGTTTGAGGAGTTGTGTCCATTACTGCTACAAGAGGAAGCTCGGGAGAAGCTCTACAACGAGCATAAAGATGACAAGGCGATGCTGGTGAAGGATTCCGCTGGCAAAGGAAAGGGCAAGCCTAACGGTGGCAAGTCCAAGCAAGATGACTCTGACGACGAGGGGACTTCGAAGAGAAAGCACAAGAAGAAGTGTTTCTATTGTGATACGCCCGAACATTTTGCAAAGGACTGCAGAAAGAAAAATGCGGATCTGAAAAACAAAAAGGAGTCTGACTCAGATTCAAAGGGAAAGGCCAAAGCAAATGTGGTAATCAAAGAGTTGTTCCTGGTGACATCACCGAGTGTTACCGAGGTCAGATATGTTGATCCAGAAATCACAGTGAGGATGTCTGACATAGAGATGTGGGTCGACGAGGAGTCAGAAGCCTTTGTGAAGGTGAAGGACAGCATGGAGCGCTTGGTACCTTCCAGGTGTGTGGTTGTTGACACTGACATGAGGGTGGATTCCATGGAAGGCCCTGGGGTCTCATGGTCAAATGGATGCTGGAGTTCAGAAGGGAACAGTACAGGATTACACAAGCGCTTGGTGGGTGCCTCAATGAGAGTTTGCTTTCAGAGCGAACATTCAGGCAGTACAACAGTCTGGTATGTATTTGATATTTTGCATTTGAGCCAGAAGAGTACCTGCTTGAGAACTCAGCGAGAGTTCATAATTCAGGTTATCTAGAAATATTCATTGGTTGCAGACCTTGCTAAAGGAAGGACGGGTTGAAACAGACCCTCAGAGCATGGTGCCTGGAAGACTCCAGGTTGTTCACTCATTATGAGGGGGACAACTGGAAGATCGTGACGGCTGGATTGCTCGAGTTTAGAGGCGCGAACGTGACTAAAGGAGGTGGTTACCAGGAGGTGCTACCAAAGATGGACCTATGTACCAGGATGGTGTGCGGAAGCGGAACCGGACCTGGTGGAGCAGGAGCCACTGGATGAAAAGCCAGGAAAAGATTTCGACATCGAAGAGTTCCAGAGGACTACGACCAGGGAGTTACTGGAGCATCCTCATCGACGTGTTGGCATTGGGCCGAGATGTGTCGGTGAGAGGGGGTGTTGGAAAGGTCACCTCCCCATCTGTAAGCCCCCAAATGAGGAGTGCGTGGGGGAGGGAGACCTAGGGCAGGATGTGCCCAATAGAGAAGAAAGAGAGGGGGCTGCCACATGGGCAGCACCTCACAGGATTGGGACCTGCAGATGGCGTCAGCATGGTGAGGGTAGTGGGCAGGTGAAGGGCCTGCAACAGACCCTGATGATGGCGCGGAACTGTTGGCGGGTCAAGACAGCAGGATGTACAGGAGTACGGCACACGTGGATAGGAAGAGGACCTGGCAGAGGTGCAGATATGGAAGGATGTGCAGGCCCAGATGTGGAGCAGGAAATGTGGCTGTCAGTGGGCAGTAGGCATGCCTTATATAGGCTGGACCCTTGCCTTGAATGGAGGGCCAAAGGGCCCT
The DNA here is from genome assembly GCF_047967505.1 of Dipteris shenzhenensis. Classification (NCBI taxonomy): domain Eukaryota; kingdom Viridiplantae; phylum Streptophyta; class Polypodiopsida; order Gleicheniales; family Dipteridaceae; genus Dipteris; species Dipteris shenzhenensis. The sequence goes on from NC_141609.1 coordinate 21,758,165, forward strand.
GGAAGTTTGGGCCAAAAAACCTGGGTTGTGTGCCCTTATAGGGCTGGACCAGCCACAGACTGGTCGGCCAGTCTGGTCGGCCAGTCTGCTGCAGGCTGGTCGGTATTTTGCCAGCCCCCTTGGGGCCTATATAAAGAGGCCATTGGGCCTCATTCAAACATCCAACAGTTCAGCAGAACCGGCAACAGACAGGAGCAGCCAGAAGACATTTTCTTGGGCCTCATCTTGGAGGTGAAGGAGAGTAGAAGGTGTGCTGCAGACAGCTCTCAAGGGCTGAACCTTGGCTGTCTCTCAGGGCAGCAAGGTGTTGTGATCTGGACGGAAAGTCGACAGAAGCTCTGGGTGGAGCACGCGGGCTCGAGTCTAGAGATAGCCAGCAGATAGGAGAAGGACCTTGTGGTAAGATCAGAGGACCACACCATTGGTGGGACTCTGGATCTATCTCTTTTGTATTGTGTCCATAGTTGTGGACGGAAATATATATTTTGGTGGTTTCTCTATCTGGTTGGTTCATTGTCTATTGATGAGTCTGCACACCTATTGTATCCACATAAGTAAAGAAGTTTGTGATTCCACAACCCACACCGCACACTGTGTGAGCTCCTGGGCATTACTATAAGTCTTCCACTGCGTGTACCCTCTGTTGGGTATTTTCTAACACTATGAACCATATAAAGCTTACGTGAAGCACCAACTCTCCCATCCTTGGGAAACGCAGCACGGTGCATCTTACCAAGTAAGCATGGTTCACAAACATGTTTGGTAGGCATATGCATTTTGGGAAGATCCACAACCTCTCATGCCACAAATGAGTATCTGCCATGGTAGAATCAATAGCAAAGGCATGTGCATCGGCAAGTGCAGCATCATCATCTAAACATCTGTCACAAGCATCAAGTCTGTAAAGACCGCTAGACAATGTGCCAGTCAAAACCAAGGTAGAGGCATGTGTAACATCATACATTGCACACCTCACACCATCAAAAATAACCTGAAGGCCACATGTAGCAATGGCTGAAATAGAAATGAGGTTCTTACGGATGCCTAGAACATAAAGCACATGCTCTAGAGTGACAATACCACCAAAGACAGAAGTAAGAGCAACTTGCCCAATACCTTTCACGGTATATGATGCATTATTGGCACATGTGACACTGTCCCCCTTAGAAGTAAGCTCCGATGAGCTGAATAACTTCCTGCAGTAAGTGATTTGCTTGCTAGCACCACTATCAAAGAACCACGCATCACGAACATCTAAAATTGCCATACAAGCATCATGAACATCAGGATTATACTGACATGTAACCAAGAAAGCCCAATGGTGGTCTTGTGTGAAATTAGCGAACTCATGTCGATCTTCTGCACTAGAAGAACCAGATACTGCAAGACCAGACTCTTTCTTTTCCTTTCCAAATGCTATGCGCTTCCTACATTGAGAAATATCATGCCCAAGTTTCCTGCAATAGTTACATCTCTTCTTCTTTTTGTTATCCCCTGAAGAAGAGACACCATGTGAATGATCAGCATGGAAATGAGAGGGCTTTCCACCTGAAACCTTGCCTTTACCTTTGTGTTTATGATGGGCAGCAAATGCTTGATCACTAGCCATAGTAGCATTGCGATTCACACGACTTTGCTCCTCCTGAAGAAGAAGAGCGACAAGCTGGTAAATGAGAAATGATTGGCATCACCCCCTGCAACCAACCTCAATGTAGTAGCAAAGCCTTGATATGAATCAAGCAACCCATCAAGGGTATTAGAAACCAGCTAAGAATCAGGCATAATCTCATCAATGTTGGCCAACTGCTCTTTCAAGTTTCAAATCCTTCACGTTAGTGAGATAGGCATTCATGTTACCATCCTCAACAAGCTTTAAATCTTTCAATTGCCTCCGGAGATAGGCAACCCTCGCCTCATTACAAAGATGCAAGCTAATCCCATACTTGCTTAGCTGTCTTGCAAGACCGAATACGAGGGATAATAACCTGTTTCACTGTAAGAACAATCAAGACATGTGCTTTGGCATCACGACCATCCCACTGAATTTGCTCCTGTGAAGGAGGTAAAGCACCTGGAGCAAGAGGTGCAGGAGTCCCGGCTATAGCAATAGAATCAACACCTGAAGAAGGTAAAGCACCTGGAGCAAGAGGTGCAAGAGTCCCGGCTATAGCAGTAGAACCAACACCTGAAGACCCATCACCTGAAGAAGCAGAGGCTACAGGTGTAGCACCAGTAACAGTGCGTGTAGGCCTGGCCTCAGAACCTGAAACAATATCGTCTTCAGCAAGGCCTTAATCCTTGCAGATTGCTTTAGATGCAGCCAAATGTCAAGTTGGGGGTGGTTTCGGAATACTCTGGATAGAGTATTTCTGAAGGATAGATCACCTAATTTTCTTGACAAAAGAGAAGTGAAAGGGCCGACTGCATTCTGTGTCTTCTTTAGTCCCTTATATCCTAGGGAAAGGAGACTACAAGGCGACCCCATCAGGGAATTGCTATTCCCCAATTATTAGTTTGAGTTTGGCACTGGTATTGCAATGGTTAGGGAGACTATTGGGAATGGTTTCTTTTTTATGTTGCAATGAAAACAACCCCTTTTTTTTTACAGATCAAACTTGACACTAGATAAGGGTGGATTGCCCTATGGAGATGCACCTCTAGAGTATCTCCTTTTCGTTATCCTCTATCTTTCGACACAAAGAAAGACTTGGCGAATCTGAAAACTAGTCCAATACCCTTACGTTTGGGTGGGTCTGTGTTGAATTATGCTCAACAATTTAGGGCTCACGATTTTGGCCTGAGATTACTTGCAGTTCTCTCTATTTTCCCCTCTCCCTCTCAGTGTGGTGTGTGTGAGGGTTGCTCTCTCCTTCCATTTCTGTTCATTTCCGCTGTACTTATCACAATTGCATGCCTCCACAGGCTTCTAAGTCAAGGTGGTACCATACGTTAGGTACCATATGTACAGCACGATTGCTAGTACGTTGTCCTGTGTGGAAAAAAAATTAAGGCACGTAAGGTATGCCAGCTTTGTAAGTTTCCAACAGAGGAAAGGGAGAGAAGGGAGAGGAGGAGAAAGAGAGGAGAGAGGGACAAAATACTAGTGACTATCCATAGAATGTAATGATTATTTGCCATCAACAATCAATTACATTCTACCATGATTATTGATGTACATACATCATATATGGAACTAAATAATACGCTCCAAGATTCCACTTGAAAATGAAAGCTCAAAGTTGAAACCTTCACGCTGGTAGGTCCTATTGTCTGCACACATCCACCACACTTCATCATATTCTCATACATCACACACCCTCATCAACCTCTCTCAAGTTTAATTATTCCTTATGCCCCCTCCCCAACACACACCCGTAACTAATTAATTGATTTTTCACGCTGGGGGGTCCTATTAGAATGAGATTGTAGAGGGGGCAAAGCTGGGGGGGAGGAGGAGGAGGGGGCGGAATTGGGGGAGGAGGAAGAGAAGGGGCAGGCAGGGGCTGCCTCGGGGGGAGGAGCAGCCGGGAGTATTCCGAAACCACCCCCGACTTGACATTTGGCTGCATCAAAAGCCGGGAGAGGGGAGGAGTAGCCGGGAGAGGGGAGGAGCAGCCGGGGGGAAAGGAGGAACAGCCGTGGGAGGGGAGGAGAGCCTGGGGCAGGAATGCCGTGGGGGGGAGGGGCTGTCACAGGGGGCAGGGACAGCCGAGGGAGGGCAGGAGAGCCCGCAGGGAGGGCAGGGGGGACAGCAGCCCGCGAGGAGGAGAGGGAGGCAAGGCAGGGGATGGAGAGAGAGGAGTGGCTGAGAGCTGAGGGGAGAGCTAGGGGGCAGCGGGGAGCTAGGTGGGGAGGAGCAGCAGCTCATTGATTTTTCAACTTCAGTCTTGGGCAATCCAGTCCACTTCAAGGAGCAGACCAGCTGCCATGCAGAGGAATGACTGTTTGCAGAAAGAGAAGATATCAGGTCTTCACATATTCTAGGAGCACACGAAGGGGAAGATCTACCCCATGTAGAAGAATGGATTGTGTGCAGAGGAGCAGCAACAAGACAACAATCAAGAGCAAGCACTGCCTTACGATTGGCTGTCCAAGGGAGCCACAGGAAGGCTTGATTTCAGGGTACCACTACGCAGCCCACACAAGCTCTAGGAGAGCAACACAAGCTGAGTGTTTTTCAGGTGCCACAAGGAGGTAGGAAAACAGTTTTGGGGAGCCAATAGGGTCCACATCCAGTCAGCACCCTGCTGATAGAGGGTGGTACATTGTTCTCATATTTAGTATATGATTTCGTCCACATTATACAAATATATATTGTTGTTTCTACATCTCTCTCTAGCACAGTTCGTTTACTGTTTGCACGTCTACACTATACACCTCACGGAAAGACTTGCGTGTTTCATGGGCGGGAGCATTGGCCTTAGCAAGCAACCTCCACCCTCTGTTTTCTAACAAATGCTCCACAAAAGTGCACAGAAATGTCCACAAAAGCAGCTCAACAGCTCCAAAATTCACAGCCTCAACTCAGAAATGCACAAAAGCAATAGTCGCCCGAAATGTGCCTTCAGAGAGATGATTGGTTGACTGTTTGAGATTCAAAACAAGAACAGTTTATCTCAGATGTTGTGCAGCAAACATCAGCTCCAAACGGCTGAAAACAGCTTCAAAAAAAGTCGTGCAGCAGAGCAGCAGGTCTAGGAACCTCCTGGAGGAGGCACAGTGTAGAAAATCTGCTCAAAACAGCTGCAGGAACAGTCGCTCAGGCAGGAAACAGCACCACACAGCTTCAAACTGTTATAGATCAAGTCACACTGGCAAAAAGCAGGTGCAAGAAGCTCCAAAACAGGTTGCAAGTTTGCAGTCAAGCTGCTGCAGGTGGCGGCTGGTCCTGGACAGTTTGTTTGCAGCAGTTGCTAACCCTTTCTCACAACAAAACTCTTCCAAACAGGGTGGAAGTGGGGCAAGCAGGTCTGGGACACTGCACTGATACCACTTAAGGGTTGCGAGGAAGCAATGGAGCAGCAAAACAAAGCTGGAGAGTTAAAAAACGAGCTGTGTTATTGCAGCAGCACTCAAGTGCAAGAAGAAGTACAACTGAAAGTGATGGAACATCACTTTGAGGGCTAAAACCAAAACCTAGCTCAGTCAACCGATGGGGCAAAAATTAAGTCTAAGGGTCAACTTTATCCAAGTGAACTAATAGTGTACAAAGTACGCACCAGCACACAAATTAGCCTACAAGGCCATACCAAGGGCTAAAACCTATCACAGGTCTCCACCTCTGGCTAAAATACCTTGTCCCTGCAATCCCTACAGCTCTAGATGTGCTCCAAAAAGGTGCCTAAATTAGGACCAAACAGTCAGCCAGATCTGCACAACCCTACAGCATAGAGCGGCTAGGTTTGCTCATAGATGAAGTCATCAGGGCAATGCAGAAGAGTCTACATGATGATGATGCTTATGCCCCGAGGAGACAATCCATGATGATGATGTTTACTACTATTGCACAGCATATGCTACTCTCATTTTGGCTTAAACAATATTATCTGTGTTTTTTATACTTGTTGAGATTCTATTGAGGTGTTGTCTCTAGAGATAACGTCATTGCACACACTTATAGGTCTTATAGGCCCTTGCAGTCTTTAGCAGACCTTAATACGCCTCTCTTTCTATATAGCATGGCTTACCTCAATTGCAAGCCTGTAGGAGCAAAGGTTACTTAGCCGTTCTTTCTCATTCCTAAGCCTATCTTCCTTCTTTGATTCTATAGAATCATGCTAAAATAGGAGAGGGAATGATAGACTTGACATACCGTTAACAGTGCCTCTCCAAATGAGCCGCAATAACACCATAACTTTTGTGAGTCACATCATAAATCAAATATTCTATTATATAATTCAAACCCCCGTTAAAAACACTTCTTGCACAACCATGAATTGCTATGCTATTATACAAGTAACCCTTCTAAGTTACGATTTTGCATACGATTCTAATTACATCCTGATAAGCACATCCTCTTTATAACGCAATTCAATTGCTACCAAAATATGGCCCCTTGCCATGTAGCAAGGATCCTATGTTTATGAATTCAAAGCCAAAGCATCAATGGAAATAAAGGAGAGTGTTTTCAAGCTTGCATCCCTTTATCATTCAGCAAAATCTAAACAAAATCCAAACCAAGCACAGGATCAACAAGCCTCTTCTCCAGAGGCAAAAATAGCATTTGCTACAACACCATGATAGGTCACTTACAAACACAGGAGGAGCCTCCTCCCCCTCTTCGCCTTTCCAAAACTTCACTTTCCTAAAGAAGATTTCTGCACTGCTTTTAGGTACATCACCACGATCTGCAGTTCTCAATTCAAGATACCAAATCGTCAGCAATGTATAACATCTATCCAGCCTACTTGAACCCACACACCACAACTTTTTCTTGCCCCCTCTCAGCCCCCTCTTCAAGATCAGTCAAGATATAGAATTATTACAATTATTTTCCAAGAGGGAACACATGCTACATACAATACACAAAATTACTATACCCAAAAGATAGACGAAGATAGAAGATCAACTTGGACTGAAAAAAACATACACGGATACTACCAGAAAATTACGATACTTACAATCTCTAAAAATAATATTGTCTCCTCGCAAGGACAATAAAAAAAACTGAGAAATCATGACATATGAAGTGCGGAAGGCACATAAACTGTGCCCACGTGGCCCCCTTGCAGTCGTACGTTTGTTCTTCCTTCTTTACAAGAGTTGTAAACACACACTAGTTTAACTCCGGTCCTTTAACTTGGATGGGCATTCCAAAATCAAGCCATTGAGATGTTTGCCTGCGTTCCCACCTCAACTGCAAACAAAAACACATGAGAGAGAAGGAACGATGCTTCATAATGCATGAATATTCAGCCAATGAAAAGGATCAAGCAGCATCCCTTCACTAAATTCAGCTCTAAATAAAGGCAGCATTCCGCACACTTGCTACCATACATCAATTAAAGGAATTTTTAAGATAAAAGAATGACAGTTAATTTGCAACCTCTCAACAGCATTAAATCCTATATACATGCTTTTGATAGCTCTTACCAAAACTCTATATGGTCTAAGCTATGCCATTAATGTAGAAAGAACGGCATTCACTATGTGCAAACACTGACTAAAGGTTTTAGTATCCCATCTTTCAGTAAACTCTTCAAAACTAGGAATGTCATACTAACTGTCGCTATAGTGTTCACAAGGATCTCTCCAACAAACAATTATCCGCAATCTATGTAGAAAAGAAGGAAATTTTCCCTCTTGACGTGCCTTTCAAAAGCACAACAGTTTTAATGGTCCTTCGACCAAATTAGCACCTCTTTGTCATCAAACTCTACTCTCATCTTATTTTAAGTTGTTTGACTAATGGATAGTAAATTCTTACAAAGACTACCTTTTCTTCTCCCATGTCAGTCTTGCAGCTCCAGACAGCAGCAAATCATAGACTTCTTCATAAGAGAATAAATGATTGGGAACGCCCACAACCGTGACCTCGACTTTTAGACATATCATGTTGGCAAGACCCATTTGCGAGCCTCGCAAGCAGTCGACCCATTTGGATACCATCGTAGCAACCTCATAACATCAAGTAACATCACATCGCCCCCAAGCACACCTTGCAAAGAGGAGTTAGGTGCACCAGCGACAGATCTTTGATATGTTCCAAAGACATCAAGACTCTCAATGGGATCCTAGTCAGGCCCACATATAGCTCAAATCACGCACCTCAGACACGAGACAAGCCATGACATGACACGACAAGATTTACTCCCAACTAATAGAGGGCTCTCTCAAAGTCCGTGTTATTTACTCTAAGCTTTCGTGTAGCAATTCATCAATAATTTTTCCTTTGGAGGTGTGCTCGACACCCTAGTTCTCCCCCATGGGTATGTTGTAGGCTCACGGAAGCAAAAGGATGCATAAGAGTGGAGCAAGAAGTGGAAGCCGTCACATCAACTAGAAGGAAAATGAAAGTACAAAGTACTATAAAAGAGAACCCTAGGACCTAGTGTCCTAGTGGTACCACTAGTACTAGGTGTCATAAGACACTAAAAGTACTAGGTGACCTAAGTGCCAATAACTAATGCTACATGGTGTGAGAGAATGGAGAGTGAGAGAGAGCAAGAGAGAGTGAGAGCTTGAGAGCTGAAAGCTGAAAGCTGAGTTGCAATAGAAGAGTGTGAAGAGTACAACTCAATGAGTGAGAGAGAAGGTTTTGTCCTAGTGACAAAACCTTAGTAGTCACTAACCATAGTTAGTGAACTAACTGCGGTTAGGGGAAAAAACCTCTTAAAGAGGCAAAAGTGCCCCTAACTAGCTTATTAAATTACATTGGTCACTGCTAAATTATATCTATAATTCTAACACCCCCCTGCAGTGCCAATGTCATGTACAAGGCGGATCAATCACCAAACGGATATAAGTTCAGGGCCCTGCGAAATGCCTCAAACTTTTCACGTGGTAGTGCTTTGGTGAAAATATCTGCAACGTTGTCATGTGTGGACACAAAGATCATACTGATCTCTCCTGCATGCAACTTCTCTCTGACGTAGTGATAGTGAACCTCAATGTGCTTCGTGCGAGCATGAAACACTGGATTCTTTGCCACTGCAATGGCACTCTGACTATCAGTGAGAATTGGAGAAGGACCCTCCAAAGACAGATGAAGATCAGCAAATAGACGTCGCAGCCAGACACATTCAACTGTTGCTGTGAAAGCTGCCCTGTACTCAGCTTCACATGATGAGGTAGCCACTGTAGACTGTAGAGTGGCTATGGGCTTACAATCATGCATGTTAAATCTGTCCAAGAGTTTCTGAACATACTTGGACTGAGACATAACAGTGCCACGTCTCTCATGAGAGAACTGGATCCCCAAATAAAAGTGAAGCAGCCCCAAATCTGACATGTCAAAGTTGGTCTGCAAATCAGCTTCGAAATCTGCAATTTTGTCTTCATTGGACCCTGTGAGCAGTAAGTCATCGACATAAAGAAGGATGACTAAAATTTCCCCCCCATCCATCTTGATGTAGAGGGTGCTCTCAATAGGACTATTGTGCAGCCCCTTGCTGGTCAAAAAGGCATGGATCTTGGCATACCATGCACGAGGGGCCTGTTTCAGCCCATATAAAGCTTTGTTGAGCTTGCATACTTGAAGTGCATTTGCTGTAATTTCAAAGCCCGGAGGTTGTTTGACATACACCTCTTCCAGCAAGTCCCCATTTAAGAAGGCTGTTTTTATGTCCAACTGATGAACATTCCACTCAAAATGTGCAGCCATTGCAATAACTGATCGGATGGTGGTCATCCGGGATGTAGGAGCGAATGTCTCCTCATAATCTATGTCCTTTTTCTGAGCATAGCCTTTAGCAACCAGCCTTGCCTTATATTTGTCAATGGAGCCATCTGGCTTCCGTTTGACCTTGAAAACCCATCATGTGCCAATGGCATGTTTACCCGGTGGCAAGTCTACAACATCCCAAGTCTGATTTTTTGCAATGGACTGCAACTCATCCTGCATGGCATTCATCCAATGCACATTGTCCTTTGCCTCTTCGAATGTGGCAAGCTCCTCCTCATCAAGAAGAGTACCTGCATATGCTGATTCCACTGAATTAGCACCTTCCATGTGCCTTGCTGCACTGCGAGTCCTGCCAGGTAACGGAGCATCAATTTTACTCTCCCTGAGAGTCTGTAACAGCCAGTTTGGGACTGTTTTTACTACATGTATGTCTGCAATTTCTTGCTGCACCACCTATTCCACTGCCTATGGAGGGGGCAAGACATCCTGTGGCGGAACTAAAGCATCTGGAGGTGGCTGTAAATTCTGATTTGCATCAGAAAAATCAGCAAGGGAACCGAAGGCAATGGGTAGCAACCCCTCAAAGACATTCTCTGAAGAAGAAGGCATTTGAAATTCAGCCTGAGAGTGAGCTGAATTTTCAGCAAATATCACATCTCTACTGACTATGATCTTGCGTGTAGCAGGATTGTAGAGACGGTACCCCTTGCTTTCTACACTGTACCCAACAAACTGTACCCAACAAATATACACTTAATGGCTTTATCTGACAATTTGTGCCTAAATTCAACTGGCACATGAGCACAAGCAAGGCATCCAAAGACTCGGAAGTGATCCACTGAAGGCTTTCTATCATTCCAAACCTCATAAGGAGTTTTTGTTTTTAAAGCTTTAGTGGGAGCCCGATTCAAAATGTAATTGGCACACATCAAGCCCTCAAGCCAGAATTTGTGAGGCATGTGTTTGCTTTTCAGCATACATCTGTCCATCTCCATGAGAGTTCTATTTTTCCTCTCACCTTTGCCATACTGCTGAGGGGTCAGCCTGACTGTGAGCTGATGCACAATACCCTTGCCTTTCAGAAAAGCATCAAATTCTGCAGACAAGTATTCCCCACCTCTATCTGTGCGCAATGTCTGTATCTTGAGTCCGGTTTCATTTTCAACCATGGCTGAAAAGTGTTTAAACACCGTGAACACTTCTGATTTGTGTTTCAGCCCAAAAACCCAAGTGAAATTGGAGTAATCATCAATAAATGTAACGAAGTTGAGATGACCACCCAACGATGGAGTCCTCATGGGACCACAGACATCACTGCGTATAAGCTGTAATTTGCGGACAGCTTTAACTGAACCATCCTTCTTGAAGGGGAGTCTATGCATCTTGCCTAAAATGCACCCTTCACAGGCATGTGGAGGAGGTATCTCAAGAGGTGGCAATGCATCAACCATGGAATACTTCTGAAGTGTCATCAAGCCGTTGTAATGCATGTGGCCATATTGAGCATGCCATAATTCTGCATTCTGCATGGCAGCTGTAGGGGTAGAAACTGCAAGAGCATGGGCTGCTCTTTTCTCCAAAAGATCAAGCTGAAAAAGCCCACGCAGCAGAGTACCAGATAACCTTAAGGCATAGTCATCTTCCCTGTCTCGGACAGCACATTTGTCATCCTCAAAGATGACCTGAAATCCAACTCTGTTAAGAGTGGACACTGAAAGAAGATTTTTGGTTATACCAAGCACATATAAGACATTTGAAAGTCTGAAAATTGAGCCATCAATGGCAGTGAGCTCAACATCTCCTGTGCCACGTACTGAATATGATGAGTTGTTGGCACAAGTGACTTTCTTACCAACGGGAGGTGGATGCAAGGAAGTAAAAAGACACTTCCTAGAAGTGATGTGTTTGAATGCACCGCTGTCAAAATACCAAGTGTTCAGTGTTTCATTGACACTGAAAGTAGATGCATCCGTAGAAGAGTCATAACTGCAAGTCAAAAATGCATATGTATCATCACTGCAAGTGGCTGTACTATCCCGAGCATCTGAAGCAGCCAGCCTAGAATCTGAAATGCAAGATAAAAAGGCATAATCCTGTCCAACAAAGTTGGCTGCAGCATCCCCACTGTCAGATGCATGAGGAGCTGAATCTGAAACAGCCATACCGGAGCTGTTTTTCTTCTCTTTTGCAAGCCTTTTCCTGAATTCTGCTATGTGATGACCTGGCTTCTTGCAGTAGTGACAAAAACCCTTCTTCTTGGGCTTACTTGCATCATTTTTAGCCTTTTGTGAAGGCTGTCCTGACCCACTGGAAGGCTGATTTACTGATGTCTTTTCCTGTCCCTTTGTTTTTTACTTAAACTTTGAGAGCATGGCTTGTTCACCTACACGTGAAGCCAAATTTTTCCTGGTCTGCTCTTCCTGAAGCAGAACTCCTATCAACTCATGAGAAGTGAGAGGATTTGCACCCCCCCTCAATGATAAGTTCAGCGAGGTATGAAAGCTGAGATAAGACTCAGGAAGAGAATTCAGAGTGGTTGTAATCATCTCTGAATCAGGAATAATTTCATCTATGTTTAACAATTGCTCTCTGAGATCCTGTAGCTTTGTGAGGTGGACTGACATGGAGTCACCCTCTTCCATATGTGTATTACTTAACTCTCTTTTCAAGAAAGATACCCTTGCATCATTCCGGGCTGCATACATGCTTTCTAAAATATCCCACGCTGCCTTCGAGATCTTACACGACCGGATATGCGGAATGATAAATCTTTTCACTGAAAGAGAGATGCATGACAAAGCTAAGGCATCCCGTGAATCCCATCTCTTCTGCTCTGGAGTAGTGACTGTAGCTGCACCAACAACTTGTCCTGCAGCTGCACCCTGTGCACGACCTCTTCCACCTCCTTGCTGGGGAGGGGTAGCAGGTGCAACATCTGCTGGTCGGATCTCACCCCCATTCACATAATCCCATAAATTGTGAGAAATCAGAATATTGCGTACCATGAAACTCCAAAGGGAGTAGTTGGTACCATCCAACTTGTCTTCCTATGAAAGACCACCGAACTGGAAGTCATTCTGATTTTGATGGGCCATATCTGAGAAAGAGATTTAAGCAGATACAAAACTGAATTCCCTTACTGGGAATGAAATGCACAACTCCCAAAAAACACAGCCAAGCACTGGCTGTAAATGCAACTCAGATTTCTGCCCTTGCACTGTCAGAAATCTGTCCAAGCATCAAAAACTCTCCAGAATCTGCCAAAAGTGCTTCAAAACACTTCAAGAAAGGCAGTATGAATTGAAATCTCCAAAATTGCTCTCCCAACACAAAAGCCCCAAAATAGGCCTGAAATTGCAACCGGAAAGGGGCAAATAGATCAAAAGCCCCAAATGTTGCAAGAATTGCACTCTGTCTGCAAATGCCCCAAATTTCACTGCAAGATTGCAGTGTAATTACAAAATCCCCAAATTTCTTCAAGAAATTGTACTGCAGAACTGAAAGCCCCGAATTTCGAGCTTGAAATTGCAACCAGAAAGGGGCAGAAGTATAGAAAGCCCCAAATTTTGCAATTTCAGCACAAAGCCCCAAATTTCAGACCAAATCCGCAATGTTTGCTCCTAGTGTAGCTCCGAAATTACAAAATGATTGCAATGTCTGCAACAAACAAAATGCCCCAAATGTACTCCCAAAAAACTGAGCCAAACAATGGCTGTCTGCAAAATGTGCCTGCCAAAGATCACCTGCAAGTTTCTCCTGTACGGAATCAGAGGACTACCTACTATACGTTGTGTGGATAAAAAGGAAAAATATTTTTCACTTGTTGCATGTTGCTGGGTGAGTGCATAGCTATGTACATAGCTAGTTGGTTGTGGAAATGAGCTGTGGGTAGCCTCATGATGGACTCCACACTGATGACATATTGTCTTGAGATGGAAGACGCTTCTACATGGACTTCTGGGAGATAATGAAGTGCAGTGTAGGATCACCAGATAATCCAAAGTATGATATTCAGAGTGTGATGGGGTTTTGTTGTGGGATGACATACGCCTTTCATGGTTGTCCCGAGTTCTCTCTATATGAGGGCATGAACTAAATGCTAAGTGTTGGTGGCATGCAAGTGAGTGAGTGCCTAACTAGAACCATATGGGCATTAAGAGCTTTGGTATAGTTAGAAGGATTGGGAGAGTGGTAAAAAGCATGGAATGACGTGTCTATAGTAAAAAGGTATCCATGCAGGTGGCTACGTGACGACGAGGCGAGGAGGTTCTGGAGGGCGAGGTGGCGACTGCAAGTAGCATGCTACGAGGAGAGGGTGAGCTGGGGGGGGGAAGCCGGAGGTCGGTGTGCTCCAGGGAGAAGGAGCTCAGAAGGAGCTTGAAGACCGGACGAGCTAGGGGTACACGACAGTGGGGAATCCCTCAACAGAGCTTGGTGAGGACAACAGGACTGTCATGGGCTGATGGAAAAGGATTGAGAGCAAAAGAGTTGAGGGACTCGAAGTGATGAGCGATCAGTTTCAGGAGGTGGCGTCTCAATTTTAAAAGGCTGTTGGTATCACGTAAGGGAGTCTGTGAGCTAGTATGCTCTGTGAAAGTAAAGAAGTTGCGATGGCAGACTACGTCAAGAGAAAATAACATTGATGAAGAAGACTTGTGAGAAGAGAAGCTGTGAGGTTACAAGGACTGTGTGGGCTAGGAGGACCTCATGAGACGACGGAGGTCGTTTGTTCTGCAAGCTGGGAGATCTTGAGACGGGGATAGTGTCTTTGAGGAGGGACTCTTTTTGATAGAGCGAGGAAGCTTTTGGAGTGGCGACGCGATACAGAAAGAAGAGCTTGAGGGAAGACCGGACGAGCTGGGGGATCACAAGGAGGAAGCGCAGGGAGTAAAAAAAGGAAAGTGGCTGAGTAGTGAAAGTGTGGATAGAAGGAGGCGTGATGATCTGAAAGCTCCGAACGGAAGGGGAGGCTGCGTTATGGGCTGTGATCACTGGAGGGGTGACGGAAGGGTGGTCGTTGCCTTAGCTGGGAGTCCGGCTGGGTGTGGCAAGTTGTGAATGAAGGGGTCGTTGGGCACACATAGCAGAACTCCGTGAGCAAAAGCACGCTATGCAGTTCATAGCAACCCGGGTGATACGTGAGTTTAGAGATGGAGAGGCTCTCGTTGATAGGAGTTTCTGAGCAAGTGAATAGCAACCAAGAGCGGCCGGGACGTGAGCTTGAAGAAGGAGCAGAGGTCGAGGAATTTTAGAGAGTGTAGATTTCAACCAAGTTCACGATTGCAGGTTGGGCGGAGCTGGGTGACAGTGACCATTAACTCCATGAACTATGTGAGCAACTATGTGAGCAAGAGAAGGGTAGTAATGCTGTGATCATCCCATGAAGGAGAGGCGATGAGTTAAAGAAGGCGGATAATCACGTGATTTGGTGGATGAGCCAATTATCGGAGGCGAGCTGATGGCGAACACAAGCATAGGGGCAGACGCTACTTTCTGAAGGGCTATGCTTTTATCCGAGAACTTGGAACAACACAAGAGAAAGAGAGCAGGAGAGCTCTCGGAGGATGACGGGAGAGTAAAGGAGGGAGGCTGGCATAAAGATAAAGGGGTACGCTGGGAGGAAGGAATCAAAGGGAGAAGGAACCGCACAAGAGAGGCTCACAGTGTAGGGGAGCTTGGTGAGCAAGAAGGAAGCAATGGAAGAGGTACGTAGGTTGATAGAGATGAAGGCCGTTTGGAATGATGCTTGACAGTTGAGCTGTAGCAATGGCTGTCGGGAGCTTTCGAATGGGAGAGGATCTCAACCACAGAGGCTTGGATCAATACTGTGGATACAAGAGGGCCGTGAGTTGGTATGCTTTGTAAGGGAAGCTTGTTTTCTAGAGAATCTGAAGGCCTAGTGAGCTTGAGCTCAGTCATCAGTAGGAGCTTGTGTTGGGCTGTGTGGTCCACTAGGTTCTTTTTGAGTTTCTTTGGCTTCCGGGGAAGTGAGGCCAGAGTGTGAGTTGTATTAGAAGGTATATGTAGAGAAGGATGTTGAATGAATGCCTTTGGCCTTGTGATAGTGTTGTTCGGGTGTTTTAAACGTGGATGAGGGTGGCTGTGAAGGCGGATTAGGCTCTACTGCTTTTGTCCATCCAACGTAAGCAGGTCCAGTACGGAAGTACGGATGACAGTACGAAGAACTCCCTTTCCTGGAATAAGCAGTAGATAGAATTCCTTTAGGACTGCATGCCCATTCAGAGTCAAGTTTGAGACTAGATTCACGAAACTCTGGCACTAGAAGGTGTTGGGGTAAAGGCACATTGCCAACCCTTCATTAAAAGATAGGACACCTATGACTGTCTTAAGACAGTCATAGGGTAAACCTAATCCTAATAAAACACAAGTGAGTTTGTGGTGTGGCTCATCATTCTTTCACACCCGCACTTGAGTGTTTCTCTCTCACTCTCACTCTCTTGCTCTTCTTCCCCCTTCACTCCCTTTCAACTGGTATCAGAGCCATTCCCCTCCACTCCCTAGCCTACCCACCCCCCTTCCGTACGGACGTATGGACAGCGCCGTACGACCGTACGTCATCCGTACAGTCGTACGGACGGACTTCGAGCGAGCGCGGGTACGGCGGCGCAGCAGATCTTGGCGCAGGGCGGCGGCGCATTTCCAAGCTAGGGCGCGAGCATCGTTTTGGCGCGGGCCCTTCCCTTGTCCAACAACTACTAGCTGCTCTTCTGTGCAAGAGCAGCCTGTGCACAGCATCAGGCTGCGCGAAACCAGAGCGCGCAGCGCGCTCAGGTACGGTTATCCGTACCTGTTGTACGGATTCCGTACAGAAGTCGTACTGCCGTACGGATCTCCACAGCGCAGGTACAGGGAGCTGTTTTTTCGATTTTTGTGCAGCAGGGAGGTACATTATTTCGGTTTTTCGGGATCTGTGTCCGAAGAAATTTCTTTTTCTTTGGATCTAGCTGTTGTACAAGTACAGCAAGTACGAAAGTACAAAAGGCATTTTTTGTTTGGGGAAGAAAGAGAGTTGAAACAGCATTCTGCTCTTCATTCCTCTTGATTCAGGGTCATTTTTCAGTTCACAAAACTGTCTTATCTTGAAAGTACAGCACGTACTTTCATTCATCTCGTGCTTGAGGTGAAGGAACCACAGTGTGTGGTTGATTGCACAGTTATTCTGTTCTGGGAATGTAATGCCTTGATTTTGCAAGAGGACATATGCTTTTACTGGGTTTGAATCTCAGTTTACAGGTGAGCAGATCATAGGGCTTTTGCCCGGAAGGTGATGCATTGTATGCCTTGAGGCAGTGTGGTGCCAGAGAGCACACATTTGTCTTGATTTCCGCAATGTCGAGGTGACATTTTCTTGCACGTCACATTTCTTGTGCCACACTCAGAGAAAGGTTCCTCATTGAGTGTTTGTACGTTGGGATCTGTGTATGTCATTTCTACACAGGGCAGTATATGCATTACATTGGTGGATGATTTTGTCAGAGAGATTTTCATATTGCATGCTACCTCAGTGTTGAGGTGTTCTCCACTTGATTCAGGTGTCAGATCAAGGGGCTTTTGCCCAGACTTTGTTTGATAGCACTTGGGTTACCGACAGAGATCTTCAGATGCATTTTCTCCCCTTGGTATAAGGGTGATTGCTTGGGATTTATTCCATTTACTGTTGCAGGTTATGTGACAGGCTGAAGTGTCATTTTTTTTTGGGGTGTTTGCCAAGTGGTTTCTGCAATTTAACTCAGTGCAATACCTCATCTGAGGTGGGAGAAGTGATCAGTACAGTCAGTACAGCAGTGTTTACAGCAGTGTTTGTGGTTTGTCAGATGATTATGCACTGTTGAGCACTTGTTGAGCAGCTGCAGCAGTCTGAAATTACTGTCTTTATGCCTCTTTGAGCACAGTACAGTGTGTCAGAAGGTACAGTATTTGCAGGGTCATTTACTGTTTTGCTGCAGATTTTCCTGACAGTAAAAACAACACCATTGAGAGTGCTTCTGGCTCTTGAATAGAGCAGGTTTTTCTGAGAAATCAGAATTTTTATTCAGTCTTTTTTACTTCCAGGGAGTCAGGTACTTTCCTTATTTGATATGGCATCAGGGGGAAGTGATTCTTCGATTCTGAACATAAAGAAACTGGAAGGAGCACACAACTATGCATTATGGGCAGAACAGTGTTTGAATGTACTTCTGTTAAAGAAGATTTCTAAGCCCATAAGGCTGAAGGGTGTCAAGCCATCTGACATGACAAATGATGACTGGGAAGAGCTTGATTTGTCCGCAAGGGCAGCTATCATGCTTACTATTTCTGATACTCTTGTGTTCAATGTTCAGACTGAAAAGACCTCTTATGGCCTATGGCAGAGGCTAGCAGAGTTATATGCCCAAAAGAGTTCAGCCAGTAAGGTTTATTGGTTGAAGAAGCTGGTTGATCTTCGCATGAAGGAAGGTACACCTATGACCTCACACGTGAGTGAGTTCAATGCCATCTTTACACAGCTTATTGCACAGGGACTGAACCTTGATGAGGAGTTTAAGGCTACTTTCTTGTTGTGTACCCTCCCTGAGAGTTGGGACACTTTCAAGACCACCCTGTCAAATTCAAATGTCATTCTTATGTATGCTGATGTGGAGAGCTCTCTCCTTATGGAGGAGATGAGCAGGAAAAATAATGCGGGCAGCAAGTCTTCAAATGCTTTGCAGGTACAGGATAGAGGCAGGACTCAGCAGAAGGGGAGATCTGCTAGTAAGTCCAAATCCCGCAGTCAGTCCCGTGGCAAAAAGGATATTGAATGCTTTTACTGTGGCAAAAAGGGACATGTGAAGTCTAAGTGCTTCAAGTTCATACGGGATCAGAAAGCCAAGAAGGCTGAAACAAAGGATGCAGGCAGTGGAAGCAAAGGCAAAGGCAAGGCCAAGGTAGATGACTTGGATGCAGTGAATGTTGCAGCAGAGGACAGTAACAGTGACAGACATGAGGTATTATGTTCTTCTGCTGTAATTGCACATACCTTGGTTATTGATGACCATGACATGCACACCTGGCTCTTGGATTCAGGTGCTTCTTTTCATGTTACTCCTCATAGGGAGTGGTTTACTTCCTACACAGGTACTCATGGAGTTGTTCACCTTGGGAACAACTATGCATGTCAGATTGCAGGGATTGGCAGTATACAGATAGTGTTTCCTGATGGACGCACATTTATGCTTGATGGTGTTCGCCATGTGCCGCAAATCAAGAAAAATCTGATTAGCACTGGCTTGTTGGATGACAGTGGTTACCACACCACATTTGGGGATTCCAAATGGGTGATTACTGATGGCCAGGTTGTAGTGGCTGAGGGTTTTAAGAGTGATACCTTGTACCCTCTTTATGTTTCCAGTGTAGGTAATCATGTTGTTGCCATAACCGAGCTACCAAAGGTTTCATTGTGGCATAGCCGGTTGGGACACATGTCCGTTAAAGGAATGCAAGAACTGTCACGTTTGGGTTATCTGCCATCTCTTTCTTTTTCAGATTTGCCTACTTGTGATCATTGCATATTTGGCAAGCATTCTGTGACTCCTCATAAGAGGAGAACTCCCCAGAATAGAGCACCGCTTGATCTAGTGCACACTGATATGTGTGAGATGCCATAGTTATCACTAGGGGGTGCAAAGTATTTCATTACTTTTATTGATGATGCCACACGCAAAGTGTGGGTCTATTTCTTGAAGCATAAAAGCGATGCCTTAGATGCTTTCAAGAAGTTTGTCGCTCAGGTTGAGAATCGGACAGGTCGCAGGCTGAAATGCCTCAGATCCGATAATGGAGGTGAGTATGTGTCACATGCTTTTGTGCAGTTTTGCGAAGCTAAGGGCATCAAACAGGAACTCACAGCCCCTCATAATGCATCTCAAAATGGTGTAAGTGAGCGAATGAATCGAACTATTCAGGAGAAGGTTCGATGTATGTTGTCTTATGCTGCATTACCCCATGGCTTTTGGGCAGAAGCCGTGCAAACAGCAGTTCACATTATTAACAGGTCGCCAAACAAGGCTTTGGAGTTGAAAGTGCCAGAGGAGGTGTGGTCTGGTAAGCCACCCTCATATAAGCACTTACGTGTATTTGGCTGCGAGTGCTTTGCTCATGTACGCAAAGAACTACGCACCAAACTGGATCCAAAGTCTATCAGATGCATCTTTATGGGTTATGGTGACGAAGGTGAAATGGGGTACAGGTTATGGGATCCCGTTAAACGGAAGATTATACGCAGCAATGATGTCATCTTTAAAGAGGATAGTGTACACAAGGAACCCGTGCAACCTGTGGAATACAAGAGGGTTATTTATGATGATGTTGGACAGCAAAGAATGCCCTTTTATATGCAGCAGCAGGCTGCTGCAAATAACCCTGTTCAAGAGGGTATACAGGCTGAAAATCAGCCAGATAATTTTGCCAATGATGCACCACTGGATATGCCAGCAGATGGGGCTGTAGAACAGCCAGATATGGTGGTACAGCCACCCGTCATGCATGAAGAACAGGCTGGACAGCAGCCTAATCCGGAACATTTTGTTAGGAGGAGCTCCCGTGTACAACGGCCTCCTGCCAGGTTTGTTCCAGGCCAATAATGTGGCTGATTTTATCATGCTGACAGATTGTGGTGAGCCTTCCAGCTTCAAGGAAGCTATGGGAAGAACAGAGAAAAAGAAGTGGGAGAAAGCCATGCAATCAGAAATGGACTCCCTACTTCAGAATGATACATGGGACTTGGTGCAGTTACCTGCAGGCAGAAAAGTTTTGCCATGCAAGTGGGTTTACAAAGTCAAAGTGGATTCAAATGCTTTACCGAGGTATAAGGCCAGATTGGTTGCCAAGGGATTTAAGCAGGAGAAGGGCATTGACTTTGATGAGATTTTTTCCCCTGTAGTCAAGATGACTACTTTGAGAACAGTGTTAGCTCTTGTTGCTCATGACGACATGGATTTATGTCAGATGGATGTGAAGACAGCTTTTCTTCACGGAGATCTCCATGATGAGATCTATATGAGTCAGCCAGAGGGATATGCTGTTAAAGGGAAAGAGCAGCTTGTGTGTAAGCTCAAGAGGAGCTTGTATGGACTCAAGCAGGCGCCAAGGGAATGGTACAAGAAGTTTGATGCCTTCATGCAGTCCCAAGGGTATCATCGGTGTGAGACCGATCATTGCTTGTACACCAAACGGGCAAAGGATGGCATTTTGATGCTACTCATTCTATATGTGGATGACATGCTTATTGCCAGTAAATCTCAGCATGAGATTAGTGCTTTGAAGAAACAACTGCATAAGTCTTTTGATATGAAAGACTTGGGTGATGCAAATTATATTCTTGGCATGCGGATTACTCGTGACAGGTCCAAGGGACTTTTGTTTCTGTCACAAAAGGAGTATATTGACAAAGTACTGCAGAGGTTTAAAATGGAGGGGGGGAAGTCTATTAGTACCCCGTTGCCTCCACATTTAAAACTCAGCAGTAAGGACAGCCCCAGATCAGATGATGATAAGGCTGAAATGGCCAAGGTTCCGTATGCATCTGCAGTTGGATCTTTGATGTATGCCATGGTTGCCACTCGTCCGGATATTGCTTTTGCGGTGGGAGTCATCAGCAGGTATATGGCAAATCCAGGCAAGCGGCATTGGGAAGCAGTGAAAGGTGTCTTGAGGTATCTCAAGGGTACCAAAGACTTGTGCATATGCTATGGTAGGCAAGATGCATTGGTGCATGGTTTTACAGATTCAGACTATGCAGGGAATGCAGATAACCGGAAGTCTACTACCGGTTATATTTTCACATTTGCAGGAGGTGCTATATCATGGGTGTCTCGGTTGCAGAAATGCGTTGCACTGTCAACCACAGAAGCTGAATATGTTGCAGACACTGAGGCCTGCAAGGAAGCAATATGGCTTACTCGGCTGGTGGGAGATTTGGGCATTATAGGAGATATGCCAGTTTTGCATTGTGATAGTCAGAGTGCTATCATGTTGGCAAAGAATCCGGTCTTTCATCAGAAGACCAAGCACATAGAAGTGAAATATCATTTCATCAGGGAGGTACTGGAAGACAAGCGACTTGAGCTTGTGAAAGTGCATACTGATGATAATCCTGCAGATTTGCTCACTAAGAGCTTGCCTACAGAGCGGTTTGCACATTGCCGCCACATCATGGGATTAGGATGAGACCATTCTTACTTTATGGTCTTGTATACAGTAACTGTATATTGCTGTAATTTTTTATTCTTTTCTCCCCTTTAGGCACATTGGCCTTTAGGTGGGAGGTTGTTGGGGTAAAGGCACATTGCCAACCCTTCATTAAAAGATAGGACACCTATGACTGTCTTAAGACAGTCATAGGGTAAACCTAATCCTAATAAAACACAAGTGAGTTTGTGGTGTGGCTCATCATTCTTTCACACCCGCACTTGAGTGTTTCTCTCTCACTCTCACTCTCTTGCTCTTCTTCCCCCTTCACTCCCTTTCAGAAGGTGACCATGGCAGAGGCGTCACTACCAAGGCCCTTGTGGAGCAGAGCCCCAGCTTCCTTGGCCCTTGTGGAGTTGAGCCCCATGTTCCAAGGTCCTTGTGAAGCAGAGCCCAATTTCTTCATACCTTGGTACCACGGTTTTATGGCAGACGACATGGAGATGACACATCATGTGTCGAGGTTTCTAGTGATGTTATGCTTCTCAAGGCTCTCGAAGGAATATAGAATCATTCGTTCTTCCATCAAGGCTTGCCTTTGAATTGTGCTAAGAGTCCCTGTCCAGAATAACCTTGGTCCTTGCGGATGGTGGTGTTGCGTGGCTCAGGGTGATTGCAGAGTTCCTAGAGTCTTGCTCAAGGAGTTTCTTCTAGAGACCTTGGACAATGGTGAGTTTAGACAAAGGATCAAGGTTTTAGGCCTCTGAACACAGTGTCTTAGGTGCAAATAGAAGGAGCACCTAGTGAGAGTTTGCCCTCGTAATACAAGTTGTGCCTCCCGCACAGTCGAGAGGAGAGACGATAGGCCTCTCCGCACAGTCAAACAAAAACACGAGTCTTAGATCCCTTGGGTTAAGCCTTTCGAGGGGGATTGGACTCGTGTGGAACGTAAGAAGTCGAACAAGTTGTAAAGAATCGAAGATGCCATGCACATCCTTGACAGCCAGTGAGAATGAGGTCTCTTCCAACCTCAGGACGTCCTCGGACACCTCAGCATATTGTTCCCAATCGACTGATGAGACTCCTCTAGGGCCTTGTGTAGGTTGAGGTACCCTTGGTCCCTCTATTACCATCATCCGTCCCATCTCCTTGGCCTTCCTTCCCCCTTCAATCCCACCCCCAGTTGCCTCATCAAACCCTTCCCTTTGCCTTCTTCTCCCCCTTCCCTTTTGCAACCTCTCATTGCCCTTTTAATGTAGTTGGTGATCACACTCACCACCAGCCTTGCAATCCTTCCTTTTCCCAGCTTTGACTTTGACTCCCTTCCCTTTTCTTGTGTCTCAAAGAGCCCACCATCCTTGCTTAGGCCATTTGCTCGCTCTGGCCATAGCTCGGCTTTCTTGTCTCAATTCCAACTTGTATCTTTACAAAGCCATGATGTGGTCCCATTAGTACCGCAGCACGAGACAATTCTCCTTCATCTCAGTCCTAAGAACGGAAGCCTTATCCAGGATAGTCTCTCTCAAGAGGATTACCAAAAAGTGCGAGAGCCAAAAAAAGCGAGTGATACAAAACAATTAAAGATTTTATAAATCTCCTATTTGAGTAGCAAAAAATTATAATTTATTTAAAATTTCATATGTTTCCTTAATGCTAGACAGATAAATATGCATATAACTTTAAAGATAGTAACATTAATGACATCCTCATAGCATGTCTATCTCCTTTACTTATTCCAATACATCCAGCGTAGAGGCCTTTGAATCTCTAAGTAGATTTGTAGTTGTAAACCTGCTGCTGGTAATATCAGTAAGATTATCCTCTCCTACTACCAAGGACATAGATGTGTTGTCAATGCCATGCCATAAATATTCAAGCCAAATGCATTGATGGTAGCTAAGTAGTGGACAAAAATGGACTTGTCAGCATGTAATTGATGTTGGAATTGTTAGCTGACAATGTGTGACAATGCCTTCTACTCTTGGTAATATCACTAATATTATCCTCTCCTACTACCAACAACATTTTTGTGTTGTCAATGCCATGGCATAAATATTTAAGCCAAAGGAATTGATGGTATCTAAGCAGGGGGAAAAAAGTACTTGTCAACGTTGTAATTGATTTCGGAAAATTTTTTATCTTTTTTGGGTAGAAAAAGTTTTCGTTGTATTAGAATATCATCATCATAAATATTTACATGTTCTTTGGTAAAGAACAACCAGCCCCCATGGGAGAGTTTCATCAAAACATTTCTAAGAAATCTTCTTGAAGTAAAAAATAGTAGCAGCACAATCAAAAGAGAGAGACATAGGAGTCATCAGTGTCATTTGTATTGTCATCATTGAAGTAATCACTGGTGGCGACGAGCTATACGGCACTGTACGGCGAACCGTACAGTCTGACGACGAACTGTACGGACGCGATGTACGACGACCACGGCGAGCTGTACGGACGTGATGTACGACGCAAATACGGTACGACATGTACGGTACGGATTCCGTACAATCGTACGGGCTGTACGGACGAGGTGTAGCAGCGAAGCATGGGTTGTAGCTCGAGCTCAACAAGAAAGAAGTAGGGAGCTGGATCTAATACTCTGATACCAAATGTGAGAGAATGGAGAGTGAGAGAGAGCAAGAGAGAGTGAGGGCTTGAGAGCTGAAAGCTGAAAGCTGAGTTGCAATAGAAGAGTGTGAAGAGTACAACTCAATGAGTGAGAGGTAAGGTTTTGTCCTAGTGACAAAACCTTAGTAGTCACTAACCATAGTTAGTGAACTAATTGCGATTAGGAGGAAAAACCTCTTAAAGAGGGAAAAGTGCCCCTAACTACCTTATTAAATTACATTGGTCACTGCTGAATTATATCTATAATTCTAACACATGGCACATACCAAGGCCCAAAGGGCATCAATACGACCGAGAGAAGATGGCCTACAAACCCCCCTCCATGGTATGGGCTGAAGTATTCTAGAAACGCCTCAAAATACCTGGTATTTTCTGGTCATGGTGGCACATGTTCATCCAAAAGGATATAGCCACCTGAATGTACAAGGTATGCCAGATCATGTAACAAAGGAAACCAAGTGTAAAGCCTGTCGAAAGACTTCGAACTTGGGACGAGGAAGTGCCTTTGTAAACATATCTGCTATGTTGTCCTTTGTGGGAAGGTGGGACAACTCTCTGTCTCCTGCTGACGACCGCTCTTGAACATAATGATAGTGAACTTCAATGTGCTTGGTACGCGCATGAAACACTGGATTACACGCAATGGCCAAAGCACTCTGGCTGTCAGTGTAGACAATAGTGGAGGATGTCTTGAGAATACCAAGATCTATAAGTAATTGTCGACGCCAGACACACTCTACTGTAGCGGTGAAGGCTGCCCTGTACTCAGCCTCACAGCTGGATGTGGCAGTTGTTGGTTGCTTCTTGCTGAGCCCAGAGATACATGAACTACCAAGCAAAAAACAGTTGCCAGTATGTGACACTCTGGTGTCGCAACAACCTACCCAGTCACTATCCATGTAAGCATGCATGGTAAGTGAACCCTAATCACCATAGAAGAGGGCTAAATCCTGAGTGCCTCTGAGATATCTGAAGACTCTCTTCACTACCTGCCAATGCTATGGACTGGACATGTGCATGAACCTGTCAAGCTGGGATACTGCATACTATGAGTCAAGTCAGGTGTGGCATAAGTAAATGAGACATCCAACAACCTGTTGGTAAAGAGTGATATCACATGGTAAGCTCCCACCATGAGCTGAAAATTTGAAGCCAAGGTCCACTGGAGTAGAGATTGGCTTGCAATCCTCAAACTAAAAACAATCAAGGAGCTGTCCAATATACTTGGACTGGGACATCATAATACCCCCCTCAACATGAGCAAACTGAATGCCCAAATAATACTGCAACTGTCTCATGTCTGACATTTCAAAAGCTTGCAGGGCCCGTGATCAGCATGTCATCCACATATAAAATCAGATTCACTCCCACGGACATAAAGAGTGGGCTCTGTGGGGCTATTTTGAAAACCAAGAAGTAGTAAGTGTGCATGAATTTTAGCATACCATGCCCGGGGTGCCTACTTCAAACCATAAAGGGCTTTTCTCAGCCGGCATACCTTGTTTTCAGAGCCAACAACCTCAAAGCCAGGAGGTTGTGTCACATAAACTTCTTCCTGCAGATCCCCATGAAGAAAGGTAGTCTTGATGTCAAGCTGGTGCACTTGCCAATGGTGGTGCTGCAATGGCAATGACACATCTAATAGTAGTAATCCTAGAAGTTGGAGCAAAGGTCTCCTCAAAGTCAATGCCTTGTTGTTGGGCATACCCTTTTGCAACAAGACGTGCTTTGCGTCGATCTATGCTGCCATCAGATTTCCTTTTTAATTTATAGACCCACCAGGTACCAATGGCATGCTTGCCGAGAGGGAGATCTACTAATTCCCATGTATCATTTTTGTCAATAGATTGTAGCTCAACTCTCATGGCATCCATCCACTCTTTGCTGTCAAAAGCATCTTTATGGCACAAAGGCTCTTCATTGCAAGCTGTAGCGAGTGCAAACTCAAGAAAGTGACCATGCATCTGTCTATTCCCTGATCTTGTCTGGGCAGCAAGAGGTCCTCTTGATCTTGTTTGATGTCCCTTAATGTGTCAAGAAGCCATCTGGGAACTTGCCTTTGCTATCTATTGACAGCTCTTTCTTCAATCACTGCATCATGAATAGTGGGATCATTTTGTGCTAGAAGAGGAACCTGCAAATCAGCATGGGGTGCTGGCTGATCATTGCTTGTTGAAGGGCCCGCAGGAGGCTGATGTTGCTGGTCGAAATCCCCCTCTGAGGGAAGCAAAGGTAACCAAGAGTCAAAGGCATCAAACATGTCAACTTCTGGCTTAGCTTTGCAGTCCACAAGAGAAGCCGAACAGCAAAGATAACATCTCTACTAACAATAATCTTTCCAGTACTTGGTTGGTACAACCGATACCCTCTGCTCTCCTGGGTGTAACCAATAAATATGCATTTGATTGCCTTATCATCAAGCTTATGTCTCAGCTGAGATGGTACATAAACATATGCAAGAGACCCAAAAACTCTCATGTGTGAAAGTGAAGGCTTCCTACCTTTCCATGCTTCATAAGGTGTAACAGTCCTCAATGCCCTTGTAGGTGATCTATTCAACACATAGTTGGCACACATCACTGCATCAAGCCAAAATTTATTGAGCAAGGACTTGGCCTTAAGCATGCCTCTGGCCATCTCCGTAGTGGACATGTTCTTCCTTTCAAGAACAAGATTATGCTGAGGAGTGTAAGGGATAGTGCATGAGTGAACAATGCCCCGTGAAGACAAAAATGCATCAAGCTCCTTTGACATATACTCTCCCCCCCTATCTCTATTGAGGGTGACAAGCTTGCATCCTGATTCATTCAAAAGAGCAATGGACAGCCCATGCCCAATCATCCTGGAGAGCATGTGCATGTGAGGCATTGATTGTCAATCTTCTCCGAAGCAATGCGCTTTCTGCATTCTAAAATTTCATGCCTTGGCTTGCGACAATAGTTGCATCTTTTCTTCTTTGACTTATATGCTGTATTTTGAGATGCATTGGAGGAATTGCCATTGTTAGGCGCATATTTAGGCTTGCCCATAGGCTTGGAAGCCTTGCCTTTTCCTGGCTCCTGTGAAGCAAATGCATGATCAGGAATAGTAGCTTGCCTATTAGCATGACTTTGCTCTTCCTGCAAAAGCAAAGTGACTAACTGATCAAAGGAGTAGTGGTTTGGATTACCTATGGCCACTAGTCGAAGGGTTCTAGCAAACCCTTGATATGTATCTGGCAGCCCATTCAATGTGGTACTGACAAGCTGAAAATTTAGCACCACCTCATCAATATTGGCAAGTTATTCCATGAGGTCCTTGACCTTGGTCAAGTATGCATCCATAGAATCACCTTCATTCATGCTGACTTCCTGCAATTGCCTTCTTAAATATGCAGCACGTGCCTCATTGCGAATTTGATAAAGAGAAGCCAATTTGTCCCGAGCATCCTTTGCTGTCCTGCATGACTGGATGTGTGGAATAATGATTCTCTTGCATGATAAAGCAATACAGGAATGTGCATTTGCATCTCTTGCATCCCATCTTGTTTGTTCCTGAGTTGGAGGAGCAGCAATAGGGGTGCTAGAGGATAAAGCATCAGGAGGAGTCCCCTCTGCAAAGGGACCAGCATTAGGAGCAGCCACTGTAGCATTGGTTGGCCTCATATTAATCCCAGAAACATTCCAAAAATGTATTGCAACAAGAATATGTTTCATGAGATAAGACCACATCAGATAGTTAGTGCCATCCAACTTATCATCTTCACGAAGAATGCCAAGTAAATCATGATTGTTGCCAGCCATTGCAAATGGGACAAGTCAAAAATGCACTGACAAGGTAACCCAAAAGATAGCCTCAAGGCTTGCAACTGCAAAAAAAAAAGGACTTGTTGTCCAAATCTGGAAAAGCCCCAAATTAAGCTGTAATTTGCAAATGTGATCAAATGGTCTGCAATTTCTTGCCAAATTCACTGCAAATCTGAAAGTATCGTGCAATCTGCCTGCAATAGACCCAAAAGCCCCAATTTGTAGAGCAAAACTGAGCCAAAAATGGGGCAGGTTCAAGAAAATCCCCAAATTGTCTGCAAATCTGCAATCTACCTGCAAAATCATAGCCCAAATGCAAAAGCCCCAAATGTCACAAAAAAATTGCAGATTTACTGCAATGTCTGCTCCCAAAATCGAAGCCAAACAATGGCTGAAAGCACAACTGAGCCTACAAAAGAATCCTGCAAGTACAAAACAGTACAAACGAAATTATACAATCAAATCTGACGCATAAGCATGGACAGCCGTACGGAACTGTACGACAGATTTCTGCCGCATAGTACGGACTGTATGGACAGCCGTACGGATCTATACGGATAAATTTTTTGGCACGCGGTTCGGGAAAATCCGTACGGCTATACAGACGAGCTAACGCGCCGTACAAAAATCCGTACGACTGTACAAACTGTGCGAAATCGTACAGACGAGCTGACGCGCAGGAGCTGTGCGGGAAGTCCAGGAGCTGTAGCTTAACGATGGAGCTGAAATGCGGGAGCTGGAGCTAGAAGCAGGAAGCTAGGAGTAGGGAGCAGGTCCAAGAAGGAAGTGCTCTGATACCACTGTAGGCTCACGGAAGCAAAAGGATGCACAAGAGTGGACCAATAAGTGGAAGCCGTCACATCAACTAGAAGGAAAATGAAAGTACAAAGTACTTTAAAAGAGAACCCTAGGACCTAGTGTCCTAGTGGTACCACTAGTACTAGGTGTCATAAGACACTAAAAGTGCCAATAACTAATGCTACATGCCACATACCAGGGCCCAAAGGGCATCAATACGACCGGGAGAAGATGGCCTACATATGTTTCTCGGCTCCTTAATCTCATAGACATTTTTGCCTTTCGCAAACCTTAATACCCCCCTTCTCTCTCTCTCTCTCTCTCTCTCTCTCTCTCTCTTCAAAAAGGGCACAACAGCCCCAAAGAAAGAGTTCATCTCCGAAGCACTTGAGCAGGAAAAGAGGACCAGCAAAGCACTAAATGTCTTGGTGAGGGGCCTACCAATGGGAGATGCCAAGACACTGTTCACCAAAATGGGGGTCAACCTCACTTGCGAGACAGCTTGGAGGGTGGGCAAACTTGAGGCACTTACTAAGCCACTAGTGCTGAAGTTCCAGACAGCCATGGACAGAAAAACCCTCATGAGCACGAGAGGGACTTTGAAGGGAACCAGGCTCTACCTAGATGATGACCTCATACTTCTACAATAGGAGCATTGACGGAAGGTATGGTACGAGTAATGGTAGCAAGGGAAGCAGGGAAATCAGCTGCATATAGGGATGGTAGGGTTATCGTCCGACAAAGGGAGGTAAAGGAAGAGAAGAATGAGAAGGAAGAGGGAGAATTATAATGGTGTCAAGCCCATGGGATGTGTGCACACACCGGACTGAAAATAGTAGTATTGAATTGTAATGGCACACTATGGTCTGACCAAGGAGGTTTCTTGGAGACATATAATGACAAAGATGTGATCTTCTACATCGAGACACGCGAAAGCCCAAAGAGAGGGCTGCCCACAGTAACAGGATACACATGGGAGTCAGCTCACAGGAGGGAGTTGAGGAGAGAGAGCAGAGTACGAGGCTCTGGGGGAGTGGTTGTCCTTTTCAAATCACATGAGATCACTTATCTTTGTGGCCGAAGAGAGGAGCATGTGGATATGAGTTCAGCTTCCAGATGCCCGACCTATCTTCATTGCGGTGTGCTACTTCCCTCCAAACACATCATCCTATGCACGAGAGGTCACTACAGATGGACACAGCCCATATGAGACGATCCATGATGACATCACGGAGTTCTCTAGACAAGGAGACACACTACATCTGGGGGATTTCAATGCACTAACAGGGCATAAACAAGTGGGCCTGCTTGACTTCACAGATGACAGAGATCCACACATAGTCCCGGAGCTAGATGCAGCTGAGCTTGGGATTTTGAGACATTCTGTAGATGCCCCACAGGTGACAGGGTATACGACATCTACTTGAGCTGGGGGCAACCCACGACCTGGTTATCTATAGATGGTCATCTTCTGGGAGACTCACCTGCTTCCCGCATGGTGGTGGGTCTAGTACAGTGGACTATCTACTAGGCCCACCAGACTTTGTCTCACGGATACACAACTTAGCCATACCCCCACCACTCGAAGCTAACCACTCATACTTGGCCTTCCAATATCTCTGCCACTATGCCAACCACACAGAGAGTCCCCCACGTGCCTGTACACATCTAGATCCATTTTGATCGTGCCCTTGACCCAGTGTATGTGAATCACTTAGCTACAGAGCTCCTGACTCTACTTGGAGATGATATAGACCTCGCCAGTGCCTCCGACACCTTGGTCTCCGTGGTACACGACATTGCTACCAGATCCTTTCCCACGAGCCGACCCATGCGGATCCAAGAGGGGAAGATGCCCCAAAACCCTTGGTTCGACGATGAGTGCAGAGAGGCGAGAGCCCATCTGATACAAGAGTGGGCTTTGGGTCATCTGATGCCACCTGATGCACAGAGGATCTTTCGACGATTGAGACGTCGTAAGAGGTAGGCCTTTCTCACACATAGGATTTGTGTGCTTAGATTAGGGTTTCATTGGAGGCTGAATTTGAAGCCAGGAGGTGTATGCCTTTGTGATCAAGCCATCCAATACAAAGATTAGGGTTACATTGGAGGCTGAATTTGAAGCCAGGAGGTGTATGCCTTTGTGATCAAGCCATCCAATACAAAGATTGACTTCGACTCAACAAGTCAGTGTGTAGAAGAATTCCTTTTGAAGTAAGATCTCACAGGGCAAACCACCCAATCTATACCCATCGCATTGTAATGCTCCAAAATCAATTGTTCAAGCTGAACATGGAAGAAGGTTACCAAGTGAGTGATCATCTTTTCAAGGTCCGAGTGTTAAAGGATCAAGTGGCCGCTAAGATATGAGAGATTAGAGTTTCATTGGAGGCTGAGTTTGAAGCTAGGAGGTGTATGCCTTTGTGATCAAGCCATCCAATACAAAGATTAGGGTTACATTGGAGGCTGAATTTGAAGCCAAGAGGTGTATGCCTTTGTGATCAAGCCATCCAATACAAAGATTGACTTCGACTCAGCAGGTCAGTGTGTAGAAGAATTCCTTTTGAAGTAAGATCTCACAGGTGCGAATGGTGACCACACGCCAATGCCAATTCCAAAATTTTGGTGTGATGGGCATGTTGGATGGGACAAACCACCCAATCTATACCCATCGCATTGTAATGCTCCAAAATCAATTGTTCAAGCTGAACATGGAAGAAGGTTACC
Source organism: Dipteris shenzhenensis (assembly GCF_047967505.1). Classification (NCBI taxonomy): domain Eukaryota; kingdom Viridiplantae; phylum Streptophyta; class Polypodiopsida; order Gleicheniales; family Dipteridaceae; genus Dipteris; species Dipteris shenzhenensis. Next base: position 21,789,611 of record NC_141609.1, read on the forward strand.
AAGTGAGTGATCATCTTTTCAAGGTCTGAGTGTTAAAGGATCAAGTGGCCGCTATGGGTCCAAAGGTGGAAAGCAATCAGTTGGCCACTCATGCTGAGCAAACTGCCAAGCACCTTCATTGGGTTAGTGACAACCTTCACAGCTGGAGAGACATCAAAGATGTTGACCTTCGAGGAGTATGTTCCCTTGTTGATCTACGAGGAATGGCAGTAAGAAAGCGTTCAACATCACTACCAAAGGTAAAGCGAAGGGCAAGTTAAAGAAAGGCGAGACCAGTAAGAAAAGGGACACTTCCAAGGACTACTGTGAATTGTTACGTACAGTTGACACTGATGATGATGGGGCCACAGCATCTACATAACTATATCTTGGTGGGCTCAGGATTTTAACCTGAGAGGACCTCATTTCGAGCTTCTGTCTGGAGACAGCCTGTACTAATTTCAAGGTTTCTGGATGTATGTTGTGACGACAATCATGCAAGTTGCATAATGGGTTGAAACAGGCCTAGAGGACTTGGTTCCCTTCAGGATCTAGAAGGTTCCCAAGTTCAGAGAGGGACAACTGGGTGTAACCAGAGATTGTACCTGAGCTGTATAGCATGCCAGCCCTGTTCGTACGACATTTGTCTCAAAGGGAGCAGATGGAGTATATATGTCTTTGGCTCATTGAGGGCCACGGTGTGACAATGAAAGGGAGCATTGGAAAATAGGGTCCATCGTCCCACCTGTGAGCCCCCATATGAGGAGAGCACAAGGACTTGGTGCCAATGTATGAATGGGGGGTTTGATAGTCTGTTGTGTGTGCATCAAGTTTGGATGCCACATGGATGAGGGAAACATCCACAGGTTAGCCATGTGGACTGCAGTATAGACTGTCATGTGGGCTGCCACACGTCCAGGACTTGGGGCTCGCAACGTAGCTTTAAAAGAGGACATACCTGTACGGATGCTGCAGCAACAAGTATGGATGATACAGCACCATGTACGGAGGCCAGAACATGATGTCTGGTGCAGCAATGGGTAAATGCTGTATGGTGGCAATTGCAGGTCTTCCTGGAGCATCCAGGATGGTCGAGGCCCTGTCACAGATAGTGTGACTGCTGTGCAGAGCTGAGTAGTCAGAGAAACGACTAAGTCGAAATGCACTCTGGCGATATGGTTAGTGGTTTCAAGTGCATATATCCAGAGTTTATCTGATGCTCCTGAGTTCTGAGGTTACCTAACAACGTCTAGACAATGTGTTCAAGCACTAAGGGCTTCCACAAGGAACTTAGTCACATAAAAGCGGAGTTCCCATGTCAGTTTTCTCGTAATTACAACATTGTATCACCCTGGCAACTCGTGGATGAGTTACCAGAGTGCATAGATGGGTCGAGGAGTACTGCTTTCATCATAAGACTTGCGTTTCAATAGAATAAATCCATAAACTTTTCTGTCTTTTCTTTTGAAACATGATGTAAAAGGCCTCCCCATCAGCGCCCTACAGGTGAGGAGCTCAAAATCAAAGCTCGTTTATTCCTACCCTTTTGCAGGCAGAGCCTTGCTTGTCACCAAGATGTAGCAATGAACGATGCACACAACCTGCTCGGGACTTGGGCTTCCCTTTACTTTGAATCTGCACAACAGAGCGAATACAGGACAATCTTCAAGGTTGGGTGTGACAAAGCGATCTGAGGCACCACTCCTCCCTACTAGATTCGTCTAAATTCATGCGAGAGATTGCCTAAGTCGACAGGTTGAAACATCATAGGAACAAACGCTGGGAATTATCTCCGCAATCCATCGACAAGAAAGGATGCGACTCCTTCCTCATCGCCATTCCCTCCAGACACAATATCTAGGAGACGTAGAACCAGCAAATGACGAAAGTTTCGAAAAGTTGTACACTCAGTTGTGACAGTGCAGACTCAATCAACTCAGTCAAATAATCCCTATTCCGACACATTCAAACTAGAATAGCTACTCTTAACAAGCAATTTGGAAGTAGGCTGCAACCAACCGATAATTAAGATCAAGCAATGCAAGAGGCTACAAACCTTGCGAGATCGAGTTCAGATCTTCAGTCCGCTGCATGACTGTCAAATCCAAAGAGGGCAGATCCCCAATAACCGATGCAACTTCTGCTCATACAAACAACGTGCCTAAGGAAACAACATTCACACCATCAAGTTTTACATCCCACGTGGATCTTTGCGGTTGAGGAATCCCGCTTGCTGCTTTCCCGGCTCTTCCCTCTCAGGGGATTTACCGCATATTTTAAGGGCGATGGCGAGTGGGCATGGAGGGGACCACTGAGATGGCGCGAGCAGAGGTGGCCGCGTGCAGAGGACCACTTGTGTATTTAATTAGGGTGTTTACACACTATGGGCGCTCAAGCCCTCAAAACTTTCATTGAATGCATCTCCACTATGGGCGGGCAATCCTGCCCGTCCATGAACCTTGGGCATGCCCACGGTGGGCCAAGTGTGTAAACGGCCTTAGTTAAGGCTCTCTTTCCACGGCTCTCTGTTTGTTTGATCCTTTATGTGACCCTATTGGCTTGCTAGCAAGCTAGTGTTGTGAATTAAAACTCTCTCTCTCTCTCTCTCTCTCTCTCTCTCTCTCATCATCAAGAATTGGCAAATGGATCTTGACCCTTACGTAACAAACAGCTTAGATATTAGAAGCAAAAATCAGATATTGCAAGCAAAGATTTACTGAGAGAACTTGGAGTGTAGCGAAAATCAAATATTACAAGTAGACATTTACTGAGAGAAGCTGGAGTGAGCAACCAACTTCATTGCCAATAGGTGCCCGCGATGAGTTCTAATGGGTGATCAGTAAAAGATGAGGGGGACCCGGGGGCGGATAGTATAAGGACATAATATAAGGTTTAGGGCCATAATGTAAGGTTAGTGGTCAAATTAGGGTAGTTAAGTAGAAGCGCCCAAAAGCCTCTTCATGCTCACCACATGGCAACGACGAGTTGGGGACAAGCCAAAGGAGGCAGAGCATTAAATTGCTCCACCATGATAGATATTCATGCCCATGTCGAGATGTAGGGATTTAGAGGGAGTGAGGGTGGCAGGAGCGAAGATGGAGGTGAGGAGAGTGGAGGATGAAGCTGAAACGGTTGACTCGTGCTATTGAAGGTGAGAAGGATGTCGATGGCGTTGCAAACTGGCTACATGAGGCAAGCGAAGGGCCGAGGCCCAAAAGCACAAAGGTTGGTGTTTTTGAGTTAGTGCACTGTGCGGGTTGTGTTTATGCTCTGGGTCTAACGATTGTAAAGCTGCATGCAGGTCAAACGTTGTGAAAAGGGGTAGAGGCAGACCACCTATCGGTAAAGTGTGAGGAGGGTACGAGGGTCGGACATCCTTCTCACCTTCAATAGCACGAGTCAACTTTTTGGTACGAGGTGAGCATGACAATCGGTGTAGGAGGTGCTCACATACACGTGTCTCTTATTGGCGCTGTCAAAAAGTTTTCAGAGTCATGTTGTCTTGTAGACCTTTGTTTGATAGAGAGGAAAGGGTCTCTATTCCATTTGCATCTCCAGATGGTGTGCCAAGTCGTTCTGCGAAGAGCGTACGAGCTATGTACAAGGCTATTCAAAAATACATTATGTGCAGTAGGAAGAGACTTATGGGTGGGATGATTATGTGTAGGGCTTTGCATGCTTGGGTATGGTCTAAAGGACATCAGGTAGCTACACTTCCAAACGGTTTCCAAAAGCATTAACATGGAAGATATAGAGTCATGAGTCGAATTGTATGTGTGTTGTGGCACTGATGAAATGAAGAACTGGGTTTGTTTGAATAGTGGAAATATATTTGATAGGTCGTTTATGTTTTGGAAGTATAAACTAGGGTGCTGATTTTGAATGCCTTTTACTAGGTGTGTGCTTAAGATGTTGCAAAGCAGGTAAGTATTACCCATTTGCATCATGGATGATCTTGCTTCAAGGGCGTGGCATGGATATGGTGTGGGCTCAATGCTTGTAGAAGTCAATGATCGCTTGATACTCTATTACACCAAATGATGTGGCCTCTAGATTTTTCACGGTGGATGCTCGCTACACGCAGCCACATTGCAACCAACATATCAAGGGATTGTTGAAGTCTACCCTGAGGTATTTTGAGCTTACTGAAGGAGGCTCTCCTCCAAGCGTGAAGGCACCTAGTCTAGTGATGCGCCTCTTGAAGTTAACGAGGATGTTGAGCATCATAGAAGGCTATGGAAGAAGCCATGGTCAATGCAAGTCCATCAAACTCCATGGTCAATGCAAGTCCATCAAACTCCATGGTCAGTGCAAGTCCATCAGACTCCATGGTCAATGCAAGTCCATCAAACTCTACCAGTAGCACAGTGCCACGTGTTCCAAGCTTTATTCTTATGATCTCTGCATGCAAAAGCAGAATATATATCACTTGAATAATGGTACTCTTTGGAAAAATCTAGTGTTGGAAACATAGTATTGTAACAGGAGTTGATAATGTAAAGATAATATTTATGGATAGTTGATATTTATGAGCAGTTGTTCCCTAAAATTTTGTAACACAATGCTTTTTTGAATAAATATGTGAATTTTGTCCCAAAATTTACATGAAGTTTGCAATTGGTTCGGGCTCGCTTTGCTGTGGTTTTGAAAAGGTGTGAATTTTTTAAGTGAGTAGAGTGAATATGGAACCATAGACAGGCTTATACGAGATCCAAGTCTCATATTTTGGTCTCAAAAGATCTCCTTTGAGGATTATGCTCCCCCTTTCTAATTTATATGAGTCTTCAAAGGGAAATTTTATGAGGCTTTGATAAAAAATGCACAATGAGAATGCCCCATTGGTTCAAGAAGTTGAGTAGTTGTTGAGAGACATTGTGAACGTGTTGTCTCAAAAAGTGTCAACAATGCAAAATAAAATAGAGACAAGCTATGCCAAAGTACACATCATGGAATAGAAAATAGAGAAGGAAATATCTGAACTAAAAATGCAGGCAAAGACAAAACAGTAGCAGGTCCAATAATTGCCAAAAAGAAAAGACATCATCAATATTATTGATGATCTAGTTAACAATAAAATGAGAGACAAAAGAGCAACAAGAAAAAGCCTTCAACATGAGAATTGTGGGGGTGGAGGAGAGTGAAAATGAGAACATTGAAAAGGTCATCATGGATGTTTTTCTAGAATACCATGCACATATCTGCAACAACATGGCAAGATGCATTCAGAGTGGGGAGGAAAGGACAAAAATCGAGACAAATAATTACTAAATTATGGGACGCATAATCCTGCCTCAAAGTGTTGAATCATCATAACCAACATCACAAGGAACACTCCATATGGATAAATGAAGACCTTACAAGGAGTCAGTACACCCAAAAACTCAAGGAGCTTGAGGTCATTAGAAATGCCAAAAATGAAGTAAAGAATGCCTACATGAAAGATAGGAAAGCTGTCATTATAGGAAAGAGCAAAAGAGAGGAGAGGCATAAATAAGGACTTCAGACCCTCATGATCAAAATATGGAATGTGGGAGGATGGAATTTGGACAAGGTCATTGCATTGGAAGACGAAATAGCAAAGACGCATATACTTATAGTATTGGAGACATCGGAACATGAGGGGAATGAATCCTTTCTAATGGAGGGACTCTTGAAAACACAACATGGAACACAAAAACACACATAGGAGGGAGAGGTTTTGGTGGGATAGCATGCTACCTCACAAAGACATTAGAAAAAACAATCAAGATCATAAAAAAGACGACCCATATAAACAATATATGTAGTTAGATATACAAGTAGAAGAGGCAAATTTTAGGATGGCAGCATGGTACTTTACAACTGCGAATAACTCAATCAACTAAAAAAATAGCCATTTATCTTGTGAAGACCCTCTTTTTATGCGTTTAGAGGAGGACATGGCTAGGATTCTTAAGAGCATCCAATTATCCTCACAAAACGGATTTCAATGCAAGAAGAGGCTTGATGCAAGGCATAATCACAATGGATGGAAGAATTGGAAGAGGACAATGGAGAAAAAACAGGCAAGAAAAGGGCATCAAAACTCCTCACCCTATGTGGATGCTTTGGGTTGCAAATTTGTAATGGCAATTCATATTTCAAAGGCACAGAAAGTTACGCATGCAAAACTCCTCAAGGTTCAAGTGTATTGACTATGTGATCATAAGCCAATTTGCAAGGCACATGCTTGAATCTCCAGAATGAGGGGGAGACTCTTCCAGTTCACCGGCCATAGAGAAATGTATCTAGGCATCATAGGTACAACGAATGTTATAAAAAATAAGAAAACTATTGTGAACCCCATTAAGAATGTAAGAATGGACTACAAAAAAGCACATATTTATGAGAGGAAATAGAGACAAGCCTATCACAAAGTTAGATGCCTTCTATTTGCCATGCAATGAACAAATGCATAACTGAATTGCTATTGGTAACAACCCAAAAGTGCTTCACTAATAGCAAGGGAGGACTATTAGAAAAAATGCAACCACCAGTATGACCAAGAATGAAAAAATGGAAATACAACTTGGAAATTAATAGATACAAACGAGAAAGAGGGAAAAGCTCAAGCATACAAACAGGTGGTAAGGAACAAAAAGAGAATATTCCTTAAGAGCAAGCAGCTTGAAAGTTTCAAGGATCTAAAATGAAATCCCAAGAAGATTTTTCAAAAATTACATGTAGTAGACATGATACATTTCATCAAGGATCTCTACAGAAGAGAGGGGGAAGGAAACGTAGATCATGACTTTTCCATCAAAGTAGCAAATGACATCATGATAGAAGAAGATGTAGGAAAAGGGCTGAAAAAGATAGCAAATGGAAATGCTCTTGACACACAAGGGCTAGTGGCTACAACCCTAACATGAGGAGGAGAGAAGACAAAGAAAGCACATACCGAGATTATGACTATGCCTCTAGTGGCTACAATGCTAGCATGGGCAGGAGAGAAGACAAAGAAAACACATACCAAGATTATGAATATGCATCTACATGAAGGGTTTCCCTTAGAATGGCAACTTAGTAGTATTGTACTGATACACAAGGGGGGAGATAGCAAGATGGCAAAAAACTATTGCATGCCTATGGTGAGAAACCTTATTGTCGTCGTCTTCACAAGGAGTAAGAAGGGCATGCAAGAACATTTGGATGCACTGGGAAAATTCAGCACTTGCCACTCAGGCATGCGGATAAACATAGCCAAGACAAAGGCAATGGTAATTGGGACCCACAGAGTAAATTGATTAATGTTGCTTTTGAAGGAGGGGTCAATGCACGATCAGGTGTAGCCAATTGCGAAACTATTTTAGGGGCAATTTTGGGGCCAAAAGTGACATGCTGGTTTGGTGAGATTTTGAATTTGGGGTAGACTTGTGCTCTTGTTGAAAATTTTCCCAGTGTAATGATTGCTACGCTAATGTAATAATGGGATAAAATTTGTTAAAACTTGTTGTTCGAAACACCACAGAGCTCGACACATGTCACTATATGAGGAGCTCTACCCTCCTTTGTGCAATGATCAATCTCTGTGTTGCATCTTTGTGCATCAGACTCTGTTTTGACTGCATAGTCTATTGGTTGACTCAGGATGGCTCTCTACCTCCCGTCATCTACCCGCAGCTTGCCACCTATCATCTATCTACGGTAGGACTTTTGCTGCAACTCACCACCCATTATCTACATCAGCTTTTTTGCATTGGTACAAGGAAAATGTACTTTGCATGCAGATCTACACTAGCTTGGTGGTTAGAAAAACATGTTGTTATAGTGTAATGATAGTGCATTAATAGTTTAAAATAAGTGGTTAACACTTAATCCTAAACCAAGGAAAATGTATTTCCTTGTAAAACCACGACGCTCGTTCTTGGAGCTATTTTAGTGCTAGTTGCAGTTAATCCTAAACCAAGGAAAATGTATTTTTTCAACCAGCCAACCCGCTAGTTCTTGGAGTGATTTTAGTGCTGCTTGCAATTAATCCTAAACCAAGAAAAATGTATTTCCTTGTACAACTATTGCTTGTGCAATGATTGCAACTAGCAGCAACCATGCTAGTTGTAGTAAATCCTAAATGAGGGCTAACGTATATCATTTTTGTGCTTTTTTAGAACCATTTTCATTTGGTAAGTAATAATTTTTGTGATAATAGTATTATATTAAAGTTGAAACAAAAGAGATTACATTTGGTGAGGATAACAACTCAACCATTGCTACTGAGAGCCTCATTGAGCAAAAGTTGAACAAAAGAAAATAAATCCAAAGACATATTTGTAATAATAGTATTATATTAAGTTGAAAAAAAAGAGATTACATCCGGTGAGGATAACAACTCAGCAATTGCTAAGAGCCTCATTGAGCAAAAGTGGAACAAAAGAGATTACATCCAAAGACATGTTTTGTCACAATAGTATCATATTATAGTTGAAACAAAAGAGATTACATCCCATGAGGATAACAACTCAGCCATTGCTGAGGGCCTCGTTGAGCAAAATTTGAACAAAAGAGATTACATCCAAAGAGGATATTGTATAACTCAGTCATTGTTGAGAGCCTCATTGAGGCTTGCTGATAGAAAGTAATACATTATCATAGTCATACAAGCCAGCTTGCTGCATCTAACTTTTTGAGAGAAGACTCTGTCATAAAAACCCTTAGCCCTTCATAAATTTCTATAGGGTATCTATAGAACACAACTAAATAGGGTACCTATAGAACACAACAGGAACACAACTAAATAGAACTCTATCATAAAAACCCTTAGCCCTTCATAAACATCTATAGGGTATTTATAGAACACAACTAAAAAGAGGCCAGCTGTGTAGATGCCATCCAAGGTGGCATCATGGAAAATTTTGGGGAGCCAATGGAGAATTTGAAAACTATGCACAAGTGCCCGCATCTAAAATCCTATGGGATGCAATGCCATCACCTTGAAGAAGAAAGAATACAAGATGGGGAGATCATGTTAATACAAGGGGGGATAAAATGTGGATTGGTAGGAGGCATGGTGATGATGGGTAGGTGAAAAGAGATGAGGGTGTTGGATCAGCAATGGAGTAGATGAGCAAGGGAGAAGATGAGTGGATGAGAGGTAGAAGTGGGGAGCCTGGAGCAAAGTAGCCAAATAGAAGAGCAGGGGAGTGGATGAGCAAATGAGATCTAGAAGTGGAGAGCATGGAGCAAAGCAGCCAAATAGGATTCTCCATGCTTGGGGCCACGGTTAAATAGTAACAATGGCACTCTACTTAATCATCTAAATAATAATGAGCCACCGTCAATTAATCAAAATTCAAGCCACCAATCAATTAATCAACCATAGGGCCACTGTGGTGACTTGAAGATTAATTGCACGTATGCAATGCCGATGGTGCCATCCAAATAATCATGAGCTATCTTCAATTAATTAGAATTCAAACCGCTAATCAATCACATGTGTAGCTGCCTAGTGATGTTGTATTTTGCAACCTTTAGAGGCTTTATTTGCCATCAATGCTTCATTAGAATGCCTTTTAAAAAAATTGGCTTCCAAATAGAGCCACAATTTTGGAAGAAATCCTAAAATTTTGAAGGCTAGAGTAAAATTTAGACTGGAGCGCAAGCCCATCCAATTATAGAATCATGGGCCACTATTTAATCACATACCACTATGGTGACTAGTAATTAACCGCACTAAAAATAATAGAAAAATATCACTTCTCAATGGGGACATAAAATCTCATGCAAGCCCATCCATGCGGGTGACGGGTAATTAACCAGTAATTACTCACATGCAAGCCCAGTGGTACCATCCAAATAATCATGAGCCACATTCAATTAATCAAAAATCAAGCCACCAATTAATCACATGTCACCCATTCAAATAATCATGAAGGAGCCACCATGCCTGGCATTATGGGCCGCTGTAGTGATCTACTTAATCACATGCCCATGGCCACATTCAATTAATAAAAACTCAAGCCACCAATTTTTTGTGTTGAAAAGACTTATGGTTAGCCTTTGATGCTTGCAACAAAGTTGCCTTAACAGTATGGAGGAGAACTGTTTGATGGTTTAGCCATATGCCTCAACTAACCATGACGGTGACTACTAAATAGGCCTCAATGAACCACCGTAGTGGCCCTCACTTGAGCCAACCATTTGTGAAGATATTGGGAGAGAAGGAAGGAGTCTCACTTGCGGCTTTCTCACATACACAATGGGGGAATACACACAAAGGTGGAGGCTGAAAACAGTTTTCCTCTTCTTAGTTGTGAAGCCAAAAGAACTCTTGTACAAAGAAATAGAAGAACCCTATATGTGGGTCTCAAACCAAACTCAGCTAACTAAGGTGGCATACTAACTGAGCCACAAACTAGAGTACATAAGGATAGCTATCATCCAGCTATTATTCGTGGGCGGTGTACCATCTGCATCTGCAGCTAACAAGTCGGTGACATAAATGCACAACGGTCACCCTGGCGCATCACGAGTGGTGGAGCTCGATATCTCAACACTTCCCCTCGAGCTCAATCCCAATTCTTGCACACCAAGCAGGTCTCTGAACTTGTGCAGCTTCTTTGCGCCCAATGCCTTTGTGAATATGTCAGCTACCTAATCCTCTGTGCTGACATAAACTAGATCAATAAGACCTAGTAAAACCTTCTCCCACACATAGTGATAATGCACCTCAATGTGCTTTGTTCTAGCATGATAGACTAGGTTATTTGCCAAGTGTATAGTGCTCATGTTGTCACAATAAATGACAACTGGCCCATCTTTAGACTGATGCATATCATAGAGTAGCTTATGCAACCAAGCTACCTCACATGCAGCCATTGCTGCACCCCTATACTCAGCCTCTGTACTCGACAAGGCAATTGTAGGCTGTTTCTTGCTGCTCCAAGTGACTGCAGCACTCCCAAAAGAGAACACATATCCATTGGTAGATTGTCTATCAGAAATACTACCAGCCCAATCAGCATCAGTGTATCCATGCAACTATATCTGAACCCCAGCCTCATAAAATAGTTCATATTGCAATGTGGACTTCACATACCTGAGTATGCGTCTAGCCGCATCCAAATGCAGTTTCCTTGGAGCCTGCATAAACTGACTTACTAATCCAACAGCATAGCTCAAATTTGGCCTGGTAATAGTCATATAAATCAAACTTCCTACTATGCGTCTTACATAGTAGGGTCTTCCAGAAGCTCACCTGCATCTGCGCTCAGCTTCACATTCTGCTCCAAAGGAACTGAAATAGGCTTACAGCCTGTTATCCCATATTTAGACAGCATGTCCAATCCATACTGCCTCTACAAGAGCCGTATCCCACTTGGTGTTCTAATCACCTCAATGCCCAAGAAATAATGCAGCTCTCCCAAATCCTTCATCTCAAACTTCTGCTTCAATAGCATTTTCACATGAAGGATATCTTCATCACTATCACCTGTGATAATCAAATCATCAACATAAATGACAAGCAGCATAATACCTTTATCTGTTTTTCTCACATAAAGTGAGAAATCTGCCTTGGAAATTTGAAAGCTAATAGTGACAAGATACTGTCCTATCTTGTCAGACCATGCTCTAGGTGCTTGCTTCAAGCAATACAAGGCTTTCTTCAACCTACAAACAAACTCAGGATGAGCAGCATGAACATAACCTGGTGGCTGCTCCATAAAGACCTCTTCTTGCAAATCACCATGCAAGAAGGCATTCTTTACATCCATCTGATGTAAAGACCATCCCTTTGATGCAGCCATAGCAATGACTGCTCTTACAGTTGCCATCCTTGCAACCAGACTGAATGTTTCTTCATAATCAATGCCATATGTCTGTGCATACCCCTTGACAACTAATCTTGCCTTGTATCTGTTCACAGAACCATCTCCATTGTGCTTGACCTTATAAACCCTTACAGCCAATTGCATTCTTGTCTTTAGGCAAAGGCACCAATTCCCATGTAGCATTTGCTTCCAAGGCATCCATTTCTTCATCCATGGCTTTCTCCCATTTTTCTTTTCCCATGGCTTGCTCAAAAGAAGTGGGTTCTGGTTCCTGTATCACTTTGACCATATAGGCATAGTGAATGGCTGTAAATCCATCATATTTCAGCCTATCCACAGGATATCTAGCTTTGGTAGACCTGTGCAAAATAGGCTCACTTCCAGGTGCTCTCAAAACATCCCTGGTCTTCCTTACTCCGGGTGTAACAACAGAAGGAATACCCAACTCATCATCAATGCTCTGTTCTGAGCCACTGGATTCACCATCCACATAAGAGTGACCTGCATTCACATCAAACATGGGCTGATCTACCTTCTCTTTTCCTTTTCGTGATACCTGTGTACCACTATCTGCATTGCTTTGAGGAGATTCTCCTGATCTCAATCTGCCTGTCCATGGCGAAGTATGTGAACCACTGCTAGAGGACACTGTAGGTCCACTAATATTTTGTGATTGCTGCTGTGTGAATTCTGTGCAGCATTACCATTTTGTGCATCTACATCAATCATCACATTTACTGGTTTATACCAGCTGCTCATCTCATCAAAAACATCTCTGCTCACTGTAAACTTACGAGTAGAAGGGTTATAGCATCTATACCCTTTCTGATGCAGAGAATAACCAATAAAGATGCACTTCTCAGATTTTGGATCCAACTTGGATCTCAACTCATCTGGCACATGAACATAGGCAATGCAACCAAAAATTTTCAAATGAGAAATATCTGGTTTCCTACCAGTATACATCTCCTCTGGCGTCATGCCATGTATTACTGTAGTGGGAGTCCTGTTCATTATGTAAACTGTTGTAGCAACTGCTTTAGCCCAATAATAATCTGGCAGGTCTTTTTCATTTAGCATGGCCCAAGATACCTCTCCAATATGCCTGTTTTTCCTTTCTGCAAGTCCATTTTGCTGTGGGGTATGACTGCATGAATATTGCTGCTTTATGCCATGCTCTTGCAGGAACCTTGCAAACTCATTTGAGAGGTACTCTCCCCCTCCATCTGACCTAAGGCATTTTATTTACAGGCCTTTTCTTTTTCAGCCATAGCTTTAAAAGCTTTGAAATGCCCAAACACTTCACTTTTCTTTTTCATAAAATGCACCCAAACTTTTCTGCTGTAGTCATCAATAAAAGTGACAAAATAATGACAGCCTCCAATAGATGCAGCTTTAGTAGTCCACACATCAGAGTGGATTAATTCCAATGGCTTCTTACTCTCTTGAACATGCCTAGGAAATGGTTTCCTTGCCTGTTTTCCAAATTGACAGGCTTCACATACCTTATGCATTTCTGCAACCTTGAATTTATGCAATCCTGCAACAATATTTTGGGCCTGCATTGATTTAAGTCGCTGTACATTAACATGACCAATGCGTTTATGCCAGATATCAATATCTGCAGCTACACTGGTCCCATGTGCAAACATTGCTGCACTCAATTCAGGCATGTCCGCATCCAATGTAAACATCTTGCTCTTCTTCTTTCCTTTTGCTATCAAGCGACCGTTATTTTTCATATCCTCAACAAAGCATCCATGAGGATTAAATCTGACCTACAAGCCCTGCTCAACCATTTGACCAACAGAAACCAGGTTCTTGGTGATATTCGGGACATGAAATACATCAGACAGTTATTTCTTTTTCCCATCCTGCATAGACAAAGGAATTTTACCAATATGCACAATAGGATGTGTAGTATCATCACCAATCTCCACAAATCCTGGTCTTTCCATCTTCCTTGCATCTTGCATCCATTCTGCATGACCTGTCATGTGGTTTGACGCACCTGAGTCAACATACCACACACCATATCTTGCTTCTGCACTTGTCACAGAATTGGTTATGTGCTGCACCATAAATAGATGCTCATTTCTGTCATCACCCTGTCTACTAGAAGATGCATAATTGCCTTGCCGCAATTTTCCATTCATAATGTCATTCTGCTTTTTGTAGCAGTCTGTAGCCATATGACCCATTTTACCACAATAGTAGCATTCAACATTGCTGTTTGCATTTTGGCCTCTCTGGCATCCACCACGACCTCTTTGGCTCCCCTTGCCTCTAGAGTTACCACGTCCTCCTCCATAGGACTAGTTTTCTTGAGTTTGCTGCATATTTTGAGTTCTACCACGACCTCCAGATCGGCCTCCTCTACCTCTGCCTCTACCTCTTCCAGCATTTGAGTAGAAGACAGTTTCTTTTGAAGTTCCTCCTGAAGAAGATGCACCACCATTTCTCTACTCTTCAGAAATTAGAAGAGCAAACAACTCCTCAAAATCAGGAAATTTTTCACGGACGGCAACGGATGTCCGGAACTATGCATAATCCTTTCCTAGACCATTCAAGGTCACAGAAAATAGATCATCATCTTCCACTGGCGACCCAATGGAAGCAAGTGCATCTGCAATTTTCTTCATCTTCATGTGGTAGTCATTGATGTTCATATTTTCTCTCTGCACATTGTGCAACTGTTGCTTGAGCTGCATTTTCCTGGCTTGCGTATTTGTGCTGTACATTTTTGCCAAAGTATCCCATGCCTCCTTTGGCGTACTTGCATCCTGAATATGCATAATCATAGAATCCAAAATACTGATAGACAGCCAGTACATAACTTTTCTGGCTCTCTCATGCCATCCTTTAAATGCTTGCATTTCTTGTTGATTGGGAACATTAGGAAGAATTGGTTCTTCTTCATTTCCTGTAATGAACTCCCAATATCCTTTTCCCATAAGGAAATTCTAAACTTCCATGCTTGGAAGTTGTTCTTGTCAAGCTTTTCAGTGACAATCTGTGAAAGAGAATCAGACGCCATTGTAGAACACTACAAAATATTCTGTCACTGCAAAAAACAGAGCTTCTGCCTCACACGGGCAAATCTGCAAAACTGACGAAAGTGGTATTTGACCACATAGTCACTTCTTAGTGACGATTTTGCATCAACAGGCAATAAGGATGATTCTGTAACTCCTAGTATCTCTGTGCATAGGCATATGATGCAATCTTCTGTGGCAACTTTTCACCGACCTGCAGAGCAGTGGTCGCACAGTAAAAATAGGGCCTTTTTCTGAGTGCCTGTGAACTTCTGCCTCCAAAACGGGCCTTGAAACGGCCTCGAATCAGAAAAATAAAGTCACCAAGGGCTTTTCCCTTGCCCACAGCATATACTGCCCTCTCGCCACACCGCGAAGGGCGTCTCAATCTGAGACAGTGCACTCTTGCACTTCCGGCTGTGCTACTCGAAAAAGGAAAGCAACACTGGTCCTCTTACTAGGACACCGCGAACTTGGTTTGCTTTCTTGAGCTCCTTATCATGAACCAGGCTCTGATACCATGTAAAGATAGTGGGAGAGAAGGAAGGAGTCTCACTTGTGGCTTTCTCACATACACAAAGGGGGAATACACAAAGGTGGAGGCTGAAAACAGTTTTCCTCTTCTTAGTTGTGAAAGCCAAAAGAACTCTTGTACAAAGAAATAGAAGAACCCTATATGTGTGTCTCAAACCAAACTCAGCTAACTAAGGTGGCATACTAACTGAGCCACGAACTAGAGTACATAAGTATAGCTGTCATCGAGCTATTATTTGTGGGCGGTGTACCAGCCGCATTTGTAGCTAACAAGTCGGTGACATAAATGCATAACGGTCACCCTGGCATATCACGAATGGAGCTCGATATCTCAACACCATTGCGGTGGCCCTCACTCTACTTAAGCCTCCAGTATTCCATTTCCTTCGCCATTTTTAACTTCTTTCATTGTTTCGTCTAGACCTTACTCCTGTGCCATTTCCGACTCCCTTCATCGCTTCCTCTGGACCTTTCTCCCTTGCACTCTTCTTGCAACTTCTATCCCCTCTTACAATTGATCCCCTTGGACACATTAAGCTCCAAAATGTGTCATCTTGCTCCTCCATCTCTGCACACTTCAAGAGCTTCTCACACAATATTTCCTCCCCTCTACATAGTGCGAGAGCCTCTCACACAATCTTTCCTTCCCAATCTTGAAATTGTGACATATGAGAGCTCCTAACACAATCTTGAAATTGTGACATACGAGAGCTCCTCACACAATCTTCAAAAGCCCTATTTGTATCTCTCACCAACTTCACCAAGTTGATAGATCAAGAGAACGTGAAGGAGGGATACATTGTCTGTCAAAGTCAGAGGACTAATAATAGTGAAAGCATGATTGAAAAGGCGCTAGGCATTCCTGGAGGTAATTCACAAGCACAATTCTTGAAGAAGTCGTAGAAGAGAAAGGATATTTTAGCTTTATACTGCAATGCTCAAATTAGTGCATGGTGGAGTCAAGGCTTCGAGCTTGGCAACAGATGTTTAGAACAAGGCAATACTTTTCTGATACAAGAAGAACCGTGAAGTTTTGGCATGTTCAAGTAGTAGTAGACAATTGACTGGATGTACAGTCTCTTTCTTAAGGGAGATCTCCAAGAGCTTGACGACTAACTTGAAGAATTGTAGGGATGGCAAATCCAAATTGTTATCTCAGTCAATTAGAGTTGCTATGCACTTGATGGGGACTTCCCTCAAATTAGTTTTTGAGTAATACAATAAAAAGATTACTTTTTACATATGAAAGCCAATAATGCAACAAAAACAACACTACATGAGAGAATGCTTAGGAAGGCTACAGAAGCCAAGGTAGAGGAGGCAGAAGCAAAGGCCTTGTAGGCATGAGAGCAAGCTGAGGCCATTGAAAAAATGGATGAGATGGAAAGGGATAGAAGAGAATAAGCAGAGAAATGCATCAAGCAACTATATCAATGGTAGCTTGATGAAGTTAGAATGGATGGGGATAATGCAAAGAAAGAGCTAGCAGGGATGAGAAAACTTCTTGCAGATTTGAGTGCTGAAAACGAGGGTCTTTACAAATGGCTTTGCAACATGCAAAATGCATTGAAATTTGATAAAGATGAAATGATAGAGGAGCTGAAAAGGGAGAATGCACAAATTTGAGCAGTGATGCAGGAGCTATGAGAGAGCTTCAAGGCTAGGGAGGATTCAGAGGGCAGAGAACAACTATGGTAGAGAATACAATGAGACTGTGTAATATTGGCAAGATAAGTACAATTCCTTGGAGTTGAATTATAGTAGGGATATGCACAAGCTTGCCATGGCTCTAGAAAGATTTGAAAAGAAGTCCTCTAGCCTAACTGAAACCCAGCATAGATTGGATGTCTTGGAAGAGGCGTATGCGGTAGTAGCTAAACAAGTTCATCAACTTCAAGAGCAATAGATAGATCTATTTTGTAGAGAGTGAGCAACAAGTGCAGGTGCTAAAGGAGAACATCCACACCCTCAAGATGAGGATAGAAGGAATCAAGGAATAGCTTGCTCATGTATAGAGTTAGACTATGGTATTGACAGCATCAATAGTTAAATCAGATGACTATCCTCTTTAGATGTGGCAAGGTCATACATGCTTGGTCTACCATGGGTACATCATAGATGAGTGCATGATCTAATGGCCCTGGTATGGCCACCCTCTGCATGCGTTTTGCTTTGGGGTGTTTGTGGATGCAACCTCGAGATGTGGAGATTGTTATTTACCACAGCCCAAGTCATGATAGATCAATTTGTGCTTGCCTATTGTTGCAGATATATGTAGGGCGAGAAACTAGATGTTGTAAGTGCATTTGCCATTTGGGATGTACCTACAAAAAGAAAGGATCTTTGATAGTGTAAGTGAGAGAGGGAGAGAGAGAGGAGTGCACACGATATAGCTACCAGTACACTAAGTTGTATTGAACGTGAACATGAAGATATACATGTGAACCCCTTAGGGTTAGGGTTTGACCCTATGCCCTAGAGGTATGGTGCAATTTACACCATCCTCAACACCCCCTCTTAAATTGCACTAGGTAAGTAGAGGGTGCATGTACAAGACCTTTTTGTGGATTTCGTTTGGTGCATATGATAGCATCCAAAACTGAAAGAAATCAGAGTAGTATGTGCATGCGTGAGCACAGTGACTATCTAGCAGAAACATGTATAATGAGTACAACTTATGATCATATACATAATGTGAATTTTCCACTTTTAAGTTGTGGGTCATGCTTCGCCTTTGGGAATAAATTCCATAAGATAGGATGAAAGGGAGAGGAAGGAAATATGTAGAAAGTAAAGTCCACCTGGATCAAAGACTGGTCGATTGAAAGATGATTGGGTGAAGAACTGTGTATGGTTGCATGTTGAACATGTCAAAATTGAGCATGTCATGTGTCATCGTGGACAGTGCAGTTGCTATGTAGAAGATCAGATGTGAGGCTAGTCGATGTAGCCGTAAAGACGTGATCTGGTAGGTTGTGACATACAATGGTGTCACCAACCAAAAAATGTGGACAAAGTGGTTCAGGGGCTTCATAAAAGCTGGGGCTAAAAGTGTAGGTATGATACACTACTGAGTTGGAGAAGAGGCTTGTAAAACTAACAAGGTATGGCAACCTGTCAAACTTGTATGCTCAACTGTCATGAGCTAAAGGTCAACTTATGTATGCATGGCTAAACATCCATCGGCATGGGATGTAGCATCCATCATAGGCTTGTCAAGGAGTTGACAGTATAAAGGCCTAGAAGCCTAAAATACAGTTGAGAAGGCATATGATATCCCTATGGCATATGAGGTGCCGAATGTTGATGTAGGGATTGATTTGAACTTGTGGATCCAACCAGTTTATTGGTGACATGGCACTGTGTGTCACATGCAAAGAGCAAAGTGTGCTTGTGAAGAGGTTGTGTGCTTGGTTGGCACTGTGCCATGTGTTATGATGACATGGCATTGCCACATGAAGATGACAGGGTCAAGATGATGTGGCATAACTGACTAGGCCAATGACATGGCATGCAAGACCTCTAACCACGGTTAAGTAAGCCCGGGTGAAAGGGTGCTCTTGCTGATGTGGCGATTTAAGCTATTGACGACTGATGATGTGGTGCTCTTACTAACATGGTGCTCCTATTGATGTGGAAGGATAAGTTACGTTGATGATGTGGCAAAGGTGGATGAGTGGCTTGCCACACGGCAGAGACAAGGATCGACAAAATCTCAAAAGATTTTGTCAGAGATGTCAATTCTGACGTCTCTTCCATCCAAAGGGTCATGGCTATTGGTGTTGTCAGTTGGATGCAGCCAATGGCCTAGGTCGTCTGCTACTTTTGCTGGTGAAGGTCGACATAGTTGGAGCTTGGCTTGTTGGCTACGCTGTAGAGAGCCATGGGAGATGGGAGCTGTCTACTTGCTTCTATGGAGGTGCTGGAGCTCGGCCGTGCAAATTTGTTGGCTTGGCTGAGCATGAGTGTTGGTAGAGCTCGAAGCCCGTTGGTTCACTGTTGCATGGAGGAGTCATTGATGTAGACGTATGGAGTCAGTTGAGCTTCTATCAGGTCATCTTGACCGGCTATGGAAGGGATGCGGAGCCGCTTTGCTCAAAGGAGTTGCTGGCTTGCTGCTAGGCCTTGCAGCTCATGGAAGAGGCATGGAAGTTGCAAGGCCGTTGCGCGCTTGGCGCGCGCTTGGCTACGACTATGGTGATGGGAGGTGGAGCTAGAGTTGTGGAGCTGGCGATGGCAAGGTGCTACTCATTTGCGCATGGGTCAGGAGTCTATTGCATGGGCGTCCTTGGAGGGTGGATGAGGTTAGGGAGGAGCCAATTGAGGGAGTCATTGGGACTCAGAGGAGCTGCCCATCAGTGTCTGTTGTTTTGGAGTTGTCCGTTGTGTGGCCTTGCTTTGCATGGCTGTGGAAGCTTGAGGTTGATGCAAAGGAGCTGTTCGCACCCATTTAGTCGGGTGGCCTTCTGGGATGAGCATGTGCTTAGTCGTTTGCTGAAGGAGCTAGTGCTAACGTTGTCAAAGTAGAGCACTGGTGCTCACTATTTTGTTGTGAAAGTCCTAGACATGCCCATTATTAGAGGTCGTTGTGCTGGATTTTGCTACGTAGCTGGCCTTAAAGGCATTGCTATGGTTGGAGCTTTGGGCCATGGACGCTCTTCCAAAAACTATGAAAGAGCTACACATCCAAAAAGGCCAAGAGGAACAAGACAAAATTGCCAAAAGGTGTAGATTAAAGGCTATCAAAGGGTCCTACAAGAGGTCCTCCACAACATGGATTCAAAGGCATCTCGTGAACCAACTGCAGATGTTGCTTGTCGAGGAGTGAGCTATATTGTTAATCTTCTTTGAGTGAGGCACGAAGTGGCCAAGCTTAGCTGTAGGTCGTTGCTTTGGCTAGAGCTCTCTATCTTTCTTTCTCTCCCACAGTTCATGTACAGAATACCTCTCACACTCTCCCTATTTCTCTCATCTCTCACATAATCCTCTCAAAGGAACCTTACCGTGAAAAATACCATATCTCTCTCTCCATAGCTTGGAATGTCGAGCTTTTTGAACTGAATCTAAGAGAGGAAAGAGATCTACAAGAAGATCTTGAGAAGATGATGAAAGAGCCTCATGGAGAGGGCTTGTGCCTCGATGGAGCAAGGGATTATGACTTGATGAAGCAAGGGCTTGATTCTCTTTGGCAGAAATCTCTCTCAATGGAAGATGCCTCACAAAAGGAGGGCTTGACACTCATGAAGGGAGTGGGAGCATCATCGGCTTTGATACCATGATAGCGGAAGTGAGAGAGGGAGAGGGAGAGAGGAGTGCACATGATATAGCTAGCTGTACACTAAGTTGTATTGAACATGAACATGAAGATATACAAGTGAACCCCTTAGGGTTAGGGTTAGGGTTTGCCCCTATGCTCTAGTGGTATGGTGCAATTTATACCATCCTCAACTATCTTGAAGGGAAGAACCAGCCCCTTGAAAGAAAGGAGCTTGAAGGGAAGAAACCCAAGCTCGAGCCTCAAGAAGAAGGGCCTATCCTCCCTAGCTCAAAGAGATCAAAGCGACCTAATGAAGGGAGCTCAAAGCAAAAAGTAAAATGTGGATCCAGCCCCCTAAAAAAGGGAGTGAGAAGGGCTGATCCTCCCATCAAGGAGCTAAAAGACCTCAAAGTGATTGGACGTAGCTAAAAGACCTCAGTGTATGAGATGTATCTATTCAATTATTAATGAAACCACCCTTTACTTATTTCCTGAGTTGTCAAAAGTTTGCAACCATTCGAATACAAGTTTCATTTATATAAGTTGTTTTAGGATCGCAACTAGCACGGTGGTAGTACAAGATAAGTAGTCTCAAGTTTGTAGTACAGTATAAGTGATCTCAATTTTCCTTTATACAAACTATTTTGAGGATCG
Organism: Dipteris shenzhenensis; assembly: GCF_047967505.1. Lineage (NCBI taxonomy): Eukaryota > Viridiplantae > Streptophyta > Polypodiopsida > Gleicheniales > Dipteridaceae > Dipteris > Dipteris shenzhenensis. The sequence continues at coordinate 21,810,856 of NC_141609.1, forward strand.
TAACTAGCATGGTGGTAGTACAAGATAAGTGGTCACTAGCATGGTGGTATGGTTGCAAATGATATATGATATATTTCACATCATTTTCCCTTGAGAGGTCCCCTTTAGGAGCAAGGACCATATCGACATGCCATATATGCCTAGTGGCATGTCGATACGGCACTTGTCCCTAAAGGGAACCCCTCAAGGGCCATATCGACAATTGCATTTATACAAGCTATTTTAGGATTGCAACCAGCATAGTGATTGGTTGCACACGATAAGTTATCTAGGATTAACTGCCATCAATTGCCACCAATGCGGTGGTTTCCTTCGATTATTACAAGATGAATGGCATACAAGTCATTCATTTACAATTTGTGGTAACCAGCCCGGTGGTTGTACAATATAAGTGGCATGCATTTTCCCTCATTTGGGATTACTAAAACATCCTTGTTTGGGATTACTAAAAGAGCGTGGGGTTGTTTGGGATTTGCTAAAACAAGAGTTGTAGTTGTTTGGGATTTACTTTAAAAAAATGCAGTGGTTGTACAAGCTAACTACTATAAATACATTTTCCATTTTCCAAGATAATCGAAACACAGTTTGCTTGGCTTAGGATTAACTACACCCACTTAATGAGAATATATTTTCTTGTACGGCCTTGGTCATCCACTACTCCAAGGCACCCCATTATGTACTCATGTGTGTCTAAATCCATTTTGAAGACACTCTTGCCCTCCTTTTATCTAATCACAACTTGTAAGTAGAGCTTAATAGCTCTTATTAGATGAGAGTACACAAATGTTTGCAAATCTTTACGTAACAGAATGTAATTGTGGCCTCTCTTGGATGTTTTTTTATACTAGATAGCTCCAACTCTACTACATCCCACTTCTCATAGGTTGTTCCCCAATGTTCCTTAAAGGCTTCCTCAACCTTGTGCTTAAGTTTGGTACAGTGCAAAACAAAGTGTGGGTCATCTTCCTTCTCCTCCCAGAGTCATTGACAACCGCAAAGTTATCCCCCTCTTCCAAAAAGTCTGTGAGGTCATCAAAACACTCCCCAAACTATAGTGAGTCATTATTTGTCTCTACATTTTTTGTTACTCCATATTCATGTAAAGGGGAGACTTAAACTGGATCCCATCTCTCCACAATTACAATGTCCTCACAATTATCATGACCCCTTGTGATGCACGCATTACCAAAACAAAAATGTTTTCTTGTTTTAAGAGGGTGGTTGTTTGAAAAGCCCCATATGTTGTGCAAACTATGAGTTCTTTTAATGGCCTCATAATTGTGTCTACTTATCCTTTGCACTTCATTCACTTTCAATTCAGGGAATAATATGTGCACTATAAGATTCCTGAGGCTTTGTTTACTATATATTGATTGCGCCCCTGTGTAGAGGGTTGTAAGCCATGTTACAGCATCATGGGAATCATTGAGATTTTCTTGAGGGCATGTTAATTGGTGTCCAAATAGATCTCACTTAATAACAACACCATATCCATCATATTTCCCCTTGCCATAGCTAGACACAAAGAAATTCCACATCATGTTTAGACTAGTTAGGGATTTAAACCTCGAGCCAAAGGAAAATCCACGGCAATGTTATTTTATATTTTCTTGTACATGGGGATCATCTTTTTTTAGCCATTCCCAATGTAAGAGAAAAGCAGCTGCACAAATAAGCTATCGTGTTCCCTATCATTCAAAATGTAGAAATGGTGTGTGCATTTCATTGACTTGGACTCTCGTGAGTCAGCAAGTAGATTGGCATCAATCATAGAGGAATCAAGAAAATTATTGTATGTGATATGCACTAGAATTGTTATTTGATTGTTGTACCAACGAGCATGTTGTATCTTATCTTGTTCTTGAAAGGAGTAATTTTTTGCAAAATCTATCACAGAGATAATATTGTCATGGGGAAAATTGGCAAAGCAGTCCTGAGTTGATTATCTTCTTTTTTTTTCTTGAACTTCTTAACTTGCCAGCTGGCTGTGAAATTGTGAAGCAATATTTTGGGATGGATTGAACCAAGTAATCTATAAGCTCCCTCAATTGAGTACAATTATATGATAGTGGCTATCTCTTTTTCTCCAATCCTTCAATAGTAACATGCTCAAATCTCCTCCATTTTAGAGCAATAGGGTTATCTTCCTCATTTCATTTGGATAGACATCAAATTGCCTCTTCTTCAAACTACAATGTGTGCATGTGCCATGAATGCATTCAATGCAATGCCACTCAGAGTCTCCCTTTGGACAAACTATTGGCTCCACTAGAGACTTAGGCTACCAAACTTGGCCTCCCTTGCAACACATGATGAGGATCTACGTGGCCTACAGACTGCACATTCATCTGTGAGACATGGGCATCTATCTCCATGGAGCAATGCTCCAACATGTCCAGATCTCAAGTCATTCAAAGCTTGCCAGGCAGGTTAAAGTCTATGTGTGTTTTGCAACATGCACATTCTTGTTTTTGAGTTTCTTGATGTACAAGGGCTTATAATTCTCAAAGCTCCTTTGCCTAATCGAAAGGGTTAGGGTTTTGAGACATAAACTTGAGATACAACTTTGTTTGCTCACCCAACATGCAAGAAAAAAAATCTTGGGCATGTAAAGGACAATTATTAAACTATAACAAAACTTAGTACTACTTAAGTTCATGGATTCAATACTCATAGTATTCATATGTATGCATATAGAATAATGCATACACTATTTAAGCTATTAAATGTATGCATGATGTTCACAACTATACTCCTAAAAATACTATAGTGCATGTAGTATTAACTCTTCAAGGCCTCTCCATCTCAGGCATGCAAAGAACAACATGCAACATGCAACATGCAACATTGTCTTGTTCCCCTTTTTGCACTACTATGAGGAAAACAAACATAGTATATGCAAAACCATTCTAATCAAGCTAATTAAACTAATTAAGATACTAGAAAATAAAACAATTTCATTACTAGAAAAAAACAATTTCAACCATCGAGCTAGTTTAGGACTGTCACATAATTGGTGTTTAGCTCAGTGATATATTGCTATTCCAACCACTGGGCTGGTTTATGAAAATCACATTAAGCTAGCCTATGCATTACTCAAATTGGCCCAAAAATTAAACAACTAAACTAAATTAACTACTGGGAAACACAACATTGGGAAGCTTGCACAACCATAGGGGCTCAAAGTATGAAGTATGTATATGTGAGTCTAAAGAAGAAGACAAAATAGAGGAGAAAATATGGCTTGAAGGGAAGCCTTGTTTGCCTACCCAATCTATTTAGATAGGAGATAGGCCCATTATCTCACTAGAAATCTACCATAAAAGCCCACTTTCAAGAACTAAGTTCTCATTCTTGTCCTGTCTATTTGTTGGATGTCAAGAAGTTGAATTCCCATTTCCTAGTTACATAGGATTTGAACCCATGATGGCTAATTTTCTATAAGCTCTATCACTATTGTAGCCTCTAGCACTATTGCACAACCATCAATTTGATAACATTATAAAGATTTTGCACATGCTTTCTCACCTATCCATTGTGAATGCATTCTAGGTCAAGTCTATTCTCAGCCTCTAACTGTTGTTAGTCTTGGCCCTGCCACCAAGGATAAGCTTAGTCTCCCTGTCAATATTCAAAGGAGATTTGCAAATTGAACATCTAGAGAATTGAAGCATCCAACATGCAAGTCAATTATTTTCCCAATATTAGTGCAATGCTTCGCTCAATTAATAATATCAAAATTTTGAACTAATCAGAGTTAAAATGTATTTTGATAATAGTTAGCCTCAAGAAGTCTAGATGAGAACCACCATCCTTGAATTCCTTATAAACACTGGATGTTGGCTATCCAAATGGTGGATGTACATTTAGGCATGGAAGCAAGTACTGTGGGTTGCATACATGGCTCCAATGTCCTTTTTATTGTTTCCATTGCATCTATGTCCCATGTCAGACCCAAAATCTGTGGATTCTGTCTGGTTTGAGCCTAGCAATGCTTTAGCGGAGGCATGTCCTGCACAGATGTCAAGTCCTTTTTGTGATGAGCTGAGCTCAATGCTTAACACACGATAAAGCTATGGACCCTTAGTGTTGGATGCCCTCTGCATGGCTAATGCAATCATTATATTCTTGGAAGCTTGCATTGAATGCCCTCTGCATGGCTGATGCAGTCAATCAGTCCAAAACTACATTAAATACTATTTCTCCTCATCAAAGACAAATCCTTGCATAGAGGAGAGCTTTTCCTTACTGCTCATTTCTGATTCCATGAACACTCAATTCTTTGAGACTGGCTTACCACCTCCTAACATAACTTTTGTAAGCACAGATCAACAAAAGGGAATCCTTGCTCCACTGAAGCAATTTATGTAATAGGCAAGGGTGAATTGGCCATCAAGCTCTCCACACATTGTTAGATTTTGTTTTGAGTCCATTCCTCAATTTTCTTGACGATCAACAAATGAAACATGGGCAACATGATAGTTGCTATGTGGGCACCAGGGACTGCACAAAAGACTGGCAGATGACTATAACTTTACAGGAGTACCTTGGGGCAGTGAAAGACATCAATGCAAAGCTATCAGGTTCATGTTAGAGGTTTGCAAGTAGACTGCAACACCCAAGGTATGTTGGGAGCTACAAAGGTAGCAAAGCAGAGATGTCTATTCCAGGAAAGAAAAGGATGATGAACAAAAGCAAGGACTAGTAGAGTGGAGAGAAGAGAGAGAGAGAGAGAGAGAGAGAGAGAGAGAGAGAGAGAACAGGGAACCAAATGAGGAGAGAATCAAAGGGCATGATTCGATAGACCTCACACCTGGTGGTTACTCACATGAGGACAGAGATATGTCCTCTCTTTATGACATGGGTAGATAAACCATTTGAGTGAAGGTAGCACTTGCTAGACAGTGGTCCACATCACGAAGACTATAGAGTAGGAGGATAGACCTAGACAAGTCGAGCAACACTAGCATTGTATCATTGATTTGCTTCCTTGATGCTAGCTCTCACCCAATCTTGAGCCATTGTCAGATGAGCTTTCCTCTCCCCTTAGCGGCCTAGTGGAGTTGGTCCCATAGATATTATACATAGGTCCATCTACTTAGATGGACATCAATCGATTGATAGCTAGCTAGGGGACTCTTCTTGGTGTTTGCTTCATCTTTTGGGTGCTATTGTAGCGATATCGTGAGCATTAGTCTTGGCAAGGCTAGTAGAGTGGAGAGATCAATGTGCCCAAGCCCTTGTGAACCGAGTTCCCAAGGAAGAGCCTATGGATGATGAGGACCAACACTACTTGTTGCTGTGTGCAAAAGTATTGCTCATGAAAAGGGAAAACTACCCTTTAATAACGAAGAGGGCTGAGAATCTGCTTGACTAGTATGTTGGGGGGCCAATTGGCCTCATTTGGAGGTCTTACTACCCTATATAAAGGGCCTGACAAAATATGAAGAGGAGAGAGGAGAAGAGTGGAGATGAGGAGTGAGGGCACAGCTAGAGAGCACACCACAAATGACTAACTGTACACTAGAATTAGTTAAAAAAATAGAATATATACAAACCCTTTTAGGGTTAGGGTTAGGGGATCTAACCCTTTCCTTTATAGCACTCTATAAGGTTAGTGCTATGCACATATGATCACGTGATGGTGCTATGCACACATGATCACATGATGTTGAGCGTGAACTCTCAACACCTTCCCTCAAGATCAACATCATGAAGTAGGCCTTCCCTCGTCTAGATAACCATTGAGAAATGCATTCTTGACATCGAGCTGATACACATTCCATTTACTGAGTGTCGCTAGTAATATCAAGAACCGTATGGAATCCATCTTTGCTACTGGAGCATAAGTCTCATCATAATCTTGACCATATTGTTGTGCAAATCCTTTTGCAACTAATCTGGCTTTGTATCTCTGAATACTGCCATCTGGATTGTATTTCACTTTGTATACCCATTTGTTGGCTATGGCCTTCTTTCCTGGTGGAAGGTCGCATAATTCCCAAGTGTTATTTTTATACAAAGCGTCCATTTCTTCATTCATAGCAGTTTGCCATTCGGGCTTGTCTACTGCGTCTTCGAAGTACACTGGCTCTTCTGTAGCCATGATGGTAGTCATAAGAGCATAGTTGGTAGTTTCCACGTGAATTGCTTTGCCTTTCTGAGCATATGTCAATCTGGTTGGTGGTCTGCTTTCCCTAGTAGACCGTCTGAGCTGCTGTGGTGCTGCTTGGGGTGTTGCTGGCAATTCTTGCTCTTCTTCATCAACTTGTTCTGTAGATGACTGTGAAGTCGATGCTTCTATCTCCTGTGTAGGTGAGGTTTTCCATTCTGATTCCTCATCAAAGATTATATCTCTGGAGATAATGACTTTGCGGTTGATGGGATCATACAATTTGTATGCTTTGCTTTCTTCACTGTAGCCAACCATGATGCATTTGCGTGACTTCGCATCCAATTTCCTACGATGATCATCATGTATGTGGGCATATGCTATGCAACCAAATATGCGGAGATGCCCAATGCGTGGCTTGTGTCCAGTGAATGCTTCATAAGGAGTCATACCTTGTATCGGTTCGGTAGGAAGCCGATTAAGCAAGTAGTTAGCTGTAGTTATTGCTTCTACCCAATACTGATTCGGAAGATGCTTTTCACTAAGCATTGCTCTAGCACTGTCTGCTAAAGTCCCATTCTTCCTTTCAGCTCTTGCATTTTGCTGAGGAGTATCTGCACATGTGAATTGTCTTCGAATGCCGTGATTTTTGCAAAAGTTCATGAATGCTGAAGACATGTATTCACCTCCTCTGTCTGATCTCATGACCTTGATCTTTCTACCTGTTTGGTTTTCTACCATGGCTTTGAATTCTTGAAATCTAGAAAACACTTCAGATTTCTCTTTCAGAAAGTAGACCCAACAATATCTGCTGTAGTCGTCGATGAAGGTCAAGTAATAAAGTGAACCATTGATGCTGCGGGTCTGGGCATAACCCCATACATCTGTATGAATCAAATCAAGAATACCTCGTGCACGAGAGGTACTTCTGACAAAGTTGGTTCGCTTTTGTTTGCCGAAGCAGCATGCTTCACAAACTTTTCCAAGAAACTGTAGCTTCGGAATCCCAATTGCCATATTTTGATTCCTGAGATCTAACAAATACTTGAAGTTGACATGACCATATCTCTTGTGCCATTTTGCAGATAGTGGCATCTGTTGCATTTGAGCTGACATGGCATGCTTGTCTGGTACTGTAGCTAGCATCTTATATAAGCATCCTTCCTTGACACCTTTTGCTACTAGCTGACCTCTTTTGGATTTGTCTCTGATAGTGAATTCATCACCGTCGAAGATGACTTTGTAGTTGTGTTCCGTCATTTGACCTACTGACAAAAGGTTCTTGCTGAGCTTTGAAACATAGAGCACATCTTTGACTAATCCTTTTGTACCAGTGAAATTGTTCATAGGGATAACACTTGTCCCTTGAACCGGATTCGGTGTATTGTCTGCTGTGTAGATGACATTCTTTTGACCTTCTAATGGGTTCATTTCTGTGAACCATTCCTGATGATTTGTCATATGAGATGATGCACCGCTGTCGATGTACCAAGGATCCTATTCCACTTGGTCGACTTGATAGCTAAAATCCTCTTTGGGATTGAAATCAGTGTCTAGGTGCATTGTATTAGTCTGATGCAATTCCTCACTTGCAAGAAACATATTTCCATGTTCATTTGCAAAATGACTGTGACTAGAATGTCCACCACGATGATTTCCTCTTCCTCGGGAATTCCCTCGATTACTGCTGGATTGACCGCCTTGGTCGTACTGCTTCTTGCGGCAATCTCTTTCATAGTGTCCAAACTTGTGACAGTAGTTGCACTGGATGTTTGACACATTGGTGGATGCATTCCCTCGTCCTTGAAATCTTCCTCGGTTGGAATGATTTCCTCTTTGCTGATTTTGATGTTGCTGAGGATGATGCTGATGCTGATGCTGATTTTGTTGATGATGACCACTTTTCTGATATGATCTACCTCTGTTTCTGGCCTTGCCTCTGCTTCTGTCTGAAGCTGTGAATGCCTGATCATTAGAATGACCTTTACGTGCTTGAATGGCTTGAGTCCTGAGTTCTTCACCAAGTAGAACTGACTGAAGTTCTTCCAGTGTTGGAATTTGCCGTTGGATGGCAATACTCTGGACTAGATTCTCATATCCTTCTCCTAGTCCATTCAGGATTACTTGAACCATTTCTGCGGGATTCATAGTCTCTCCTGCTACTGCAAGTTGATTGTTGTAGTCTTTGATGCAGAGTACATAAGCATGACCGGTTTCATTGCTATTGCGGAAACTCTGGTTGATCTGGTTTCTCAGGGTGAGAATCCTGGATGTGTTCTTGGACTCGTAGAGAGCTGCGAACATATCCCATGCTTCTTTTGATGTCTTGACTGTGTTGAGCTGTCCTAGCATGACATCTTGCACATTCTGCTTGATCAGGTGATAGGCATACTTGTCTTTCTTATCCCATTCTGCTTGAGCTCGGGGGCAATGGCAGGATCTGCTACTGGTGCGGAAACTGTTTGTGTAGATGTAGATCCCGATATAGATCCCGTTGCTGGTGTTGTGACAACAGATGGAGTAGAGCTACTGGTGGCTGGATCGGCCAATGGTCTAGGTATAGATCCATCGACATACTCCCATTTGTCCTGAAGCACAAGAATGGTCTCCATTCGGTATTTCCATGTACCGTAATTGGAGTTGTCTAACTTAGCAGATGCCTCCAGATTGAGGTTGCTAGTCGACATGGTGCAAACAATGTACTCAAAAAATGTCCTGGAAAAACTCTGTATGAATCAACTGCAAATACACACTGCAAATACACTGAAGATGCCAAGTGAAATCTCTGTACCGGCGGTGAAGATAGAACTGCAGTAAATAAGATCTGACCTGTGTTACAAGGCTTGTGGCAATGATGCCGAGAATAGCCAAGAGGCTTTACAAGGCTAAAAATGATGTGCACGATGCCGTGAGATAGCCAAATAGGATTTACAATGGTGGCATGTGTGTGTGAAATCAAATGATATCTGCCCACTGAATCAATCTGCAATGCCTCTGAACTCTGAAGTCTACTCACTGAACCGATGAACGTAAGGTTTCAGGTAATGTAATGATGTGAAATCAGATGTTAGGTACTAGTCGGGAATTTCGGGCATGGCTTAGATTGGCAACTTGGGGAAATTCAAAGCGTCCCCTCTATGGCAATCTAGTCTACTCTGATCTAGATCTAGACCAACCGCCGATCGATGAAAGAGCAGCAAATAATTCCTTTTCTTTTGTTCTTTTTAAGTGCTGGGTCAGATGCGTCGATGTAGAGGCAAATGTGCGTGAAGGAAGTGGTTTTGTCAGCGAGGCACAAATGTGAGTGTAACTTGCACCGAAATGTGCGCGTGATGTAACGAGCGCGTAGAGCACGAAAAACCGAGCGACTTTCCTGTTTGGAGCACCCTCAATTCTTCTTGGATCAAGAGATACGACTTAATCTAGGTGGAGGGGCAAAAGGAGTGCAAATGGTGCTCAATGATGATGTGTCACTGTGAGTCACATGCAGTGATGATGTGGCACTGTGCTTAGCAAGAGGTGTGCCAGTGAAGCTCTGTGCTGAGGTGGCAGGAGTGTGCACATGCAGTGTGTGCATAGTGTGCCTGGCAAAGGACTGTGCCTGCAAGGGTCACTGCTGAGGTGGCACTGCTGATGTGGCAGAGATGATGTGGTAGTGATGACGTGGCCTGGTGACGTGGCCTGGTGACGTGGCCTGGTGATGTGGCCTGATGATGTGGCCTAGTGACGTGGCCTGATGACGTGGCCTAGTGATGTGGCCTGATGATGTGGCCTGATGATGTGGCCTGGTGATGTGGCCTGATGACGTGGTAGTCGGTTGCCATGTGTCAGATTTATGAGGCGATTATCTGCCACGTGGTAGATAAGATGACGTGGCAGACTGATGATGTGGCAGTTGTGGCTAAGGCTATCTGCCACGTGTTGCAAGGAGGGCGACCGAAAGTGTTATCAGAATGTCTGAGATGCCAACGGAATCTCGAGATTCTGTCGTCTCGGTTGAGCGCTCGGTTGGCTGAGCTGATTTGGAGAGGCTTGGAGCGGCTGTTGAAGATGGAGGCTAGTCACTGTGCATCTCTAAGAGCTCGTTCGTTACAAGGGAGCCTTACAAGAGGCTATTGTTGCGTGCAGCTTTGCTCGCGGAGGCTCGCGTTTGTAGGTGGGAGCCGTTGTAGTAGTCGGGCTGCTCGTTAGAGAGGTTGCGTAGGTGCTTGGCGCTGCACAGAATATCAAGATCGTTTGGCTTGCTTTCTCTCTTCTTCATCTACAAGGTTCTTCAAGCTTCCAAGCTCCACGGGAGCAGTCCTAGCTCAAATCAAGATGCTCCAAGTTGATGAGTTTACCGATTTTCGAAGGGACATTTCCACGAAGGCCATTGTGAGAAGGCTAAGTAGCTGGAGCGATGACAAGCTTCCCATCTCTGGAAGTATTGCACCGATGAGGGCAGTGTGAGTCCTCTTGCAAGGACTGGGTGACCTACGATGGGGGTGTTGACAGTGGTGAAGCACTCGAAGATGAAGAGGCTTTGTAAGAAGATGACACTTGCCTTCTCACCGTTAGAAGCGCCGTTCAGGACTGTTCCGATGCACCTCCATGGATAGGGCTTCTTTTGTGAGCATAGCATAGTAGCTGACGACGGTCCTAATGGGTTCTCTCGAGAGATGCGAGATAAAACTTCAGCAGATTCTTGTTCCTTGAACAACCAGCAAAGAAGAAAAGGAGAAGGCCATGTGTGTTCAAAGGGCAATAGGCTGCAAGAGAAAGAGACGTGCCTCGTTTGCAATGCAAAGTATTGCAGGAGCTGTGTGCTGAAAGATATGGACTCAATGGTCATTCATGGCCTGCTGTACTGAAGTGTGTTCCTGTGTTCTGCCACAGAACTCCTCTCCCAGCCTAGGAATGGAATGGAGTACGCTCTGTCCATTTGATCGTCTCTTCAATCGCACCACACAAAGGTGCTATCGTTCGGCCTTCTCTCCATCCTGTTATATCATAGCTTCCGTAACACCCCTCTCTCACACAGGAGATTGAATCACAAAGAACCTTACAAACTCAGAAAACACTCAAGGTCTCTCTCTCTCGAAACAGAAACTTCTCAAGGCATGAACTCTCGTAACAGAATGGAACATAAATAGAATTCAACGGAAACTCTCTCAAAGAACTCAAGAATCTCTCTCTCCATAGACGGAAATTCTTCTCAATGAGAAGGAAATTTCTCTCTTTCAATGAACGGAAATCCTTCACTCAACGGAAGTGAATGGAATGAAAGACTACCTCTCAATCTCTCAATCTCACACTCTCAAGAATCTCAATGTCTCAGCGGAAGACAAGGAAGCTCTGATACCATGACAAAATATGAAGAGGAGAGAGGAGAAGAGTGGAGATGAGGAGTGAGGGCACAGCTAAAGAGCACACCACAAATGACTAACTATACACTAGAATTAGTTAAAAAAATAGAATATATACAAACCCTTTTAGGGTTAGGGTTAGGGGATCTAACCCTTTCCTTTATAGCACTCTATAAGGTTAGTGCTATGCACATATGATCACGTGATGGTGCTATGCACACATGATCACATGATGTTGAGCGTGAACTCTCAACAGGGCCCTAGGCAAGGGGTCAAAAGTACTTTAGAGATCTTGCACTGGGTGATATCGAGAGCCCCAGTTGATGTAGAGTGCAATGATCAAGCATGTGCCCCTCTTGATCACAAACTTCTAGATGCCAAATCAAGGGCTAGCACTAAAACTTCTAGACTCTACACTATGGACTGGTTTGGAAGGGGAGGGGTACCATCCCACACAACAAAGGATTAACTGATGTGGAGGACCTGGTGATAAGCCAAGCTTCATCTATACGAGCTTGGATGCATGCTATGTATGCCTTATATTTAATATCCACTGCTGCTCGGGATCTCTGTTTTTATTGCTACTAGCTAAGGAGGATTTTAGAAAGCCGAGTCAAGTACCGGGCCTAAAATGACATGTTGTAAGTTCGGTAACGATTATAAGAAGCTTTTTAAAAGTAGGGTTGTCAGAAACTTGGCTGCTTGTTGCTGCATTTTGCAACGTTGAAACTAATATTTTCATGTGTGAATGATTGGCGATGATAGTGTGCGCCTTTACTGCCTCAACCCCTCTTTCTCTACCTTTAATATTGTTCACCTAATGTTGCACATGGTTGGAAATCCTTTAATTTCTAAAGCCAATTCACACTGATCACAATGTGTATAACCTATTGACCTCGGTAAGGACAAGGACGTCAAACCTGTGAGCTCCAAATAGCGACAACTATCGCTAGATGTGCCCTTCCCTCTTGTGGTAGTTTTGATATATGTGATTCTGCAGTGAAAATTTGAGTGTTTAAAGAAAATTACTAGATGTCTGTTGTAACAAAGATTATCTATCAATACAATAGCTTACAGTGGAACTTACTGTTAAGAGGACTCAGAAAGTGTCTTGTCTTTGTAATGCATTCGTTCGAGGATCCGATGTGAAATGGCTGGGGTGATCTTTTAAAGGGTCAATGAATCGAATTTGTTGCCATAAAGGTTGATTCCACGTTCTACACCTCCAAGCTTCCTTGGCAAGCAATGACTTTAGAGAAGGCAACTTTGATTCTAAATTTAATCGTTGCACACTTTTCTCACACTCTAAAGGATCCTTCAATGCTGCATCATCGAAAAGGAGGAGATCGGCCACTCATAGCAGGAAGGAAACAAAACAAAGAGGGGAGCATTGAATTGGGAAAGGCAATCACAGAGATGAGGAAACAGATTACAATTGCAATTCCTTGCGTTACAGAAATCTTTGAATCAAATGTGGGGAAAGAAAGGGAGAGAAATTGGGGAGGAAGGCAAAAATTGAAGGCACGGTAAGAGAATTCTTGCATTACGCCCTAGCTACGATCTCTACCACCATCGCGAGTTGTTGCAACTGCAAATGATGATGATGATGATGCTTCTTCTTCTTCTTCTTCTTTTTTAGCAGAAAAGAAACATAGAAGCATCAAGCAGCAGAGAGAGATAAAGCACGTGGCCATGGCATTGTAGATGATGCAAATTCAAATTGAAGGTGGAGGAGATAGAGAGCGAGGAGGCCATGAAAGCTTCAAAAGAGGAATAGATGGAGATCATTGGAAGATTGAAAGATTTGAAAGCTAGAAGGGTATGAAGATAACAAGACTATGCCAGAAGAAGAAGAAGGATCAAGACACTAAGATAGGCATTTCCATTCCAAAAACAATTAGAATTTTTAGAATTGAAAAATGATGACACGTGGCTCAAGGAGGGCTAACCTTTTTATTTGATTCCACAATGCTACCTACCTAAAAAGCGAAACAGCCTATCTATCCCATGCAACCGACAGCCTAGAGTAAGAGAGCAAGCACCGAAGCATGTAGCAATTATTCATAAGAGGAAAGTGCACGAGAAGCAAAGACTAAGAGACGGTAAAGTAAACAAGCAATGAGAGGAGAGTAGATATGTAAGAGTCGGTAGATTAGAGACCTGAGAGTCTTCTAAGAGAAAAGATGCAGACGGTATGACAACAGAGAAGCAGCCAAGTCGTAGTGGTTGCCAATAGAGCCGGGAACGTATGTCAGGGATAACCGAATAAAAAGCTAAGAAGCACTGCAAGACAAAGGAGGTCTGTCGTGCAAGGTGGTATCACCAGCCAACAAATGAAAGCGATGCGAACAACTATCTCTAACAAGTCATGTGAACAACACTGTGTAGTCCCTAGTGGCCTTCGCAACAAATGACTATCAAGCATATGTAAACAACCACTAAGTGGCTACATTATCGTGATCTCCAATACTCTAGAGAGCATGGTTAAAGCAATGAAAATGAGCAAACTTGTAGCCAAGAGCTTCTCAAGACGAGCTTGGAGAATCACGTAAGGGAGAAAACTGAATCACGTAAGCTTGGAAATGAATTAATACAATGAAATCATAGGATCAAGGTTGGCGAGTGGACGGAAACAAAAGGAGCTAGTAATGAAGACCAAGGGAACAACCAAGGAGCACTAAAGGGCGAGCCGTGAAGGCACGGAAAAACCAAAAAGTAGGAGGCAACAAGAAGCAACGTGCAAAGAATATTAAGGAAAGGCAAGTGAAAGCCTTTGGATGGAGGTTCATGGTGGCACCCTCCAGAAGGTTGGGCAAGAGGGATCGAGCAAGACATCGACCAAAAGAGCGGAAAATACAAAATCAAGTGAGGTTGAGAGAACTGTGCGCTCCATCACGGTGAAGAGCCCATAGTAGGAAAGAAGGTCTTACGCATTAAATCAAGGTGAAGCAAACATTACAAGAGAGTCTAAAATCAAGGTAGAGGGTGGTGAGGCCGTTATTGGATAAGCTAGAAAAGGGACAGGGGACTGCGCCAAGAAGTGTTAGCACAAGGTAGTGGAGAAGAAGTCAAAGTAATTAAAAGGAGGTAGTGGAGTAGAGGTTGAGGCTGTTTGTGGTGCAATTAAAAGTGTTAAGCCATTGAGAACGTGCAGGGAAGGAGAGAAAGGGTCAAGGGTGTAACTGGGTGTCTTATTAAAGCAAGTGTGTAGGTTAAGGGTGGTTGGGGTAGAGGTGGTAAATGTGTGGGTTAAGGGGGGTTATGTAGAGGTTTTGCTGCCTTTAAGAAAAGGACACACCAAGGGGTAATTTAACAACAAAGCAAGTATTAGTAAGTTAAAACAAAGTCAAGGGGGAAAATAGAGTAAGTACAAGGAGCGAGGAGAGAGAGGGGTTTAGTTATGTAGGGTTTATATAAGTGAGACTCTTTCAAAGGGTTGTTAGTGTAACTAATTACATGGGGACGGGTTTAAAAATTAAACCAAGAGAGTTCATAATCAAATTAAAATTACATTAAAGAGTAAAAATACAGTAAGCAAAAAAGAAAATAGAAGCAGAGGGTTTGAGTAGAACAATGCTTACATAATAAATTAGTGAAAAAAAAGGGTTGGAAAGGTTAAGTTAGGAGAAAAGGAAAAAATAATAATACCTAATCAAGAGCACACATAAACAGAAAGGGTTGGAAAGTTTAGAATCAGAGGGAAGAAACACCTAAAACTTATAAAAGTCAAGAAAAAGGGATAATCAAAAGAGTGTGTGCATGTGCGTGTGTGTGTGTGTGTAATGCAAATTGTTATTCAATTTTGTTTATATATATCTATATAAATATATATAAATACATGCATATATATATATATATATATAAAATAAATGGAAATAATCATTAGTAATTAAATACATACATATATATATATATATAATGGAAATACACACTAAAAACTAAATTTAACAAGGGTAAAAAATAGACAGGGGGTAAATTTAATAATTGGGAGAAAAATATTTACTAGGGATAGGTTAGGGCAAAATTTAAAAGGGGAAAACAACCTAGTTAGGGAGGTTTGCAATGATAAGAAACCTGTGGCAAAAAAAAGGAAGGAAAGGAGGGTTGCTTGTACAAAATTATTCCTCAAAAAATTTTGCATTTGTGTGTGTTTGTGTGTGCACGCGCGACAATGAGATAATGAATAAGAATAATTTTTATGTGTGTGTGTGTGTATGTAAATGATAAAAACATTATGTTAATTTAATGCATGTGTGTGTAAAAAATAAAACCTTTTAACAACATGGCACATGATGCTCAAATAAGGGTGGATAATAACTTTCTCATTTTATGGGTGTACATAAAATCTATATACAATTGGGAAAAAGTGTCGAATCCGTCAGGTAGTCTAGGCTCCAAGGTCAGGGTCCACTTACCTACCACCATCCAAGAAAAACTAGGTGTTAAAACATCATAGTCTCAATTGCATAGATAGGTAACTTGCATCTGTATTCCCTGGTGTGTTATTTCTTTACCTAGGAACATAGACAACCGTCTAGACTCATAAGTAGATCTTTGAAAATACCGTGCTATAAGAAACATTGGTGTAACAAATCTAGCAAAAAAAGTGGGAAGTCATCCACCACTAAAGTGTGTGAGACAATCAGGGGGGTAGTCCACACCCTTACCATCACATAATCAAATGGGGGGTACTCCACACCCTAAGTTTATACCCTTAAGTGGAAAAAATTGAAAGACATTGAAACCACTAAGTCTAGAATACTTGAAGAAATTGATAATAGCATGATTTGGATAAAGCACTTAAATAGAGACAAGGAGATACCATGGGTTTGTGTGGGTGTGCCATTAGATACCAAGGAGAGAATTTGTGTGTGTGTGTGGGAAAACTGGGAAATTATTACGAGTTATCTAAAAGTTATCTATATGCATGCCAGAATATATATATATGCCATATATATATTAACTAAAAATTACAATAAATTGACAAAATGAATTTAGAGGAGAAGAAAGTGTACTAGATTTAAAAAGAAAATGAATGAAAAATTAAATAGAATAGAACAAATAATTAATGAAGAATTAAAAAAAAAAACCTATATAGTCTAATAATAATCTCAAAAATAACATAAAGAGAGATTAATATTTTTAGATATATGATAATAGGGGATAATAGAGGAAAGACTAAGAGGGGTAAATAAAGAATCTTATACAAAATTTTATTGTACTTACCAAGTGAGGGTGATAATAAAATTGACTGGACTAACTAACTAATACTACACTAACTAGCAAACAAACACTAACCTAAACTCTAAACCGAACCAACTACAAAGTACAAACCAACTACAAAGTACAAACCAACTACCACATACTAGCCGACGGAACCACACACAATACTAACTCTAACTACTAAAACCAAAGTAAGCTAACTACACACTGTAGGAGTAGAAGAATGAGCAAAGAGCAACTTAGAAGTACAAAAATGAGTAAAAAAACATGAGCAAAGAGCGATTCCAAAGTGATGTGTGGTACATGTGGCTCGGAGGGATAGAGGCGGGAACTCGTCGGAAAAGTCTGGATGATGATGGCGGAATAAATAGGATGGTAGACTTGTATGAGGGGCACAAAGTACGAGCACGAGAAAGAACTCAGAGAAGTATAAGCCATGAATTAGCATCGATGAAGGGGGGCATGAAGCGGCTGGGAGATTCGGTGAGTTGCCCAAAACGGAAGCTTTGTAGGGCAGAGATTCAAAAGGCCGCCCGCGACAATCAATTATGAAGCCATGGCAGACCATGGGTAGCTATGAAGGGCAACCAAACAGTGTATCCTAAGGGAGTAATAGTGTTGAGTGTGTGAGGGGATTAAATAAGAGGAGCAAGGGCTTAGTCGATTGGTTTGGGTTGGAAGGGTACGCAGCCCGAGACAACAAGTGATGACGACTACCCAAGTAATGAGGGTAGCTATAGAGATCGAGAAGTTGGGGGGGCCAATAGTAGTATGCCATGTATAAAGAGAGGAATAGTGAGCGTTAGAGGGTAGGGTAATAAAAAGCTAGTGTGTATATAGAGAGAGAAAATTAAAAGTTAAAAGATAGAAATTTTATTTAAAATTAGAGGAGAGCAGGTGGGTAGAAACTGTAGGGAGGGGGGTCTTTATAAAAGGTAGGATAAATAGAATTTATCATTATAATACGCATAGAAGAGGGGTTAGAAAAAATAAATAACAATAAAATATAACATAGGAGATCAAGTAATTTTTTTAAAAAATATAGTTAAAATAAATTTCGTACATCGTGTGGAGGCCAGCACATGGCACGAGCGGGTTTTTTGATTGGCTTAATTATATAAGAGTATTATGCAAAAACATATATAGGGAATATAATAAGGAACATTAGGATAATAAACAAGAAAATTAGGAAATATAATAAGGAAAACTAGGAAAATAACTTATGAAATTTTAATAGATGAAGTAACTAGGTTTGCGGCAGGCAGTCTTTCCATCATGGAGCAAGTAACTACTCACTCAAAATTGAAGCTGAATCCTACTATTTTATCAATTGTTTAAGGAAAAAAGAGAATGAGTAAAATAGTGGACATGAGACGCAACACAGGGTCCGTTAGGACCCAATCCTCCCTACGAATGTCAGGGCTGGTGATTTATTATTGATTTTGTGATGTCCATATTTTGAAGCTGAAGTCCAACAAATACATGAATAAGGTGATACAATACCTGATCGTTGTTGTAGTTTTAACAATATTGTCACATGGACTATAACCATATGAATAAAGCTATACTCATCCTTCAGTCTTGCATCCATCTTGGATTTCCTTGCTCCCTCGCATTGATAACATGCATCAAACAAGAGGAATGTTGTAAGAATTCATATTGAAAACAATAAATTTTGAATGGACCAATAATTAAAAATATTTATATTATAATATATAATATATAATTATTATAACCACACATAGTGTGGACAGGGAGGCGGCGTGCTTCCTTTTCCAAAGAGTTATAATCGAGGGAACGGCCCTTCCTTGGGTGTCGAGATAACGCCGAGCTTATAAAAGCTGAGAATATTAGCACCGAGGATAAGTCTCGCGAATGGATAAGAAACTGGCATATTACTAGAATGTCAATAGTCATAATCGTAGTCGAATGTCGAGAGACAATATTCGAAAAACTTGCCAATGTGACCCTGAGAGGATCTACGTGTGTCCTTGAGTGGGATGATTCAACATTCTCAGATCATTCAGTGGACTCTGGACAGCACAAAAAGACAACTATCATTAGAGGAAGTCCGAAGTAGAGCACACAACATTCTCACTCTCCACTTAGCCAGCATTACATGCCTCTCCAACCTTGGGAAAATGGGAGTTTGATCACTGTGGTAAGTCAAGCTTTTAGGCTTGTGAGAGTAGAGCATAAGGTCATCACGAGGCTTTCCAAAGCTTCACATGCCAATAAGCCCAAATTTGCACATCAAGTAGACCATCTCTTCAAATCGTATAGGTTTGAAACGTTTATATAGTATTTTTATTATGAAAAGCACCTATATGCTTTTAGTGCTTTAGTCAAAAGCTTAGCTTTTACATCAAACAAAATCAAGGGCAAAATATGAAACCAAATCAAGGGCCTAGATTCATGACACGTGGCTCAAGGGGGTGTGAGAAAACCCAAATATCTCCCTAGGCTGCCTGTCGTAAAAATTAGGAGATAAGTTATTTTTTAAAAACTTAAAGTAGAATTAGAGGATAGAAAAATTCCAAAAAAGTGTTTTTGGAATTTAAAGAGAAATTTTTAGAAATAAGGATTTTAGAAAAAAAAGGGGGGGGGAGAAATTTAATAATTACAAGTCACAAATAAAATAAATTAGAAAAGGTTGGAAAATAAGGAAAATAAGAGGGGATGAGGGACGGGATGGGGGTTAGATAAGGTAGGAAAATAAAAAGAAAATAAAGGAGAAATAAAGGGGGGCCAGAGAAAAAAGTCAGAAGGGGTAGAATGTGTGCGTGGGGGGGGGGGGAATATGGTGTGTGTGTGTGTGTGTGTGTACCCACCCTTATCATATGGTGGGAAGAAAACTAATTTGGAGTGATGGTAGACTCCACAATCACAAAAAGGTATTCATATAGAATCATACCTTCAAGGAGTTCAACCAGTTCTGGTGCTTTTAGTAGCACACCACGAAACTTCGAGGATATTAGGAAATGTCGTATGAGGTGTGATAATTTTTGCTTTTTGAAACCTTGTTGGTCATAAAACTGACCATTTCTAAAATAAACATAAAAGCTTTGGCATTACTGTTGCATAAATAGGGAATAGGAAAGATTTGGGAAAGGATTATTTTGTCAGCTTGGCCAATAGGTCTATTAGATTAAAAGTGGATAAATCTAGATATACGAAAAGGAAATGCTTTTGTTCTATCAAACTTATCCACTATAAAGCAACCATCCCCCAAATGTTCAATAAAGAGATTCATGAAATTGGTGGATAGAGTTATTACTTTATCCAAAACACAAATGGATTTGTGAATGGTTTCCTTTATCTCAATGAGAGGTAAAGGATAAATCCAAAAGGGATTATTTGGATCTTTGATAGCATTTGGATGAAGAAACTCTTTTATACAATTATTGTTAATACATAAAATGTAATCAATGTACCTAAACACGTGTTTAAAGAGTGATAACAAGTTGACTCTACCAAGTCTCATGAGCCTTAAAATGAAAGAAGACTCATACCAAAAGAAATATAAATTGCACCATAATGGAGAGCATGAAAAACCGATTGGAATTCCTTTAACCTACTTCCAAAATCTATCCCCACATTGTATAAAACAATAAGTGATAAGCCATGTTTGTATTAAAATTAATCTATTTTGGTCAATCCAACCTCCCCACATAGAGGTAAGAATAGCACTTATCTATATTTGCACAAAAGATAGAGTTAATCTTTGTTGGTAGATTAAGAGAAACCTCAAATATAGAGTTCATAATAATGAAGTATCCACCTTTAAAAAGGATTAAGCAATCAAGGTTTTGTTATGGGCCCATTCCCTCAGAACCTTCAATATAAGTGTATACACTCTCATAAGAAGTTTGGCTAGCATAGAATAGATGCAGTTATGAGCATTGGTAAACCATCTATGAGAGGCCTTGTGTGGCTTAAAAATTGAACACAACAAAGGCAGATTATCATGAGATGGTGTCACACTTGGTAGAAGGAGAATTAAATTCTTCAAGAGATTATAATCAACCCATTTTGGGATGATCCATGTATTTTCTTCCATGCATGGGCTAAAGTCCGAGCTAAAGTCCTGGCCCATTAAGTCTAAGGCTGGCCATACCACGCATCCAATGAATGCATTCAAATACCATAGTATTAGAGCATTCGTCTAATCTTGAAATGTACAAATGTGATTTCATTCATTCAATTTCATCCAATACATCTTTGTTATCTAACCAAATTTCATATTTCTAGTATTGAAAGTTTTAAGTTAGTCAGCACACTCATTTATGAAAGATGACATAGCTGAGTGTTTATTGACTAAATTACATCAAGCTAATAAATCACTCCAAAAATTACCGAGGGACTTAAGATCCGGAGAAAAAAGACAAGGTTTACAAGGTATGTGATTTAAGCCCTTGTAAAGTGTTTGTTGAATAGTTTTTTTTAGAAAGATTTTAACATCTAATGTTTGAACATGTGATCTCATTTTTAAGTTATCCTCATCCACTTTAATAGTAAATGGTTTAAACCATTGTTGAAATGAAGAACACTTACACAAAGTTTCCTCATTTTCCCATGAAAAAGTACGGAATGCTTCTTTTGAGTTAAGAAGTATCCAACTTATTAGTTTATCATACTTCCATGCAAAAATGAGATTGGAAAGTATATTAGTTGAATTGGGATAAAACTTATTAAAGCAAGATAATAAATTATCCCTTAAAGATACCCTCTCTAGAATTAGAGAATTAGAGAGGAGTAATAAAGATGCAACATGCTAGTGGTTTCTTTATTAAGAGATTTTTTTACCAAAATCAATCTTCCAAAAAACTCTAGCATAGACCTAGAACCTGTGTCACACCGATGACCATTTGAGGTTTTTTGCCAAGGTAGGAACATTATTGCTATTTTTGGTCATAGGCCTTTTTCCCCTATTAGAGCTAGAGCCTGAGGCCAGACTACTATCACTGATCATTAGAACCGCACTACTGGGGATATTAAAGGGTGGAGTGGATACATCAACAATTTCTTGTCGAGGAAAATTGCATCCTCAATCACCATTATTACATCCCTCCCTTGTGTAGCCTCTTCCTGGCTCCACCCCAAAAAGGGACCTAATTGCCTATTCCATTGCCTTTGCTACCATATTTTGGCTTCATCAAGTTGGCACTTTCCCTTGAGAAGGAAGGGGGTTTGATTAATTTATGAATCATAGTGAGCCCTTGCTAACTATCCATTGAAGCAAAAATTTTGGCCTTTGGATTATCCACATATTCCAAAACTCCTTCAATAATAAAATCTCTTACAAAGATAAAAGTGATAAGAGTTTCAAATATGGGTTTTGTAGGTCCATTCAACCATATGAGGAATGCAATAAAGATGATGTTAAACTCATATCCTAGTAAAAGAAATCTAGGTGATTCACCATATACCAAATAACATGGTTAGCCCAAATGAGCAAGCCACCACATTTGTTAGCTACATAAGCACACCTGAGGAATGGTCATAACTAGTTCCACCATAGGGATTTGTAATATGCAGCCCTTTTTGCACTAGAGTTAAAGCCTCCACAAACTAGTAGTAGGACTTTGTAGTTTGAACACTTCCTTGCATCCATTGTAGATAGTGTTGGTGCACAACGAATGCTAACCTTTTTGAAAGTTGTTAATGAGACTCCTTTGAGAGCAACGTATTTGCATTTTTCCACTTCCACATTAGAAAGTGAACCCCAGAATTTTAGGATATGTATGCTCAAAGGTGCCAATAGATTCAAATTGTTAAGTGTCCACATTTTTTTTAAATGAGTCTCTTGAGACACATCAAATTCCACCTCCCTAGTAGGCATGGTTGGAATACAAGATGACCCTTGTGGAGTGGTGAGATTATCTTTTGCTTCCTCTTCCACTGAAGTAATAAGTAGGTTGGAGAAAGTATCCAACTTTTCTTAATTAGATAAGGAAAGAGCAATTCTTTTGAACCATGGAAGCTCTATAGTGACATCTGATATAATGGGAGAAGATAGAGCCTTTTCAATTTTAGGATGCATTTTTTCATGATGATGAACTTTGATATCATCATTAGAAATGATTTCATCCTTCATAGTTTCCATTTTCAAAAGAAGTGAATGGGCTTTAATTGTACTCTTTTGGCTAGTTACAAAGACCAATGACCATTCTTCAATGCCAAGATTGTGTAATAATGTGTTATTACCTATTTTCTTAGCCACCAAGTCACGCTCGATGATCTTTTTGTGAATATCCTTATTATCGATAAGAGCGAGAGTACCTTCTACCACAAGATTAGGAATTGAAAGATTATCGAAGTATCCCAAGTCTAAAATATTAGTGTGACACTGTAGACCCATCTAAATAATAATCATAAGATGTAGTGTTAGTCATAGTCAAGGTAACCAAACCCTGAAAAGATCCTAAGGTAGACACTGTTGGTTAAAGTTTGTTGCAGAGGTTCTTCCTTGAAAAATATTTTTTCAATCCTAAAAGTATTTTCTTTTTAGGATTCAACCACATCTAGTCTTTATAAATACCTTTTCTTATATATCATTTGATGTTATTGAGAAGAAACATCCTATCGCATCATTTTTGGAGCCAAGCGTTTCGCCCTAACATGCCATGTTTCACACATTTTGCCGAAATATTTTTGCCAAAAATGTTTCAACGTGTTTCGGTGCCCCATCACACGTTTTTTGTTCACACGAGAAATGAGTTGCAAAGGGGAAGACTTTCCACCTATGCAATGAATGGGCTACCTGAGTACTCTTCAGTGTCAAGACCATACAGTATCTATGCATGTTTATTTATTTCTATATATATGTTAGAGTTGAGTGCTTTCTATACCTCTAAAGTCTTTAAATGAGATCATAGTTCACCTAGTCAATTAACCTTCTTGAGCTAAGCTTACATGTAAGATGCCATGTGAAGTATCTTGGCTATGCATTTGAGGCTCTATCTCTTTTGAATATTGAGTTTTTCTAGACTTACTACGAGGATTTTATTTTTTCACCATCTAATCGTTGGATTATTATGCATCATGCAATGGGAAAAAAGCCTTACCAATTGTTATATAGAAAGATTACAATGAGGGGTGACCTTTTCTATAGCTATTATCCTTTAATTAATTAAAAATAAAAAGTTTCGCTTTTGCTTAAAAAAACTGTGTGGTGGTATTTTACGTGTGAAAGGATCTAGGAAATTTTTGATCTAGCTATTTTCTATAGATAAATATTTAACTTTACTTTGTACATCGATAACAATCCCACTAATGCTATGACACCTATCTTCCCTTTTCTAGTTTAAGCTATTCTAACTTAAGCGGGTTGGATGGTGGCAGGAGTCACAAAATTACACGTAGTTTAGTGATGTGGCAAACCACCAACCATATAGATGCCTACCTCTATCTACGCTCTACATTGTAGCCATGCCATTACTAGCTCGATTGTTCATGACACCCGTAGCTCGAGGCCATAGGCCATAGGATCATAGCACCCCTACGTGCCATGTGGCAAAGAGTGTTCACTGCCTCACCTCTCTCCATGATGGCCTAGTCTACAGTGTACATGATTTGTGTGGGTGAAATTCCATGTGTCAGCTAGCCGCCATCTAGCATGGCCATCGATGTGCCACCTTGCACCATTGAGTTGTGCTCTTAATGGCCTGACTATGCGTCAGCTCTATCGCTATGTGGACTGCCATCTATGTGGCCACATGCTTGCAAGTCCTCCTCTGTGTTTGCAATTGGCAATGGGGATTGAATAATCCCAAGGCATCCCCATACAGCAATTATGGCAACGAGGACACCTCCTTGTCTATGGCAGCATCAGCATTGCATAGCCCCATTCTACCATGGAAGGCTAATGCATTAATGTTGGAGACATCCTCAAATTTTGATGGGTTCCATGTGGCACACATCAAGTCTGTGACCTAATGGACGTCTCAATTTAAATCATACTGGTACTTCATTGCTTATGGACTACTGTAGAAGGTAGATGCATATGTCACTTACCTTCTCATGACACCCACGAGCTTTAATAGCAAGTCGCAACCATGTGCTTGGGCTTTTTGAATCACGATGCACCACACTTGAAATGAAGGTGGTATTGATAAAAGTATCTCCCCAATAAATGAAGTGTCACATTGGAAATGAAGGGACAATTGCTAGTCTCTATGCCCACAATCTTTTTAAAGGTCATTTACTTATTCTTTATCCAATAACCACATGAGCATAAAAACCCCCTTTTTCCTTCTAGAAGCCAGGGTGTTAATATTAATCTTTTACCCCATTATTTCTCAATTTATAATATAGGTACAAAGCATGAAAATCCCATTGGAATCCCTTTGACCTGTTTTCAAACTCTATCTCCACATTGTATAAAACAACAATGAGAAATAAGGCATGTTTGTATTAAAATTAATCTATTTTGGTCTCCTTTTGGTCTAAGCAAATAGAACCTTTTGCACTTGTCATACATTTAGACCATTTTGGTTTACCCCATGTCCCTTTCGACTCATTGAAATGTGTTAAGATAAAGGGATGCATGGATTTTTTCTTAAATGTTAAAGTAACCACCTTAGCAAGTTTGGTTATCACTCCATCAGGTTCGACCCACCATAGTGTGATGGTGTATCCGTGAAAGACCTTGCGATAGATTCCACATTCATTAATGAAATATGAAGTGCCCATGCATTCGTTGCCATGTTTAAAAACCTTATTTCTTTCGGCCATTCAGATAATGATTCATAGCATGTAGCTATACCTCAACCAAAGATAGAGTTGATACTTGTTGATGGATTAAGAGAAACCTCAAATATAGAGTTGATTATCCATAATAGTGAAGTATCAACCTTTAAAAAGGATTTAGCAATCATTGTTTTGTTATGGGCTCATTCCCTCAGAACATCCAATATAAGTGTATACACTCTCATAAGAAGTTTGGATATGGTAGAATAGATGCAGTTATGAGCATTGGTAATCCATATGTGAGACCCCTTGTGTGACTTAAAAATTGAACATAGGAAAGGTAGATTATCATGAGATGGTGTCACCCTTGGTAGAAGGGGAATTAAAGCGATTAGAAGGGGAATTAAATCCTTCAAGAGAGTAGAAGCGACTTGTTTTGGGATGATCCATGTATTTTCTTCCATGCATAGGTTAAAGTTCGGCCCATTAATGTGAAGGCTAGCCATACCACGCATCCAATGAATGCATTCAAATACCATAGTATTAGAGCATTTCTCTGATCTTGAAATGTACAAATGTGATTTCATATTCAATTTCATCTTGTACATCATTGTTATCGTACCAGAATTCATATTTTTGAATTTTCTAGTATTGAAAGTTTTAAGTTGGTCAACACAAAAAGATGACATAGCTGAGTGGTTATTGACTAAATTCCATGAGCTAATAAATTATTCCAAAAATTTCATGTATCACTCACGAATACTATGAGCGAGTCATCCTATTCATCGGGTTGAGGAGGCTGACGAGGAAGGCTAGGACGAGGGGGTTGATCTTGTTGGTTGCCTTCTCTTTAATTGACCTTCTATTGTAGATCTCGCTTGTGGTTGGAGAAGAGCTATTGTTGAAGGTTGAACCTTAATTGAAAGATGTTTTCTCTCTCAAAAAATATCTAAGAAAAAGAACTAGAGCACTCTCTCTCCCTAGACCTAATGGAGTCTCTCACAGGAGTATGAGTCTCTTCCTATCTCTCTCATAGAAGAATAATGAACAAGAGGAACACTCACTCTCTCTCACAAATGGAAATTATTCCAATAAAAAATGAATGAAAATTTCTCTCGCTCTCACACTCTCACACAAGGATCACCATGTCTCAACGGAAGACAGGGAAGCTCTGATACCATGACAAAGTGAGGGATCAAGGAGGATCAAAGCCCCACAAGAGAGACATAGGGTAGCAAACACTCAATCTATTGCAATGTGTGATCAACAATACATGATAGGCTTCTTATATAGAGAGAGCCCTTAGAATAGTCAACGCTTATGGGATCCTCTAATCCACATCTCTCCTTGTGGATGTCCTCGATCCACATCTCCACATCATTTAGTCCACATCCTAGGGTGGCTACTTTAATTCCTTCCTATACCATACCTTAGCCTTTAATCTATGTGCTTATGGTACCATATCTCAACATCCCCGTCCATATTGAAATGTTGTAATACTTTTGTAACATACTCATTCTGTGAAAGCCAAAGGAGTTTCCTACTCCAGTCACACGTGATGTGCATACCAAGTATATGACCTGCAAGTCCCAAATCCTTCATGTCACAGGCCTCATGCAACTTGTCCTTCAATTCATCTAGCTCATAAATGTTCTTGCTAGCCAATAGCATATCATGCACATAAAGTTCCAGGAGTATCAGGCTATTATCATTAGGAAAGAAGGGAACTCATTTTGGGGCCCTCTAAGAAATTCACTATTTACCTATTTTTGTTGCACTCAAAATATGGGAAATGCGATAAAATACGGATACTTACTACTGCAAAAATGTCAGTCTAGTACTCAAGCTTCACATTAAATGCATATATAAGATCCTTGACTTTTTGTGCAGTGTTTAATGATTCTAACATCGCCAGCACGTCCGGAGCGGGCCCAAACTCCCAAATCGACCCTGGAGACACTGAAAACCGACGCTCGGAGGCCTAGAAAAGGGCAAAAATGCCCAAAATGGGGGATTTGCACAAAAACGTGATTTGGCCAGCTGGCACTGTTGCTAGTGATGTCAAAATCATCAAATACTGCACAAAATATTATCTTTTGAAGATCACGTATGTTAGACATAATAAAGGAAAAAGATTTTGAATATGACTTATTTTATATTTTTACATGGTTTTTGGTATTTTTCCTACGTTACATTGGCCCTCTTCTGAATGGTCGAGAGCCTATTTTTCTAAACCCTAAAAGGCCCCAAAATGAGCTCCCTTTTTTCCTAATGCCTTAGCCCTTTTAGTGTAGAGGCAGTGATGAATCTCACTTCTTCTGAAACCCTGGGACCGAACGAAAGCATTAAACTTCTAATACCATTCTCTAAGCACTTACTTAAGGTCATAGAGACTCTTTTTCAACTTGCAAACCAAATGCTCTTTGCCTTTTTCTTCAAAGCCTTCCAGCTGTACCATGTAAATTTTCTCATGCAAATCCCCATGTAAATTTCCACATCCCTCATGGTTTTCTTGACGTCCATCCCCATAAGCTCCATATCCTTTGCTGCCCACAAGTCCAGTACACATCTAAGTGTGGTCATCTTCACAACCTTCAAAGCCTTCCGGCTGTACCATGTAAACTTCCTCATGCAAATCCCCATGTAAACTTCCACATCCCTCATGGTTGTCTTGACATCCATCCCCATAAGCTCCATATCCTTTGCTGCCCACAAGTCCAGTATACATCTAAGTGTGGTCATCTTCACAACCGGAGAGAAGATCTCATTAAAGTCCACACCCTTCTCTTGCTTGAATCTTTTAGCAACCAAACGGGCCTTGTACTTAAGCACATCATCACTTGTGACCTTCATCTTGTAGACCCATTTGCATGGCAATGCCTTCTTTCCATGTGGCAAAAGAAATCAAGTCCCAAATTTTATTTTTCATGAGTAAATTCATCTCTGACTACATAGCATACTCCCACTTGTGCTGATCCTCATGTATCATAGACTCTCTGCAGTAAGAAGGCTCCCCGCAATCAGTAAAGCATCACATAGTCTGCCCCTGGAACAAGTTTCTCAAGCGGTCTAGACACTCTAGATGTTCTTCTCAAGGGCATTTTAGCTTGTTGTCCTTCCTACATATCAGCCACCTTTGGTTCATCATTGCCACCATTAGATGATCCATCATCTGCCCTTGATTGTGTACTTGTGGGAGTACCTGGTGGCACCATTTCCGGTGCATGGACAACTTGTTGTCTATCAACATATGGTGGTGGATTCACATCTTGGAAAGTGATTCTCATTTCCACATCCCTCATGAGTGTCTTATCCATCTTCTTCTCATTGAAGACCACATCATGGCTTCGTATGATTTTATTTGCTTCTAGATCCCAAAGACGATAGCCCATCTCTCCACTTTCACCATAACCCATAAAGATGCATTTCCTAGACTTAGGATCTAGCTTTTTTCGAAGCTCTTTTGGCACATGTTCGTATGCCTCATACCCAAATATATGCCAATGAGAGTAAGAGGGCTTCTTGCCACTCCATGCCTCTCAGGAACACCACCATCCAAACTCTTACTAGGTGATCTATTGATCACATTCACTATAGGCTTCATTGCCTCAGCCCAAAAACCACCAAAAAGACTTGCATTCGAAAGCATACATTGCAACCTTTCCCGAATTGTGCGATTCATTTGTACTGCAGCTCGATTTTGCTTGGAGTATGAGGAGACGTGAGCTCCCTCTTGATCCCACATGTATCACAGAAATGTTAAAAATCATGAGGGATATACTCTCCACCATTATCAATAGGTAGGTGTTTAAGCATTCTACCTCACTCATTTTCACCCAAAGCCAACCATTTTTGAAACACTTGAAACACATCACTCTTTCGAGCTATAGCATAAGCCCATACTTTCCTAATTGCATCATCAATGAATGTCACATAGTATTCAACCCCACCTAATGACCGTGTAGGCATGGGACCACATACATTTGAATGAAATCAAGCCTTTCAAGCTCTTTCTTTCCCCTTCTTTTATGGGCTGATTTAGTATGCCTCCCATAGAGACAATGCTCACAAAATTCAAAGTAAAAAAAACTCAAGTGTGGTACATAACCCAAATGGCATAAGAGCTTCATTCCAATTGGCTCATGTGTCCCAACCTGCAATGCCACAAAGAAGTACTTGGCTACTTGGTTATTGCAACAACATGATCAGACACCCCTGATACATATAAGGGATAAAATGTCCCACACTTGGGACCTCTTGCCAAAACCATAGAGCCCTTTTGAATTTTCCAACTCTGAAAACCAAAGGTGGTCTGAAAAATAGCATCATCTAGCTAACTTGGTCATCTTAGGAACATGTCTCACATTTTTCAAAACAAATGGAGACCCATTTGCAAAAGAAAACTTTATGTCACATGCATATTTATTTCCAAGATGCACACAACCTGTCTTTCCACTATCATAAGTGGAGAACCATTCCCTATGAGGAGTAACATGGAATGAAGCAAATGGAATGAAGCACTAGAATCCAAAATCCAATCTTGGGAATATGCATCATCTGAAGTGGTAAGCAAGTCTGCAGGTAGATTAGACATGAAGAGAATGCCATTGTCACTATTATCAATGACTGCATTAATCTCCTCGATCTTCATTTTTCCTTTGTCCTCCCTTGGACTCTCTTCCTTCCTATTTGCACACCAATTTGCATTCTTTTTCTTATCCTTCAAGAGTGCTCCTCAGGAGCGTGAGCATGCACTGTGATGAGACCTCGCCTCAATAGAGAGGCTTAGGGAGCAGGACCTAGGATCCCACTGACTTAGTGATAGATATGAGAGCGTGCGCCTTGAGCCCCAAGACTCAACGGGCTAAGTTCTTCTAACACTCCACCCGAGCCTGTTGGGTACAGTAGGGGGACAGGATGACGAAGCAGTTCTCTCATATCACTGGACCTCGATCGATAGACACACAGTTATAGCATTTATGAGATCCGCAGGGCATTATGCACACCGATCCATAGGAGATTCTAGAGCTGACCATGATTTTCTATAGCCAGCTCTTTTAGGTGGAGAGGATGACTCCAGCTTGCCTTGTGGCTTGTGAGCTAGTTTGGGACCACATTCCAATGGTAGTCTCATGGGAGTTGTGCACAAGCGTAGAGGAGCCTTTCATGGATAAGGAGCTCTGGGAAGCCCTCAAGGCCCTCTTGACCCAGAAGTGTCCTAGCAAAGATGTCTTGACTCCAGCCTTCTTCCAAAACTTATGGGAGATCATTTCCACCCCTTTTCGCTTAGCTTGCCAGGAGATCTTTGTCACGGGCTCCCTTCCTCAATCCCTGAGCAAGGGATGGATTTGTTTGATCTCAAAAGGGGGAGACAAGTTAGACATTTGGTAGTGGAGACCGATCACCCTACTTGACACTGCATACAAGATCCTCGCCAAGGTCTTGAGTTAGCGGTTATAGACTCATCTCACCGACATCATACATGACATGTAGACTAGATTTGTTCAGGAGCGCAGCATTCTAGACAACATTTTCACGTTTTGGGAGGAAGTCAATTGGGCCAAAGAGGAGTCATAGCCTTTGGCCATCCTTCCCTTGGACTTTGAGAAGTTTTACGATAGGGTGGAGTGGTCTTTCCTAGAGGGCACTATGCAGACGTTGGGTTTCTCAAACAAATGGATTAGAGGAGTCTCTGCGCTTTATGCAGGGAGCTCTAGTCAAATGCTTGTCAATGGACACACGGGTGAGGCCTTTCCTTTCTCTAGCTCCATCCATCAGGACTGTCCCCTAGCTCCCTTTCTTTTCCTTTTGGTGGCGAACGCATTGGGCTACTACTTGAGATCACAAGTGACGGGCCTCACAGGGTTGAGGCTCCCAATCAGACAAGAGAAGGAGTTGCAACTTGCTAGACTCAGAGTTTGTAGATGACACAGCCTTGTATGTAGAGGGCACCATAACAAGCTTGGAGAGAGTCAGGGGAGCCCTGGCTATCTACTGCGAGGCCTCGGGTGCACGGATCAATTGGACAAAGTTAATTGGTAACTTCACAAGCTCTGAGGAGACACATGAGATTCAAGAGTGGGGGAGTACCTTTGGATTCCGTCGGTGGGGCCTGACAGCGAGATACGTCGGATGCCAGGTGGGTATTGATATAACAACAAAGCAGCAAATCGCCTCGGTCCTCGAGAGTGTTCGGTGCAAGCTTCTCTATTGAAGCTTGACCAAACTCTCCCTAGCAGACCGTGCCTTAGTGGCAAACTAGGTCCTTCTTGCCACGGCCTAGTACATTGCCTCCTACTGGTGTTTTCATAGAGGGTGCATTGGATAACTCCAACGTTTTGTTCAGAATTTCCTTTGGGCAGGATCGGATGGCACGAGGGATACCATGAGAGATCTAAACAACGGAAGAAGGTGAGACAGAGGGAGAGCCAAAAGAGAGAGCCACACAAGTTTTGGTGGGTGCAAAACACCATAATCTTCTATGTAATTCATATATATATAGCATAGTCTGAATCTGTGTACCCAAGTACATGCATCTCTCCACTGCCAAAGCAGATACACATTTCCTTTCTTGCCATGGCTTTCCATCTCCTTCACTTTCCTCTGGAGGGCTGCAACCAAAAGTCTGAGCTCTCTCACTTCTTGCTGTAGGTAATAAATCTGCTCTAGTACCCTTCATGTACCTCATGATGCACTTAAATGCCTCCAAATGCCTCTTTCCTAGATTAGCCATATATCGGCTAACAACTCCCACTGTAAATGCAATGTCCAGTCTAGTAGCTTTCATAGCATACATAAGTCTCCCAACCGATGATGCATAAGGAACATTGGCCATCATGGCCCCCTCCTCATCTGATTTGGGACTATCTGCTTGACTCAATTTCACAAATGGAGGCAATGGAGCACTTATTGCCTTCCCCCCCTCCGTATTGAAATGCTGTAACACTTTTGTAACAAACTCCTTCTATGAAAGCCAAAGGAGATTCCTACTCCGGTCACGCCTGGTGCGCATACCAAGAATATGGCTTGCAGGTCTTTAATCCTTCATGTCACAGACCTTGTGCAACTTGGCCTTCAATGCATCTAGCTCGTAAGTGTTCTTGTTAGCCAAAAGCATATCATCCACATAAAGTGCCAGGAGTGTCAGGCTATTATCCTTAGCCCTTTTAGTGCAGAGACAGTGATCAATCTCACTTCTTCTAAAACCCTGGGACAGAACGATCAAAAATTTGATACCATTCTCTAGGCGCTTGCTAAAGGCCATAGAGACTCTTTTTCAACTTGCAAACCAAATGCTCTTTGCCCTTTTCTTCAAAGCCTTCCGACTGTACCATATGAATTTCCTCATGCAAATCCCCATGCAAGAAAGCTGTCTTGACATCCATCTGCATGAGCTCCATATCCTCTACTAACCAAGTATGCATCTAAGTGTGGTCATCTTCACAACCAAAGAAAATATCTCATTAAAGTCCACACCCTTCTCTTGCTTGAACCCTTTAGCAACCATAGAAATTAGAGAACACAAACTAAAATCTGAAAATCAAAATTGCAGTACTTATCTTAGATTCTTCACAAGAGAATAGAGGGAGAGAAGAAGGGGACACAGCATGCACAACACTAGGGCCCAAAAATAAGGGCTAGACCCCCCAAAGGTCTTTATTGCAATAAAAAATACCTTTGTACAATTGGCTCTGAGAAGAGCATGGAGCTGAGTACAACTCTTGAATGAATCTAGGAGGCCTGGGGCCTTTCTTATATAGTAGGCCTAGCAGAAAGCTAGGGCCTGCTGCTTTCTAAAGGCTACTATTAGATAAAAGCCAAGCTTTTAAGGCTTTCTTTTTAAATCTGATGATTTTGGCACCTATTTTATCTCGTGGTCCCTCCTTTCAAAGAGATGTCTCCTTGTCCATGCTTTAGGCTTGTAGGACCTACTTTTTGTGCTTTTCTTCCCACTCTTGGGTTCTTTTTGCACTCTCTTAGGTCCTACACATTGCATAAACAAGTTCCAACACTTTAACCCATTAGAGGTTAGCAAAATGCATGCATTAGTAGTTCTTGGACTAATCCTAGTCCCTTGTGGGCATTCCCACAGTTCCCTTTTACCAATGCAAAGCAAAAGTAGAAACAATAAAACGTATTCTAGTTACCGAAGTCAACATTCTTCGCCATCATCAATGCAATAAAGATTCCTCTATGTCTTGGAAGAAGTGCTAATTTGGTGACAAAGTGAAAGCTAAAAGTTACAAACTAACCTTAGTTTGAGCGCACTGCCAAAGAGTAGTGCAAAGTGCCAACCAAAGATCTAACTACAAGGACTTAGTCAAGAGCGTGTTGTGAAGATCAAGAGGTTTTAGGGAGTGGCTAGTTGGATGGTGTACTTACATAAATAAAGTGGGATAAAGCATAGAATTCGTTTTAAAACATGAAGCTCACTTTAAACAAACAAATAGATGTTTTTTTATTTTTGTATTCAACCAAATTATTGCCACTTGCAACCTCAACTGCCAAAAATGAAGTGTGTCCTTCTCTATGTCTCTACTTCAATAAGAGACAACTTGTGCACATCGGCAATTGTTTGGTATAAGAACCTAATGATCAATAAATTATCTAAGAGCATTGGTAGTGCCGAGGCATTATACTAAAATTTAAATTCTGAAGGTTTGCCCTAAAGGGGAAGAAAGTTGAAAGGGAAGAGCATGACATTTAAGGGGAGATAAAGACAATAGCTTACAAAGGACTCAAACTTCGAGAATCTTTGGGTTAGCTTGTTTTTAGCTCTTCGGGTCACACATTGCCGTTGCGAACAAAAGGTTTGGGAGCCAAAGTAAATTTTGGTTAAAAGGTACTAAGGAGGCCTTAACCATACAGGTGATCCAATATCTAAGCAAAGTCTTCTTAATCCTAGCTTCCTCATGCCTAGTGCTTGTGTGGAGCTAGAAACAACACAACGCATTGAGTTTACCTTTTTAAGAAATTGGGACCCACCATCTCCTAGTGAGGTAAGTCTTTTCAACTGAATGAGAGAAAGGTTCTCAAACCTTCAAACCAGCCTGCAAAAGCCAACTTCTTGCAGGATTTCAATGTCATGAAATGTGGTGCTGATTATTTCACACAACCAATGGGGCATTGTGTTCATCTACCCAACACCTACCTTATTTATGGAACCCATGGCCAAGAAACACACGTCCAAACCCTGCACAATCTCAGCCGACTTCCTCCCAACTAAAAGATCCAATGGATCGAATGCCCTTGGCCCCTTACACCATGCTAAGCGTGTTCATCAATCTGGCGTCCCAATTATTATATGCAGGATTTACCCACTACTTGCTTTGTACACGTGTCATGCAACAATGCTACAGTTCGCAACTTTAGCCCTCCATTTCACAATCAATTAGGCAACATAGGGCTCCCAAACAAGAGGCCTATGCCAAAACATTATTTATCAAAAAATATATTGCTTTCCATGTGCTCTCAATAATCCAGTAAGAGTTTCACCCTCTTCTCCATACTTTGTATAAAATTGTACTATACGTTTCTTCCTTGACCCGCAAGGAATACTAGACAAACCTGCCGCATAAAATGCACAAATGGACACGAGCATCCATCCTGTTCTGCCATAGTGCATGTACGCACACACGATCGGCATTTCACATGTAGAAAGACCGATGCGTGCACACATGTGAAAATACAGTCGCTCAGCTGTTACCCAGATAATCCTTTGGAAAATTAAGGCCGATCAATTGTACACTTCTCAAATCTGGATACATATTGATGATACAGTATTTTCGATAAGACTTGTGAATGCTTCTATGAGCACTGCAAGTTACATCCTCACTAGCTATCAGACATGAGATCATCGAGAGAAAATTCATCCTCCTCTAAGATTTCTCCATCTTTTCCATCCCAAGCCTCTGTTTTTTCAAGGACTGGGACAGATTGTATGGGAAGATTGCCCTTTCCTCCTCTACCAGCATCTTTGACAAACTCTCTGCAGAGGACACAAGCATAAAAATCACATGTTTGACCATTTTTCTAGCATAAAAGTGAATACAAAAAAAATCCCTTTTGAAGAATTATTCTTATTTGGCTGCCCTCATTCTCTCAGCCTTTGTATTCAGATGAGAAATGCTTTCTAGAACAGAATGCTGACACTTACATAATGGGGTCAACATCGAAGGCGCTTCGTAAAGGTGCATATACACTCTTCTTAACATTCAAAGCTACTAATGCGGGATATCCATAACCTCCTACTCCAACGGCCTGTTCAAAAGAAGGCTGCTTACCAGCTGCAACCCATGCATACCTGCCCAGACAATTCATGTATTAGCTTTACAACACCAGCTCTATATTGGTTTTGTTTACTCCATTAAAACACGAGAAGCCACTTTACACTTTGATTGACATACCCATATGAGCTTCTTTTAAACTTATCTGCAACTTTCCGCAAAATCTCTATGTACTTGTTGCGGCCCTCTGCCTTGGAGTCCAGAATATCAGGCAGGAAAGCAACAAAACAGATTGCTGTTGATGCACAATTGCTCTCCATTACATCCTGACACACACGATTCCAATCATGTTTTAGACAAAGAAGTCACAAAACAATTCCCAAAATTTTTTTACATAAAAGTCCCTATGGCATAAAGACCACCAAGAGCTCCTTTTCCTGAGGATGTTTTTACTTACTGGGCCAGTGAGTTCTACAACCTCTGGAGCAATAGGGCTCGCTTCTAGTTGTGCTAATGCAAAACTCTCAATTGCAGAAGCAACCCTTGCTCCTTCATATGGCGTTGGATTTTCTTTGTCTGCTCCAAAAACTAAAATTGTTGGAAAGCCTTGAACACCATACTTACTCATCAATCCCTATGCAAACATTAACAGAAC
Organism: Dipteris shenzhenensis; assembly: GCF_047967505.1. NCBI lineage: Eukaryota > Viridiplantae > Streptophyta > Polypodiopsida > Gleicheniales > Dipteridaceae > Dipteris > Dipteris shenzhenensis. The sequence continues at coordinate 21,847,108 of NC_141609.1, forward strand.
AGAAAATGAGATGGGTTGATACCTCACCTAGAGAAGTTGTATAAACCCCCCCCCCCCCCCAAAAAAAAAGCCCAAAACAAGGAACAAAAATGTGCCAATTCTCTCTCTCTCTCTCTCCCCCTCTCTCTCTGCCTGAGTGTTCAGATCCCTAGATCATATATTATTAACATATGTACACGCTTAGGCATTCCCACCACTTTGTATGCACAGCAAACATACACAACTCACAGTCAGCATCTGTTATTTTACATCAGAAACCATAATTGTGTGTGATGTTGCTTGCAGCAATTGAAACTCAGAATCTCAAAATCCAAAGATTTTGTTAAGGTTCACACTTTCTCTGCATCACAATCAACTTGTCCAAGCTTTACTTTGCCCCTTAACTCCTTTGCAGCTTTCTTCCACTCAGGTGCAAGCTTTTTGCAATGCCCACACCTGTCAGCAAGGACAAACACAAAATAAATTGTTGCCTCATTGCAGACACACTATAAAAAGCAAGACAGAATTAGCATACAACATAATGATTATGCTGGATGTATACGGGGGATGTTTGAAAAGACAATGGCTCTCTCTCTCTCTCTCTCTCTTACATACACACACACACACACACACACACACACGTGTGTGTGTGTAGATACACGTATGCGCACACACACAAAGAGAGAGAGAGAGAGAGAGAGAGAGAGAGGCATTCATAGATGTGCACATACATACATAGATGTGCGTGTGCATTTGTGTGTTTTGAGAAAGACATTCTTGACCTGCGTCTACCCCAACACCAACCCACAAAACTCACCCACTCTCACAGGGATAGCAACTCACACCGAGTCACTAGCACCCATACCATCCAAAAACAACTCAAACCAAAGGGGACAAGGGCATACAAATACATGGTGTGGGGTTTCCTTTCAGCAACAAAGAAATAGATGATTGAAAGAAGCACCACCATCACCCAAGTGCCATGGGGCCCAAGCCCATCATTAAGCCCACGGGAGAAGGAAAGAAGGGCAAGGGGGAGGATAAGCTCCAAGAGAGGAGAAAGGAGCTCCCTAGAGAGAGAGAGAGAGAGAGAGAGAGAGAGAGAGAGGATGTAGGCTGCATCACCCAAGTGCCATGGGGCCCAAGCCCATCATTAAGCCCACGGGAGAAGGAAAGAAGGGCAAGGGGGAGGATAAGCTCCAAGAGAGGAGAAAGGAGCTCACTAGAGAGAGAGAGAGAGAGAGAGAGAGAGAGAGAGAGAGGATGTAGGCTGAGGGGAGAAGAGGCTAGAGTGGCTCCCAAAGGGGGATGAGGCTTACAACTCGTGAGGATAAGGATTTAACAAGGCGGCGAGGGGGGGGGATAGAGAGAGACACAGAGAGAGATCTATTAACGTCTTCATCAGGCCTCACGGGCTTATATACCAAATTCGAGGGAGTTCACAATTCCTAATCAGTACTTGTCCCCCTCTATAGCCCACCCATTTGCCTGCTGTCCTGGGCTTCCTTCACTTTGGTAAGTTCAATGGCTCTTTGTTTGATCTGGGTCAGTATGAGTTCCTTAGATATCGATATTTATGTGCCCTTCAACTTGTGGGCTTGTTTACAAATCTTTACCCTTGCTACCTTGTCATTAAAAAAGACTTGTACCTACATTCCCTTTTAAAGGATACTCCATATGTCATCTTGATCCCAGTCAATTTGTGGTACCTTCTCCTTGAGGCGATGGATTCTGTCTTCTGTATACTCTGCTCACCAAGACAATCGTCGTCCAGCAGTCCTTCAGCGATCCTCCCACACATGGGACCAGCAATCCTCCCACATGTGGTGATCATTTCTTGAACCATAGAAACAGGGTATGGTGCTGGTGGAGATCCTTTACATTTGTGTAGTACCTCTTTGATGACTTCCTGCTTCCCATTGCCTTCATGTCATGAACTCTCCTTTCCATAGCTGCAAGTCGAAACTTGAGCTCTCGAATGTCCTATTGCAGATAATACATCTGCTCCTCGGCTTTGAAATAGTCTTTTGTCTCTGATATGTCTTTGCAGAGGGGGTGGGTGTCGGGGCAGCAATAATGGCTGAGTCGGAAAACCGGTACGTGGGGGTCGAGGTAGCAAAGGTCTTCGTCTTCGGGAATCATCTACAGGAACTCCAAGGTGGCTTGCAATAATCTGGGCACCCCTCCATTGAAGCTGACTCTTGGGCCGGTGGTTCAGCAACTTGGAGTAGGAGAAAGACCTGAGCGGTCTGAGTGAATTTTGGAGCAGAAGAAGCCTAAATTGCTTCAAGAACAAAGGCTTGAGCGGAGGAGGCTTGAGGTGGAGTGCTTGGCGACGAGCTGGACGAGCTGCTAAGCAGAGGTGACTGTGATTTACCAGGCGACAATCTGCTGGGCGATGCTTACTGAGCAGGAGCGACGAGCTGTTGAGTAGTGCACTACTGGGTGACGAGCTGCTAGCAACGATGATTTGCTGCCAGGCGACGCTTGTTGAGAGGGGGGGGGGGGGGGGGAGAGAGAAAGAGAGAGAGTTTATTAAAGTCTACAAATGACCAATGGGTCTACGAGACTGATAAAAAACCTGATACAAACTAGTAGAAGGGTGGAGCTACTAAGCGAGCATCATCACCCATGCTGGATGCTAAGTCCTAAAAATACATAGTCATATAGCATGAGTGGTGCCATCAACATCATGCTCATAAGTACAATGTAACCTCATGATGGTGTAGGTGTCAAGGGGGACTGACTAGAGTGGCTCCTCAAGGGGGATGACGCTTGAAGCTCATGATGGCAAGGATTTGCCACAGAGAAGAGCCTTGCTTGTGAAACAATGGCTTGATGTGTAGTGTGAGAACGACCCTTTCTTTCTAGGATTTCAAAAGGAATCCTTCATCAAGCTGAGGAATAGCATCAAGCCATCTCACAATGTGACAGGGCAGCCTGCATGGAGGCATCTTTGAGGTAAATGGCACATCCATACACATAGAGGATAAGAGTGGGTTGGCACTACCACATGACCACCACCCCACTCATTCTAGTTTGTCCAAATATAATTCGTCCTTGTTCAAATACCCTTCGGATATCCTCGAAAGATCCAATCTTCCTTATCACCCACATTTTGTACCTTGATATAATAGGCATTAGACATAAGAAATCGAGATCAATTGACCCTTTATCAGTTTCCACATACTTTGTCCCATAGGCCCACGAGGGCTTCCGTGGACGTTAATATATGTCTCTCTCAACACCTCACGAGCACTGATTCGCCGACTTAGTTTCACCTATCGTGGCAAGTCAGTGGAGATAGTGCAGTCGTACACATATTTGGGAGCAGTCTTCATAGGGCCCATCTTCATGATGACACATGCAGCCCAGGCAAGGCTCACACGAGGGCGTAGTGCTTTGGCTAAACTAGAGCGGCAATGCTTCCAAGCACACTTCCAGGATCCACCAACGAAGGGTTGGCTCTTTGACACACTGGTGCGATCGACTGCCATGTATGCAGCACCCTTCTAGGGATGCGATCTTCCGAGGACAGATTGAAGGAGCATCGAGAGGCTACAGATGACAATGGGATCCAGGATGATCCAATGTAAGCCCTCAGTCCCACATGAGATAGTACAAACAGATTTTGCCATGACACCTCTCCAAGTTGATGTCATCTTCCAGACACTGAATTTCATCCACAGAGTCTGGGACTTACCCCACTGGAGGCTTCCAAGGTTGGCCCTAGTCATCCAGATGGCTAGCAGAGAGCGAGGCAGACACATGGTATGCACGCATATCTACATGGCTTGCCAGGCACGGTATCTACATGGACAGGCTTCCCCCCTTTCAGTACAGCATGGATGTGCCTCCTGAGTTGATCCCATATCCCGGACTTGGAAGGAGGACTAGGAGCTCCCCACCAAGACCCAGTTCTACCGCGACCACTTCTTGAGAGTATCAGAGGAGAGATTCGTCACTAGACCCAGTTTCTGGAGGACAGACGAATCTCCCATGCACTGAGGATTGCCATTGGTCAAATGCGGGGAGAGCAGCAGGTATACCCAGAGAGCATACCCAGAGAGCAACGGATCTGCACGGTATGTATGCTGGGGTCGGTTGAGACATAGGAGCATTTTCTTTGTGTTTGCCCAGCCTACTACGAGATCCAAGGGCCCTACCACTGGCTCTACCTAGAGGGCAGTGGTTTCGGCCCTTTATCACGACTGATCCATTTCCATGACCAGGTCTGTATCGGGCTCTACCTGATGGAGATGTGTCGGCACAGGGAGACACTACTGCAACAGATCATAGAGTAGTAGGGGATAGCCAAACCACCACAGGACATAGAGGATGACCGAGCACAGTGACACGTCACAGACTTCTATACATTTGAGTCATTCCCAGGACACAGTGGAGTGGAGGAGGAGCTAGCCGACATGAGAGCAACCTGGATCAGCAGCCGATGCGGTACCATCGATGTCACGATCTGTGACGTATTCCTTTCTCTATATCTAGACTTATGGATGGTTTGATGAATGGACACTTGTGGAAGGGTATGCCCTTTCGACGGGACACTTCCTATGAGGCACAACCCTTCACAAGAGACATTCTATGGAAGAGACACTTCTATTGTAATGTACCCTCTTATCACACACCCTTCACAAGGGGTACACACCTCTTCATGCACATACACTTTGGAGTACACACCTCTTCATGTGTGACTCTTCACTCTCTATATAAGAGAGGCCCAACTGTATGGATGACACACACTACAGATACACTACAGACACTCAAGCAATACAATTATTCCTTATTCTCTGCTATTTCAGTCTCCTTTCTGTTTCTTAGCACATTTCTAAAAATAGTAAATCTAGGATTTCTTACAGTGGTATCAGAGCAAATTTCGCTCCTGCCTGTAGGAAATGCCCCCCACCTTCTAGCGCCTATCTGATACATCTCTTTCCGCTAGAAGGATATCCGTGCACATTGTGCATGGAAGAGATGGAGAGAATGAGCATAAAAATTTTTAGCGCCAACCCTGCCTAAAGTCATCAATGGCCTCTCCATCTCCCTCACATCACGAGTTGATGTGAATGGACACGACAAAAATCGTGTCTTTTCATGTGCTTGGGCTGTCCCAAAACCAAGGGACGCACCTTTTCCACCATCGGACACACCTTTTGATGAAGAGTTTTGAGTCCTCACCCAAGGGACACCCCCCATCGTGGAAAAAAGGACACACCTCTTCATGTGGGGACACCCCTTTTAAAAACAGGGTCACACCCCTTCATGAAAAGGTACACCTATTCCAAGGGTCACACCCCTTCGAATAGGCACACCTTTTGGCACCAAGCACTTATAAATAAAAGGGTACCTAGAGGGGCTAAAAAGGAAAACCCAGCCCCATACCTTAGGTCTAACCCTAGACTACCCAAGGGTCAAATAAACCCACCCTTTAATTTTTGGGCAACCACCCAACATAGGCAGCCACAAACGAAAAAAAGGGACGCACTTTTTGATGCCCGTACAGATTTCGTCAAGCAGGCTCGCCTCCCTACGCAGCCCTCCTGCCCTCGCCCGTTTGCTGCCCTGCCCCCTCGCCATATGCAGCCCCTGCCCCTCGCCAGTTTGCTGCCCTGCCCTCGCCAGTTGCTGCCCTGGTTTCCTGCCAGGCCCTGCCATTACTGCCGCTAAACAGCCCTTGGAAGCCCGCAGCCTGGTTCACCAGCCCTCTATCGCGATCCAGCATTGGATACCATCAGCCTCATTCGCCATACGCAGTCTGCCCCCTCTTTTTCGCCATCTTACCTGCCAGATCAGCAGCGGTACAGCCCCTTTAACGCGATTCAGACTGCCTGTTAAACGTGCGTTGTTGCTGTTTTCCAATCCGGACCAGCCAGGCCCGCTCCTCGCTACCCACTGCAACATGGACCTCCGGACAGAAATCTGCAGGCCTTTTCTACGCAACAAATTGGCAGATTAAATCAATGCCAGGTGGATTCTTTCCATTCTAGTTCTAAGGATTCTCTTGTCATTATCAAATTCCAGCAAATGAAAGACACTTCCTTAAAGCATGGAAACCCTTGGTAATTCAACCGGCCTTTCAAGGACACCTCAGGCATCATCTACCACACAATATCGTGTTCAGATTGCACAACCAGCCCATTTCGGAGCTTTGGCATCGTGGGTCTTCTGTGTCACGTGCCCTCCTAGTGACTTGGACCACATCCTATACCTTTTGCGTGAGGCACCTCAGTTACATTACTTCCTCAGCACAGTCCAAATTGTGTTCCACGAGACACGAAGATACCCAGAACCCGATATTCCTCACGAGTTTGCGGTCCATCTTTGGAGAGACTTTTACCCCTCAGCTTCAGCATCTCCAGGGTACTCTCCACCTCCTTCAGCTCCCAGATATCCTCCTATACAGGTTGTACCTTCCCCAAGACAGTATTTACACTCTGAAGGCACTCCCTCTCTTGGATATCCTCCACTCCCTTTCAGATCCGTGGACTCTATAACCTACTCCTGTACTCTCACGAGCAGTAATACCCATTTCGGCATCACCAGTGTTACCTCAGACAGGACCTCCTTTACTAGATTTCCATGGGTGGTTCCATCCTGCCTCGCCTGCCCCCTCCAACATGAGCAACCTTAGGGAGCAGCCCGAATCTTCTTCCAGGAATGGTACAAACCAGAGCGCAGGTTCGTGCTTTTCTCACGGGGACCTCAGATATGTCGCAACGCTCGCGTGCAGCCTCTCCAAAAATTAGCGACTCAAGTCCAAAAAAGACCCCTGATGTCAACGTACAAGGCGAAACACTACTTCAACTTCAAATTTCCCAGCTTCAAGACAGCATCTCCGACTTGGTCCAGAAAGTCCAACAACTCCAAGATTCTCGCAGTACCACACATACAGAGGATGACGTGACGCAACCAGATGACTATGCGGATTCATTCCCACCAGAGGTAGAAAACACTGAACTCCATGCCCTCTACCGTTTACTCCAAGCTTCCAAAACTAAAAGACTTGACATTAAACTTCCAGAAGCCTACACTGGTCAACGAAATCGCCGAACAGTTGACCAATGGCTCGCAAAATTGCGCATGTACTTTGATACTGTTGACCTCACTGAAGGCAAAAAGATCGCCTTGGTAGCCTCCCTCCTTAAGGATACAGCTTTCCTATGGTGGCAACGATGCTTAAAGGACGGAAAAAGTGTGTTAACTTGGGAACGTTTTGAACACGTGCTCCGTAAGCAGTTCATACCTGCCAATGCGGACTTCCAAGCACGTTCAAAACTCAAACAGTTGGAGCAAACAGGCTCCCTGTCTTCCTACATCTCGCAGTTCACCACATTGGTGCTGGAGATTGATGGTTTAACTGATGATGATCGCCTTCATGCTTTCATCTCAGGCCTAAATCCCTCGTTACGCATTGATGTCCTTAAAGCAAACATCACCGCCACAGCTGGCGCTATTGCTTACACAGAGCGCATAACAGATTTTCAAAACACAGGGAAGGAGAGTGCTAATCGAACACAGAACTCTACTATGGCTAAAGGTGCTCGCCCTCAAGATAACCCCAGGTTTAGAAAAAACTCGAGTAACAAGGTCAGCAACAGTCTCAAGATCCCCAGAAGTCTCAGAAATCATATGCTGGATTCCAACAGAAGCACTCCTCCAAGGATCGCGCCTCTTCTTCTTCACAAAGTCATCACTGTCATCCCCAAAATAAAGGTGCAGCCACTGACAAGAAGAACAACTCCAGCACAAAAGGACTTTGTACCATCTGTACAGGCGACCATAGATGGTTCGATTGTCCCAAGCGACCAAAGCAAAATTTCAATATGGAACCTAGCACTTCCCAAACAGAAGATGCTACCCCAACACAAGATAAGAAAGGCAAAGCTGTTCGAATGGCAAATACCATCCACCTGAGCCTTGCCAGCAACCCCGAACCTTCCCAGGCCACTCAAGTACTTTGTGTTCACGGATCGATTGGTGGAACAACCGTCACTATCCTCATCGATAGTGGCTGCTCTCATAACTTCCTAGCTAGTTCTATGGTCGACAAACTTCGATTGACCACCAGTCCTAGTCTCATGGACTATCAGATTGAACTCGCAAATGGAACTACCTTCTTGTGCAACACCAAGATCAAAAACTTGTCTTTTCGCATCCAACATTATGCGGACAAGTTGAACTTCGACATCATGCCTCTTTCTCGGTACGATGTCATACTTGGACAACAATGGCTCTACGACTATGATCCATCAATCAGTTTTCGCAGCCATACTATCCAGTTTGTCCACTAGGGAAAACTTATTGAGCTGTCTGGTTCTAGGAACTCTCCTTCAACCCTAGTTGTCTTTGCCCTACAAGTAAAGAAGTGGGTTTGTAAACGTCAAGTAAAGACTTCACTTCTGTTGGTTACGGTAGTAGAGGAGACACCAACAAAGGATCCTCCTGAATACCTCAACCAACCTTTTTTCCAGCCCTACCTGGATATTTTTCCACAGGAATTGCCAAAGCAGTTACCACCTCGATGACCAGTGGATCACCCAATCGAACTTGTTCCCGGCAGTAATCCACCGTCGAAACCTCCTTATCGGGTTTCTTACACTCAAAATGAAGAAATCCAAAGACAGGTGACCAAACTACTCGACAAAGGTCACATTCGGCCCAGTCGCAGCTGATGGAAATGAGGAGAGGGTGAGAGACTTGATCACATGATTGAAGACAAGAGTTGAGGCATAAACTGATGTTGATAGATCGATTATCACAGCAAGTACATAGCCTCTTTTATAGGCTGGGCAAGCCTTACAGACACCTCATAGATGAGGTCACACACAAGAGAATCTAGATCCTATAATCTAGGTGAGGAATCACATCTACCACATGAGGTGGCACAAGTGGCCTCAAGACTCTTCACACTCACATAATTGTAGGACACTCCTAGGACTCGAGGACCACACACACTAGGACTCCGATAGTTCCAACAAACCCCCCTTCGGAGCTAGGGTGAGAAACTATGACATCATCCGGACTGTGCATCCCAGGCAATCTCAGAGGCTAACAACTGAGCATAATTCAGAGGTTGAACCAGCACTCTCATGGCTTAGGTGTCAACGTGATCAGAGACTCAAATCTGAGCATGGATGCATGACCAACTCATAGGTCTAGGGAGTACACCAACATCCTGGAACTCGGCCAGGCCTGATAAAGGAAAGACATAATAACCCCCTTGTCTCCTAACTGGGTACATGGAAATAAGTGGAGCCTTTTATAGGACAAGGCACACAAAATGACAAATTATTACATCATTTTAGGGAGACTACCCAAGGCAGAGTACCTAACACACACACGACTCTAGAAAGCCCACTCTTCATCTATCACCTCATGGAGGGATAGACCAGAAATAGCAGCAGTGGAGGCTTGTTCCTCAGGTCCAGAAGGTGTAGCTTCATCGTCTTCGTCCTCACTCTGCTCCGCAACCAGATTGGCATGTTCTTTGGCTTGTACCTTTGCCATTTTCTTGAAGCAACGATCCTCTGGATGGCCAAGTTTCTGACAGTAATTACATTTAAGAGGTTTTCCGTTCTTCTTGGGCTTATTCTTGAGAAAGAATGCTTTGCCAGATTCGAAGGAAGATTCTGCTTTCTCTGTAAGCCTACGGTCCTCATCAATGAGATGAGCTACCATATCCTTAAAGCTCATATTGCGGCTGACTCTTAGGACAGCAAGGATCTCATTGTACTTGGAAATGTCTTCAATACTTGAGAGAAGTACAGCAACTTGATCATCATCTTCAACAATGGCTCGGATGGCAGATAATTGTTGGAGAATTGACCCAAGATTGCTCAAGTGTTCATTGAGGGTTTCAGTTTCCTTCATCTTGAGCTTGAAGAGTTTTTGTTTGAGAAATACTTTGGAATTATTGATAACTTTTCCCAAACGTCGTTTGCTGTCTTATCAAAATCCACATGGTGGATAAGGTTGTCAGCTAAAGCTAGGCCAATGATAGCCATTGCTTTATCATTTTGGTTCTGCCACCAACTAATTCTAGCATCATCACTCTGGGGTTTTGGCTCCTTGCCATTGGTGATATTCCATATCCCTTCTCGCATAAGAAGAAGCCGGAGTTTTGTCTGCCAAGTTGGGAAATTGCTCCCTGAGAATTTCTCGATGAGCAAGGAGTTTTTTATGCTATCCATTGGTGGGAAGGTCTTAGCTATTATTACAGCCAGTGTCTAAATCCCTTGCAATGTTTACTCAGATTTCAAAAAAGGCCCAAATTTTACATGGTAGAAGCTTCAAATATGCCAAAGGGAGACACAGAACAGAAAAGCCCTAAATTTTAGGGTTAGGGTTTGCTGCAAAAATTAGGGTTTGCAGAAAATTGGGGCTTTTCAAAATTTCCTAGAGCATAGTGTTCTAGCAACACTAGGGGAGCTTCAGACCATAAAAGCCCCAACAAATTCACCCAAAATGAGGCAAAAATCTTCAAAAACGTAGAATATCTCAGACGGACTGTTTGCTGGTGAATGGAGCTCATGTGGAGAGGCGAACGAAGAAGATCAACAGCGTAGTTCCAAAAGAAAGAGGAACATCATTAGATCAGCCCAAGAGATACGCGATGAACAGCTGCAGATAAGCGATGCAGCTTCAAAGGATATGTCGGGAAGGTGACGAGTTGTTGCGCTCAACCAGAGACGACGAGTTACGATAGTACTCAGGATGCAGCGTAGAGCAACAACTTAGGTCTGTTGTGCGAGTTGATGGCCACAGCCCTCAGATCGTCAGTCGCCAAGTCAGCTCCATGGCTGGCGCCGTCGCAGGTCTAGCTACGTGGGCAACCAGTTGCGTGGGCAACTAGAAGCAGCGTGGGAGCAACAGGTTCGAATCCGACAGGTCGGACCAGCAGGTGTTCGGGCAGAATGGCGAGCTGCGTGGGCAACAGGAGAAGCATGGGCAGCAGGAGCAGCTGCGTGGGTAGAGAGGTGCAGCAGATGACGAGCAGAGGGGCGAGCAGAGAACGAGCAGAATGGCGAGCAGAGAACGAGCAGAGTGGTGCAGCGGAAGGAGCTCAGTTTGTCGCAGCAGAGTGACGACAACGGATGGGCAAGCGGAAGAGTGGTGAAGGATGGGCAAGACGCTTCATTGCGAGAGGTAAGGCTCAGTCAGGGAAGACCCGCTCTGATACCATTTGATGGAAATGAGGAGAGGGTGAGAGACTTGATCACATGATTGAAGACAAGAGTTGAGGCATAAACTGATGTTGATAGATCGATTATCATAGCAAGTACATAGCCTCTTTTATAGGCTGGGCAAGCCTTACAGACACCTCATAGATGAGGTCACACACAAGAGAATCTAGATCCTATAATCTAGGTGAGGAATCACATCTACCACATGAGGTGGCACAAGTGGCCTCAAGACTCTTCACACTCACATGATTGTAGGACACTCCTAGGACTCTAGGACCACACACACTAGGACTCCGATAGTTCCAACAGCAGCCCTTTCGGATCTCCTGTACTACTTGTGGAAAAAAAGAATAAGTCAATGCACCTCTGCATCGACTACCGAACCCTCAACAAGCTCACTATAAAAAACAAGTATCATTGCCTCGCATCGATGACCTCTTCGATCAACTTCTACATGCAACACAATTCTCAAAGATTGATCTTCGTTCAGGTTATCATCAAATTCGCATACGAGAAGGCGATGAGTACAAGACAGCTTTTCAAACAAAGTATGGACACTACGAATGTTTGGTCATGCCTTTTGGGTTAAACAATGCCCCGGCCACATTCATGACACTAATGAACGACATCTTCAGGCCTTTCCTCGATAAGTTCGTCATCGTTTACCTCAATGACACCCTCGTTTTCAGCAGATCCCTACATGAGCACAAACAACATCTTCACCACGTTTTCACCAAGTTTTTGCAATTCTCCGCGCAAATTCTCTCTACATCAACATTGAGAAGAGTGAGTTCTTCAAGACCCAACTCGAATATTTGGGACATGTTATTTCAGCTCAAGGCATCTCTGTGGATCCCAAGAAGGTCGAGGTAATCCGAAACTAGCCTACTCCTAAGAATGTTCATGATGTCCGCTCTTTTCTCGGATTGGCAAACTTCTACCATACAAAGGTCTATCAGTTTTTCGAAATCGCAGCTCCTATGTCCGAATTATTGAAAAGCACAGCAGTTTTTCAGTGGCTTCCCGAAACAGAGTATAGTTTCCAACAACTCAAGCAAGCACTCATAACCACACCAGTTATGGCTATTGCTGACCCAAACCTTCCATTTGAGGTCATGACCGACGCTTCTGACATCGCTACAGGAGCAGTCTTGATGCAAGAAGGTAGAGTTATTGCTTTTGACAACCATAAACATTCCGATATCCAAACCCGATACCCGGTTTATGATAAGGAGTTTCTTGCCGTTGTACATGCTTATCGCTCTTGGAAAAATTATCTCATGGGAGCCGACTCGGTGGTTACGACAGACCATCACTCTCTAAAGTATATCTTTACTCAGCCACTCATGAACGCTCGACAAGCACGATGGATTGAGTTTCTGGCCAACTTTCACATGACCATTGAGTACATTCCAGGACTACGCAATGTAGTTGCAGATGCTCTCAGCAGGTTAACTCTAGCATCAGCTATGGTAATCTCTACATTATCTGTGGATGTTCCAAATTCATTCAAAGGGAAGTATTTCAATGATAAAGACTTCGGCACAGCAGTACAAGTTCTTTCAAAAGATCAACCTTCGACTTCCGAACAGAAGATTTTCTCATCCTATTCTTATACAGACGACCTTCTATATTATCAAGATCGCGTCTGTGTACCACATGACAAGGATGTTTGACGTCTTTTGTTAAAAGAGCATCATGTAGTTCCTTATGCTGCCCATCCAGGCATCAACAAGACTTATAGGTTACTCAGTGCAACATACTACTAGCCTCAGATGAAAAGCGACATCATCAAAATGGTTACATCTTGCTTATCTTGTCAACAAATGAAAGCAAGCCGACGACTTCCAACAGGACTTCTTCAGCTTCTTCCAGTTCCAACTGAAAGGTGGGAAAGTATTTCCATGGATTTCATTACAACACTACCACGATCCTCCCGAGGTAATACTCAGATTATGGTAATTGTTGATCGATTGTCCAAAATGGCACACTTTGTTGCTTGCAAAAGCAGTGCATAGGCTCCGGACATCGCCAAACTCTTCATACAACACATCTTCCGACACCATGGATTGCCCAAGAATATCATATCCGACAGAGATCCTAAGTTTAATAGTCACTTTTGGATTTCACTGTTTGAATCTTTGGGTACAACTCTACTATTTAGTTCAGCCTACCACCCAGAATCAGATGGCCAGACTGAAAGAGTCAACCAAGTTCTGGAAGAAATGCTTCGACATTATATTCAGTCATGCCTAGCAGCTTGGGAAGAGTATCTACCACTCCTTGAGTTTGCTTATAATAACTCTTTCCATAGTGCCATCAGCATGACTCTATTCCAAGCAGCTTATGGACACACTCCGATTGTACCAACGAATTTTGTACTTCAACATCGAGTGGGCCTAGTTTATCAATTGGTTCAAGAAATGCAAGACATTCTACTTCAAGTCAGGGATCATATGCGAAAAGCGCAAGAGCGGTATCAACAGTCTGCCAATAAACATAGACGTCACCTGGAATTTAACACTGGTGACATGGTGCTATTATTTGTAGCCCCACATCGCTATAAGAGGGTTAAGTCTGTGTTTCCTAAGTTGCGACCAAGATACTAAGGACCTTTCCGGATCGTCAAGAAAAATTCACCTTTAAGTTGCAAATTGGAATTACCACCATCATGGGGTAAAATCCATCCGACATTTCATATTTCTTGGCTAAAGACGTACATTCCAGGCGATGAAGCAGTTCCTCCTGCAGGTGATTATGTCCCAGAAATCGAAGACGATTATGTTCTCCTTATTCCTGAGCGTATTCTGGACCATCGACAGCGAGAGACTCGACATCGACTTATCACAGAATTCCTTGTTCTTTGGCGAGATCTGGACGACTCCGATGCTACTTGGCAATCTGATGAAGACTTACAGCAGTACCCTGACATTTTACAGCAATATTTTCAGAATTTACCGTGATATTTTCTGCATCAGTTCATTATCTCCACCAGGGTCTTATTTTGAGTGAGAGGGGATGTCACGATCTGTGACGTATTCCTTTCTCTATATCTAGACTTATGGATGGTTTGATGAATAGACACTGGTGGAAGGGTATGCCCTTTCGACGGGACACTTCCTATGAGGCACAACCCTTCACAAGAGACTTCTATTGTAATGTACCCTCTCATCAAGGGTCACACCCTTCACAAGGGGTACACACCTCTTCATGCACATACACTTTGGAGTACACACCTTTTCATGTGTGACTCTTCACTCTCTATATAAGAGAGGCCCAACTGTATGGATGACACACACTACAGATACACTATAGACACTCAAGCAATACAATTATTCCTTGTTCTCTACTATTTCAGTCTCCTTTCTGTTCCTTAGCACATTTCTAAAAATAGTAAATCTAGGATTTCTTACAATCGAGAGAGGGACGCAGAGACCACATGCGCGAGAGAGAGTCCTCAGTGTACACTCTATTGAGGTCCGACCTATCCCAGCCTTCCTCAAGGGGGGCTGATAGAGACGAGGGGTCACTCTGGACATAGCTCAGAGAGTTCAGAGAGTGAGGAGACCGCGTCCCCCACCGCAGGGTGAGACAGCTCAACAGACACAGATACGAGACATCTTCGCAGCCCACAAGAGAGCCATCACTGTACCAGGCTACGGTTTCTAATTCTGTTTCTGAGTCTCAGCACTGAGATTGACTTGTTTTTCAATTCAGTTTGTACCTGATATTGGATAGATTAACCTGGTCCACTATGCAATTGCAGTTGACTATTTCTATTCATGATTATGATTTTGTTAGCATATGCCATAGATTAGTACTCAACAAGGGTCTTAGCGTACCCATTGCTTCAGCCCACTGAGGCTTGTATGATTCGCTTTTCTATGTACTTTGTCCCATAGGTCCAGAAGGCCTCCCATGGACGTCAATCTCAATCTCAATCTCAATCTCTCTCTCTCTCTCTCTCTCATCTCCTTGACAATGGCCTTTGCTTCATCCACCATTGTCATTCTTTCCCTTGGGGGGTTCAAGTTGGGTTCACTTTAAGCAGGTGTTTTCAACTACTTGGTTGACCACTACCTTTGAGGTAGATGTTATGACAGCATGGCACAAGTTGGATGCAGCCAACTATCATAACTTGGAAGAATACAATAAAAAGTTTTACAAAGCTCTCTTGCCGGTCAGCTCTTATAGGCATGTGCCCTTATCAGAACATATTGAAAATATTGTTGTGGGCTGCCAAAGGAAATTAGGAACAAAACCAGCGGGTATAAAAGCACTAAGTCCGAGAATTTCAAGAAAGCACGGAAGCCAGGGAATGCTTCCAATGCTCCTTGTAACAAACGAAAGAAGCGTGATGGGCCAGGGTCTAATTGGTTGTCACGTGAGGAGAGGAAAGCCTTGATGGAGGCTAATAAATGCTTTCACTGTAAAGAAGAGGGCCATGTGTCACAAAATGCAAGCTTAAAGGGAAAGTGGATAATAGGGAAGAGCAAAAAGGCAAGAAGCCTAAACCATCTGTAGGGTAAACACCTGATGTTATTAGTGAGCGGCCTAATGGCGATGCTACGGAGCTTTGCAGGGCATGGGGCAAAGTGAGGGATCAGAGGACATTGATTTTATCTCAATAGTCGCACGTGAGCATGGGGTACCACGCTCCCAAATAGCTTGCATAGTAAAGATAATATCTTGCCAAATGGAAATGAGCGTAGCAGTTTGAGGCACCTACTGTCCTCGCATCACCGGACTCACTATGCGGACAGCTCAAAGGACGTCCCTTGAGGTGCCCAGAGGGCACACACAAGAGGCAACTGGAGGGTGGCCTCCAGCCCATTGAAAGCGCAGCCAAACATCCCTTGTTGGGCACAACGAGCAGCCCCAAGAGGGGTGTGAAGGCAAACGCGAGGAGGGGCTGGACAGGGCGGCGCAGCCCACTAGCCCGCACGGCCAATAGCTGCTGCGTGGCAGGCAGAAAGGAAGGGGCGAGGCGCCAGAAGGGGTGGGGGAGGAGGAGAGGTGCGAAGGAGAAGGAAGGGACGCGGAGGGGGCAGGGGCGGGGGCAGGCCGTGAGCACAGGAGGGAGGGGGAGGCAGCTTGAGCACAGGGGAGGAAGCGAAACTATATAAATCATATAAATCTTTCTTTTTCTAGTCCACCTTCTTCTTACGGCAATCCTTTACAAAGTGTCCTAGCTTCTCATAGTAGTAGTACTTCTTCTTTTATTTACACTCTCACCACTTGCCTTTTTTGTAGCCTCCATAAGATTGAGGCTTGCCCTTGCCTTTCCAAGAAAGGCCTTGCTAATTAATCCGTCGTTAGAAATTTATTTTTTCCTAAAGCAGTGGCCAACGTTATGTAATAAGGGGCTAGGGGCATTTTCCCTTTACTAAGGATTTTTACCCCTAGCCTCAGTTAGAGGCCGAGTATGTGGGTGAGTTAGTCACCACACATCTTTGGACCCCGGTATTCTAGGCCTTCATCTCTATTGACTACTCTAGCTTTGTATTCATTAGTGTAGCTGCAATTTCATTCCAGCTTGATGCAGCTCCGTTCTCTCGTGTTGTCGCTTCCATTTCCAACATTTGGTATCAGAGCAGGTTCCCCCACACCTCTCCCCAGTTCCAACATTTGGTATCACAGCAGGTTCCCACTCGCTCCCACACCTCTCCCCGCGTCTCCCACACCCTCATGCTTCAATTATGTCGTTAAAAACTTCACTTTGTCATAAAGAACTTGGCCAAAACAGCTCGTTTTTGCTGGTAGCCACCTCCTTCAGGGTTCTCTTGCTTGGGCGGATACCATGTCATCTTTGAGGATGACAGATGTACAGTCCGTGACAAGGAGAGAGCTTGATGCCGATGAGAAAAAAGCATATTCAGCTTTTGCGGCTTGTACCTCTACCATGCAGGGCAGAATTTGCAGCAAGAAACTCCAATGGGTGATGCCTGAGTTCCAGCCTATGGCTGAGCCTGTTTCTCTGGAAGAAATTGATGACATCGTTGCATGTGAAAGTAAGCAAGATCAATACCTCTTTGGCTGCTCCGTATCCTTGAGGACAGCAAACTTTCAGCACCCCTTCCTAGCCGTACACAGAGTGGCACTAGAGACACTAAGGATGCCCACTTCTATGAGTCTGCTTGGATTAGCAGCATACTTGAGGCAGGTGAGCCTAACAGTTTTGATGATACACGAGACAATGTGCATTGGATGCAAGCAATGCAAGCAGAGATTGACTCCATTAAGAAAAACCACACTTCGGAGTTGGTGGACTTGTATGTCGGCAAGAAGGCAATTAGCACAACGTGGGTCTACAAGCTCAAAAGAAAATCAGATGGGTCCATTGACAAGTACAAAGCTCACCTTGTAGCAAAGGGCTATGCACAAACAAAAAAGCATACATTACGATGAAACCTTTGCTCCCAGTTTTAGCCCGGGTTGGCTAAAGAAGAGAGAGCTTCTTTGGGAAGCCAGGCTTTTCAAAATAGCAGATGCTTTTTCAGTGAAAAGCAAAAAACGAAATTAGCTTTTGGGAGCTTCCCTGGAGCCAAAAGTTTAGGCCAGTAGCTTTAAACCCCTTCCCATCCTTGTCTAGAGCCCCTACATAGTCTAGGTTCACCAAACTGTGCTTTCAGCCAGGTCTCTTTACTGTACTACTTTTTCCATCGCAACTATACTGAAATCTACAGCTCCTCCACATTCCTACACCCAGCAATCCTTCTCTCAGGTTTCGCCATCATTGCTAGCTCCTCTAGCTGAGTTTCTATTGTGATTTGCCATCTCTACCCGCCTGTCTCAGTGCAAGCTTTGTAGCTGTTGCTTCTTCCCGGCTGAATTCTTCGTCCCCTGTGCTATCCCCCTCCTCCTCTACCATTCCTTTCAGCCATCATCTCTAGTAGACGATTTCCCTTTCTTGCACACATCGTGGGTGGAATTGAAGCAGCTTGCAGTTTCAATCTTCGCGAGAATTCGGCGATGGAGAGCCACCATAGTAACAAGACTCCATCCTTGGGTCTCCCTCCCCCACGCTCTCCTCATTTGGGGGCTTACAGATGGGGAGGTGACCTTTCTAACACCCTCTACCTCTCCTAGGCAGGCAAACCCACAATCAAGGGCCTCACTCTCCCTCACATGGCGGCAGAACCACAGCCAAGGCCCTCACTCTATGATACAAGAGATGTCACCTCTAACACAGCCAACCAGATCCAGTGAACAGATCTGGACCAGGTTCATTGCACCTGACCAGGCCGAAGTGGTCAACTTGTTTGACCCAATCAGATGGCCTGTACCAAGTATTGTGTGCAGCCCTAGGCACAAGTATTGTGCCTCGAACAGAGGCCTATCGCACGTGTCAAAACATCTTATTCCCTACCCCAACCAACCCTGATCTACTGCCCTGCGTCCCCCTCATATGAGGGCTCACATATGGGGTCAGTGATCTCTAACCTATCCAACGGTGATATTAGAAAACAGTAGCTAGCATCACGACCTGGCACGTTATGCTGCAACCTAGTGATGGATGGCCAGTAATGCTGCAGTCAATCTAGTGAATGACTGGCTGGACATTGTTTACATTTTGAAGCTAAGCCGAAAAGATTACCGAAGGACTTCAGTAGCATCAAGCACATCTTTGCAAGACTTGGCACTTTGCACACTCGCAGATCGAGGAATCAGCCGGTTGTATACTTCCCCCTAACATAATGTTGGCATCTGCTTCAGGGTTTACCTTCGGCGTAAACTCTGAGGCAGAGACTGCAAACCACAAGTCTTTTCTTTATCTCAGTTGTCCCCCTAGTGGACAGCTGATTATTGTATGGTTCTGTGACAACTTAACACAGAAGGAAGTTCAGAATTCCTAGATGAATTTCAGAGCTTGTAACCATTTGAAGACATGCACAAAACACCTTCAAGAATAATTTCTTGTTACATATCAATTAAAAAATGCCTGTCATCCCGGACTGAAATATGGGATACTGGACCCTTCTTTCAATCTATTCATTTAAAGAGACTGCATGCAAGGCTAAGGGGGGAGGGGGGGGTTTCTGTTGGGGGCATACCAAGGGGCGAAAAATTCCACCATCCAAATTTCGTTACTTTTAAGCACCAACTCGTCAAAATTACTCGATGTAAGCTCTATTGACGAAGCCCCTTTGTCATCTCCAGTTTTTTTGCCACTACTTTTGCTTTCACTCTTCTCGTTTAGTCTCTCTTTCAAAAGAAGCTTTGCCTGCATGTTGCTCCAAGTTTAGTTGACACTCTCATTCAAGCACTCAAAAGGTCAAACTTGATAAACAAGGCTTGCCATTTAGCGATTCCTTTACAAGCAATTCCTAGTGCTAAGGGTGCAAAATCACAACAGAATGAGGCCCTAGCAATTACCTGTTTAAGTGCAAATTCGGCAATTGACTTTGTATCACGGGCCCCTTGATAATCTACAGGTGCCTTGCCCACACCAAAAGCTTTGATTGTAGGAAAACCTTTGATTCCATACTCCTGTTTGTGGCTTACCGTTAATATCATGCAGCCAGAAATCTGAAAACCTTCGCCGCCTTCTTTCCAACCCAACCCACGGAAAAGGAAAGATTAACTATATATTTCAGGCAAACTCTCTTTCCTGCCCTTCAAAGCATGCATAGGGGTGAGCACGCATAGGGGTGACTTGAGTTTTTCATGATATGTTAATCTTGATGGAAGACCTTCATAACTCCACAACCCCTGACTTCTGCTGACCTACAACAATAGTTCTAGATTGTCCTACAGTTGCTTGGCAAGAAAATATTATCATTTGCTCAAATAAATGTAAAAAACTTTCGGCGTTAAACATCAGATCTGCTATGCTGCAATTCTCTTGTTGATCAGAACTTGCGTGGTGAAGAAAATTAAAAATTCCGTTCCAAGTTCATAAAGGATGCATTTCATTGTGCTTGTTTCCCAAGATGTACTCTATGCTGCATCAGATTCCACAAAGCCCAAAAGATGGACTGGAGACAAGATGCTTTTATTGAAGGGAAGGAACTTAAAACAACTTATACTGTAAAAAAATAAGCATACGCAAGTCTTACAAAAAGCCTTGCCTGTGCTAGGGATTTGTGCGTATCAGCATCAAGGGCTGCAACTTTTACAACGCCCTTTAAAACAGTTGCTGCTTTTTCCCAAGCTGGTGCTAGAGCCTTACAATGACCACACCAATTTGCATAAAACTCCACCAATACTACTCCATCTGCTTTTAGTACCTAATTCGTGCAAAAAAGAGTACCAGCAGGGTTAAAATTTCTCCCTAATGGTGAATAATGAAAAAACCTTTAGGTTTGTATGGCAAGATGTTCAAAATCACAGCAACTCATCAGCGAGCTAAAAGCCCTACCTCGTCCAGAAAAAAGGGTTTTAATAGATAGAGAAGGCATGCTCCAGCATTGCAATACAATACTACATACACTAAGCTTTTACATTAAACAAATGCAAGGTGAGAATGGACTTGAAACACACACACGCGTGCCCACATGCGTGCAGACAAAAGGCAACTAAACCACGAGCAAACGGAGCAATGAACCTTGCCATCTCTAATCGATGTCTGGAATCTTTAGATAAGATCTCAAACTTCTCTGCTGCAGTAGTCTCTACATGGAAACAGGTCAATTTCGAACAAGCTTGCCAGAAAACCCACTTCAAAGCAACAATTTCTTTCAGGTGGGCTACCGACTAAATTTTCTTAGTGGTATACTGCTGAGGAAGTTCACTGCTTTTTTTTTTAAATAAATTCATGTGCTGATGCTTCAAAATGAAGAGATCGCTTCATTTTTAGGATAAATGGTAGAACAAATGTTCCCAACAAGTTGCAACTTTATCTTGAGTATTCTCCTTTCTAATTGCCGATCATATGTGTCGCTTCCACTCTTGTTTTTTGGTATAAGGAAGAGGGATGCTTTGCAGACATGATATGCCTCCCATGGTGTTCAAATCCCAAAAAGGATGGATATGTGCGTTTGTTTGAAAGAATGCAGCTGGTTGCCTGATCGTTTCAACGACAAGCATTTTACATAGATCCTTATAGAAAGCGCTCTCTGGTCTATGATTTTCTAGCATTATTATCAAGCATCCTACACAGAGAGCTATGGAAAATGCTATCCTTGCTCTCCAGTCTGGCATTATTATCAAGCAACCTTATGGCAGCCTATGATTTTCTAGCATCATTATCGTCGTTTGCAGCGTCGCCAGCATAAACGCGGGCCGACCGCTGATGACACACACACCGCATATGTTAGCACAGATCGGACACGCATTACTAGGGGTCGAATCAGTTCTGCAACTCACAATCAACACTGATGTACAATTCAACGCGTTCTACCAGCAAGCTTACAAAAATGGCGATTGTAAATCTGAGGGGTCGCATTATTCAATCAGTTCTGCAACTCACGATCAACACTGATGCACAATTCAACGTTGTGTACACCAGCAAGCAAACAAAAATAGCAATTGCAAATCAATACTGAATTTCTCGAGCTAGCGAGCAAGAAAAGGGGGGTGATTGAACAGGCAAAACGCAAATCAACCCAAAAAAAAAAAAAAAAAGTGCTAATTCAGGTGAAGGTACCTCTGATTTGAAATTGGAAGAGGAGAGGGAGATAACGTCGGAGGAAGGACCATAGAGGGCAGAGGCGAAGGGTAAGAGGAGGAAGAGGCAGAGGAAAGCAGGCAATGCTGGGGAGGACGCCATGGAAGCAGAGCAAGAGATCAGAGATGGCAAAAATGGTGAAACCGGGCCTTTTTCAAAGACGGCCATTTGTTTGCAAGAAGGTCATTAGCCGCCTCATTATTCTTCTTAATCCCTATTTACCTCCTAATCTCTCTCTATTAACGTCGGTTCGCCCAACCGACCAATCACAGCTCCGCTTACACGTCATTGCCCCCCCCCCCCCCCCCCCCCTCCCCCAAAAAAAAAAGAACCCTCAACGTAAAAATAACGTTGGTTACACCTACATGCCCTTCCTCGGTCTCTCATACTTGGTAGGGTGGGAAAGCACCCACAAGGATACAGTAGTCATTAGCCTCGCGCAAAGTCGCCTATGGCAGTGCTATGCAGTAGAATTGAATTCTCGTTGGTGAATTTCCACGTGTAAATTTTTAGCATTGCCTGTGAGTTTCCATGAGGAAATGTTTAAAAAGTTTGCCATCATTTTATATGGGATGTTCAAAATGGACAGATGCACCTACCTAAATGTCAAAACATGAATAGGTGTAGCCATTTCGTGCGAGTTTTGTGAGTATAGTTCATATGAGCCAATTCCACAAGCTTGGGCAATTTGAATTACCATAGCTTTTGCCATCATTTTATATGGGATGTTCAAAATGAACAAAAGCACCTAAAGGTTAAAAACATGAATAGGTGTAGCCATTTCGTGTGAGTTTTGCCAGAATACTTCATATGTGCCAATTCCACAAGCAATAACTTATGTTTGGAAAAATTATATGTCTAAACTCATGTGTAACTTTCAAACCAAACCCAAGACCAACATGTCAATACTTACCTCCTTGAACTTGATCCTAGAATAGTTACAAATACTAGTTTAGTAGTGAAGCTTAAATCTTGAGGTCTATAAGCATGGGAAATTATATCAAATAAATTTATCTACACATATATGCAATTAAGTACCAAATGAAAAGACCACTAGTAGAATTGCTTAGAGGCCCAAGGACACAACCACATGGCATTATCTGCTATGCTTAGCAGAGTGTGCAATGTAGCACTCAAATTATACAAATGTATATGAGGGCACACACTCTATATCTTTTTCAAGTTTTTATTAAAATTGAAATCAATTATCAATCTATTGCACGGTCATAAGAAATTACTATTTTAATTCACATTGTAACCTACTTTTAGAAAAAATGTGCATTATACATACATACATATACATATATATGTATATGTATATATATTTATTTATATACATACATATATACATATATATGTAAGTATTTATTTATATACATACATACATATACATATATATGTATATGTATATTTATATTTATATTTATTTATATACGTACATATATTTACACACATATGCATGTACATACAACCCGGGGGGTCCACTAGGGTTTATCGTATGGTACCATGTGAGTGTAAGGGAGGGGGGTTATATAAGGGAAGGAAGGTACATTTTATAAGGTAAGGTCCCATAAATAGGGGGTAAATAAGGGGAATTTTCATATATTTATTGCACGCAGGTGACGTCTCCTTATTACTACTAGTGAATCCCCCGTGCATATACATCACACACACACGCACACATGCACGCACACACACACACAGGTATAATCTAGTGTGGTGATGATATGGTACATTCACAATGACTTGTGTTACAAATGTCCAGAGCACGAGGAAAATGCATTCTCCTATGAGCAACGGCTTTACATACTTTACATACACAATCAAACACAGTGGACGATGGAAATGCCTTAGGGTGATTTCATGATCAATGTGGTGGACTACACAAGCAATGAACTTAATAACACGACGTGGCAACCATAGGATTGACCATACACAATTATAACACATGTGGAGGGTAATATTGGCCATATGACCCACACGGACTCATTTACACAGATGATGCTTTATATGATACATTTTCTAGGGTCGTGATAGACACTAGAAGCTTGTGAAAATTATGAAAGTCGGCCACATTATAGCACATGACTAAATACATTAGTGGACTATGATTAATGCAAAGAGAGATGAAATTCAATGTCAAGGTATGAGAAAGTTGGCTGGTTGGAGAAGTGGTCAATTGAAGTGTTTATCATGATATTTTGAGGAGGCCAATGGTGGGCCAATGGAGGTTAATGAAGCCCAATCGACTTGGGCGCTATATAAAGGTCACTTTATGAATTAAAATTAAGAGTTGACTTAACGATGCCTTGTCTATAGAGAACCAACTAAATCAATTGAAATGCCATCGACGAGTGCTTAAGAAAGTCGTCCAAGTAAGTATGTGGGCATTGAGACTATGTCTATGGAGTGTTGATCACCACCGGCCAATGAGAAGTGAGCATATGTAGGCGCGTATGACCTCAAGACTAGCAAAGCTACCACTGGCTACGTAGCAAGAAATCCTTCGCCTTACGTATTCACTCAGCCACCACCTCCAGGGCCATATATATACTTGCATGTGATATCAAAGGAAACAAGTCGACTTGGCACACGTTCAACGAAGATGCATTGAGGTGAAGATTGATGCCATTGTGATATGCCGCCTACCTCAAAGCTTTCTATACTTTTAGCAAATTGGCTAACGTTTTATGGATCCTTAATCCCACTACATAATGCAATTTGATGACCTTGTGCCGTATAAGTGGGCAATCCATGAATTATAAGACCAAGTCAGTTGGAATTCCATGAAATCTACGACTATATACGGGCCACCACCATTTCCCATGAGCTTTACAAACTCTGCACAGCCTAAAAATGAGCTTTGAGAGCTCTCTAGCATCGTGCACTTGGTTTGAAAACTGATTTGCAAACATCTTTTGTGCTCGGTGGCTATCATGCTCAACAAAGTAGCATGGCTACTATCACACAGGCTATTTGCATAGCAATTATTGCAGTCAGCAATAGCAAGCTCTTGTGTTATACCGTATTAGTTCCACGCTCCAGGCATTATTCGGTGCACAAGTTGGAGGACTATTCAGTGCTCCTAGATTTTCTCCATGCAATTGGTGATATATTTCTAAGAGGTCGTGGTGCTAGCAGGGGTAAGAAGCTCACATAAATTTTGCATAGCATATGATATGTAACTTCTGCTTAGCATATGTAAAATATGATGCACCTTTTTATCATCTCGCAACAACGAATCAAGACACGACATTCATAATGGGCATCTCAATGGTCACAAATGATTTTTTGAAATCTGACTTCTATGTGTGCTAGCTTCATACACTATTGTAAAAGCTTACATGGACAATTGTATCATATTATAATTACCTATACATTTTCCAAAACTGTGTGGTGGGCTAACTTAGTCTGCCTCCAATTTTTGATGCACTTGGGTTACCAAAATTAGTGCCCATATACTTGTGACTTATAGTAATGCTTATGGACTTGAGACTTGAGGCCTGCATAAATGGCTACAGGTTGGCTTCAAATATATATATGGACAAGATTTATGATATCATCTGATTATCGGTTCACTTGTAATGTGGGGAGATAAGAAAGATACATAAAGGACTTGGGGTAAAGATGCTAGGAATGAGACTCATCTCTCTATGAAGACTACGGTGGAGTGATGGATGCATTAACATGATGATTGGAAAAACATTTGTGGGATTGTCAAGAATATGACTAGTCTCCATGTGCAGAGAGGGGAGTGATAGATCCCCAAGTACATGGGATATAGATGGTTTTTTTTGGCCCTACGGGACTATGGACACACTATATTTATCCACTTTCATAGTAAAAAAAATTCCCGCCTCATAAACAAGGGTGGTGCATTCTTTTTTGCACACAATCCCTCTTACTTCTAGGCTAATACTAAAGACCTCTATATGTGGTTATGACTTATGAAGATGGCTTGGACTTGGGTACTACGACATGGTCTTCGAGGGTGTAAGTAATAGTCTGACCAGCATATGGGTAATGTGGTTTACTTGCTATGTTGAATTAAAGTGTGCATATAGCTCAAGGCATGTTTTCATCTTTGGCCAACATGTGGGTTCTATTGTAAGGTACAAAGGTATTAAACATACCATGTTTGTTGGACTATAAAATCTTGACACATTTACAATAGGCATCTCAATGGCCATAAATGCCTTACATGTACCTCTTGCTAAAGATATCAATTTGATTTGTAATTGCATTTTATATTGTGACATCGATAACAAGTGGAGCTTTGCATTGAGGCCTGTAGTCCCACAATAAAAGGTACTTGTTCTAACATATCTTTTGTGTGGATGGATGTAGGTGAGTGGAGCTCCTTTGATATCATATGCGTATTATAGTACACTCTTTTCAAATATGTTGATCCTTAGCTTCTTGTGTGTGAAATGTATTTTGCCATTTGAAATGTCATGTCGTGTATACTTTATATTTTTTGTCTGTCTATGCAAGTGAAAGAAAGTGTGTCAAATTGGTCTTACAAAACACACACACACACACACACACACACACACACACACACACACATGCATGCATAAATCCTACATCGTTATAGTTTATCACTGCTCCTTGACATAAGACCCATATACATGTTTAGAGGTGATGTGATACATCTAAGATTACCATGCCCCATTGGGCCTTACATGTTTCTCCATGCTTTTTGTAGTTCTTGTGCTTCACTAGAGTGTCCCTTGTGTTTACCAAGGAAGCCCATTTGATGACATGTAAAGATAGGAGGCTCTATGTCGACCAAGGGCATTCAAATGATAATATTCTACTTTCCATCCAATAGTCTAGTTAATATCCCTATCTATGTTTCACCAATTAGGCCTCCTCCACACCTTCCCATTGTTGATAATGTTGTAAAGTGCACCCTATCTCCAATACCACCATAGAGATAGGGTTCATGGAACAAAACCTAATCCAAATGGGATCCAAATGTATATATTTCAGTTTCTTTAGAATAGAACATAGTGTACAATGAGTCATCTCTTCTGCATTCCTTTCTCTCTCTCCCTTCGATCCTTCAACATGGTATTATAGAATATGGTATTCTATCCTTTGTAGAGAGAGTGACAAGCCCTTCCTTCCACCAAGGCATAAGCCCTTGTTTCCATCAAAGAACAAGCCCTCTCCTTGAGGCATCTTCGTTATTTGTAAAGCTCATCTTCCAGAGCTTCTTCTCCCCTCCATTTTGAGATAGAAAGCTTGTCAACATGAGTTTTAGTGGGGATATATGTTTCATTGATGAGCCGTGTGTTTTGTAAGTTCATTTTGTAAGTCCATAGGATATATGCTTCATGCCACAATTTAGTATAAAAGGAGGCATTAAAGGGATCTCAAAAGTTGGAGCTAGCCAAGGCATGTGGGCTACTTCTTGTGAATAAGAACCCAAGGAGGGTTGGCCCTCCTAGATTGATGGGTTACATATCCTTGTGGTGGTGGACTATCATGTGGAAGTTGTGTGCATGTTGCAAAGTTGTCTTCTAAGGAGAAGTCACTGGTTGCCTCTCTCAATTGCTGTGACTAAAGATAGATTAGAGGTGAGAGAGGCACAGATGGTGATATATTGATGGCAAGGCAATGAGCTAAAGGAAGCTTTGTGCATGTAGCATACACCTAAAATAGCTCGGTGAACCATCATCAAATTTTTTGGTGCTGCATCGACCACTAATCTTGCCATCTTAACTACCTCTTTCAAGTCTTGAAGTCTCTATACTTCAAGCTTAGTCCTATTGATCAATTTCCTATGAACTCCCTCCAAGGCTTCTACAAATGCTTGACATAGCACAAATAAAATTAAAAGAAACAATGACAAATAGGACACAATAGACCTACAGCAAGTAGCACCACAAGATAAACATGAACATGACAACAGCTAACAACCCACAGTAGTGCCTTTTGAGCCTATCTTCTCCTCTATCTCACATCTATTGGATTGCTCAAGATGGAGGTGGTGCTAGTCCATATATGAGTAGCCTTGGCACCCAAACAATGCTATTTGACAAGTGCATGCTACGTGATTTTTCTCATAGTTTATACCAACAGAAGGAGTCATCTTATAGACAAA
This sequence comes from Dipteris shenzhenensis, assembly GCF_047967505.1. NCBI lineage: Eukaryota > Viridiplantae > Streptophyta > Polypodiopsida > Gleicheniales > Dipteridaceae > Dipteris > Dipteris shenzhenensis. Next base: position 21,875,006 of record NC_141609.1, read on the forward strand.
GGTTATTCCAAACTGAGGCAATCAATAAATGACATCAATATCTCCATATGCTTCTTCCTTGATGCCTTCTCCCTCTCCCCTTCCCATAGTAGGTTTGACTGCTCCTTTTGCCTCTTGCACTCCTCCTAGACCTGTCAAACTTGATCCCTAGCCATTGGCCAAGGGCAAGGCCAAGCCTTCTCCACCCCTTGGGTTGCAGCTTCCTCTCTCACTTGAAAGCTAGACCTCCCCCTTTAGAATACATAGCCTCCTTTAAGGCGCAAAGGAAAGGGGTTTGTTCTACCAGCTTCAAGGTCCTAAACCCCACCTTGGGTAACCCTTGCCAAGGGAGTTTTGGAGGCTTGGACCATGGAATTATCTAGAGGTTCTAGATGTGTATCTTTGGATCTAGAGATGATGGTGTTGATCTTGCAACCCCAAAAATACAGTTCCATAGGTGTGGTTGGTTCCTACACTCACCCTTTCTAGGTGTTGTTGGAACAGAGGCTCGAGTACAGTATCAATACTTTGTGGGGCCAAGTCATGGATTGGGTCTTGAGCTTGTTTCTTAGCCTCAAATTGAGCTTGTTTCTCAGCCTCAAATTGAGCTTGTTCCTTTTGTACCCATTGTTGAAGCGCTTGAAAATGATCCTTCTCCACCTCTGCATTTGGGTATGAAGCTTCTTTTATTTGAGGCTCGAGAGTTGATGTGGACGAGCTCGACTACTCATTGCTTGGCGGAGGTGGAGGAACTTGTGCTTTCTTTTTAAGAAGTCGCTTTGGTTGGATTGGAATGTTAGGGTCCTTGGTGGCCTCTTTCTGTTGGCATGTAATTACATTCACAGGTTGTGATTTTACACTTGTCGGACCCAGATTTTGATGGTCCCTCCCAATGATGCCGATTGGGACATCAAGCTTAACCTCTGTTTGTTGTGGGACTTTATTTTTCATGGGACAATCCATATAGGCATGTCCTATGCCACAATCTTTGTAGAGTGGTTGGAAAGTAGCGGTGCTACCACGATGAGGGCACTCTGCGATCCGGTGATTTTCTCCACAACTGTAGCACTCGATTGGTGCTCGATATGTGTTGGGATGTACTTGATTTGCATAAACTGGTATTAGACCCTTTGCACCTTCTACATAGTACACTGGGTACTCTACTTCATACTCAAATGGCGAGTCTACTTCCTTGGCTTGTAATTGATGTATTGGAACTGCCTGAGGAGCTGGATTTGGTGCTCTTGGATATGGTCGTGGATTCGGATTCCTAAGTAGTTGTGGGACTTGTGTCCAAACAGGAACAGGATTTAGCCTTGGAGCTAGGGGCGTTTGTGCAAGTGCCAGTTGCCTGTACACTGGCCTGGGTGCCACTTGGTATTGTTGAGGTCGAGGTGGGTTGTTGTGCATGTTAAAGATGCAACTATTTTCATCATGGGTGACGACGATGCAAATATGGCACCACAACCTTGGCAGTGGATTCACTTGTGCAGTGATCATGGCTCTTAGGACCGGGCACTCGTTTGCTATATGATTGGCCATGTAGTGTGGACACCAGACATTTTCTTGCCGTGGATAAGTTTGAGTTGGCGACTGAGACAAGTGAAGTTTTTGTTCCATGGCCTGCATCATGTCTTCTTTCAGCTTCATGGTCATGGCCTCTAGGCAATCTTCATTTGATGTTTCGGCAGTGGACTTGGATTTTTCCTTTTTCGAGCACTTATCTTGTGCACTAGATCTGCCATCGTCACTGCTAGTGTCAAAGTCGATCATGCCATCCTCGATGTCAATGGCTGCCGCATGAGCAGCATTGAATGTTTCATAGCTGCTGCTAATCTTTTTCATATCCTTTTGGATTTTCTTTCTTAGTCTTGCAATGAACCGGGCCATGAGGTACTTTGCATCAGGGCGTGGGTCACATTTGGTGATTAATCTTTTCATCTTACCTAGGTACGTGCATACATCTTTTCAACGGCCTTGTTCGATCTTGCTTAGTTGGAGAGCGGGATCATCTTGTAGCCTCTCCGTTTGAAAGCATATTTTAAATTCTGATTCAAGTAGGTCCCATGTGGCTCGCTCTTCCACTAGAAGGTCTAGGTATCATTCAGATGCTTCATCAGTTAAGGCCATGGGAATCCAAGCCACCTTGGTTTCATGGGATTGATCTCCACTTGCTCGGCATGCGGCATCAAGATGCTGGAGGAATCGAGCTAGATCTCCCCTATCATTATATTTGGGAAGTTCTAACTTTCCCAAGGGGCGCCTGCCTTGATTGTTATTATTTTTTTGATTGAAGAAATTGTCAACCTTTGCATCGAGGTCGATATCCCCATCATTGTCGCAATAACGTCCAACCATGTTGTGGCGTGGAGGAGTTAAAGGGATTGCTTGAATTTTAGGGGGGGATTCGGGCGGTGGTTGCAGCGGAATTGTATGCGGATTTGGTGAGCATTGGAGTTGGAGGCATTGGCCGGCGAAGCGTAGCTGCATGCAGGTTGGGTGAGAGTTACAAAGAGTGTCTCTGTCGCAAGTGCAGGTGTTGATATAGTTGTGTTTGGAGGGTTATAGTTGTGTTAGTGTTGTGGGGACCATTGTGTTAATAATGTGCCTAAGATTGTCCCACGTGGAAATATGCCGGTGCAGACGGATCGTAAATTAGAGCTCACGATGTAAAGATACGAGTGAATTAGTGTGAAACGAGGCCCACACGGGGGCACGAATGAACGAGTGCTAGGGATGCCAAAATGGTCCATTTTCCCCCTTCTTCAACCCCTCGTAACTCATCCATTTGGGACCCAAACTGGACCCCGTTTGAACCAAAATTTCACACACAAACGCTACGGGACATTTTTCCAGCCCATTGCACACCTTTTTTTTGGGGGGGGGGGAGGGGGGGGCTTGGTCTTAAGATTTGGTGTGAATGGGCTTTAAGTCTAACTGAGGGGTAGTAACTGACCCAACTCAGTTGACCTAACTAGCTAACTATCTAGTTAGACGTCTAATAGTTAATCTAACCTTACCTAACTATCGTTTAAACTGACCACAGTTAACTAAGCTAACCATAGTTAGTTGAACTAACTTTAGTATAGTCAGATTAACCTAACTGTCCAGTCAGTCAAACTAACTCACAGCTAAACTAACCTAGCTGTAACGAACTAACCTAGAGCTAACCTAACTAGCCTAAGTTAAATCTAACCTAACCTAAGTGAAACTAACCTAGGTTAACACTAACCTACCTACAGTTAGTTAGGTGGTAGGTTAGGTTAATTTTTTTAATTTAAAAAGTTAATTTAACAAAAAATTTATGTAGGGGGGTTTCACGCGGCAGCGGGGGCGATGTGTGAGGGGGGGGGAGTTTTTCGCAAACGGGTGGGATGGGAGTGTGGAGTGGAGGGGAAGGAGGAGATGGAGGATGAGGGAGTTTAGGGAGGGCGGAGTAGGAGGAGGCGAGGCAGAGGCATAGCTATGGGCGGAGCGGGGAGGAGCATCAGAGGAGTAGGGCAGAGGCGGACAGGTGGGGTGGGCGTCGCCTATGTAGCGGCGCCGCCGCTTGCTTGCAGGAGGCGGAGCCGTCGATGAGTCGCCACTGGCACTGTGTGCGCCACTGCGGGCTACGGGTCACCGGTCTACCTGTGCAGTAAGGCCCAAGCCAAGGGCCTTAGAGAGGGGTAGAGAGAGAAGGAGAGAAAAGAGAGAGAGAGAGAGAGAGAGAGGGGCTAGAGAGAGAAGGAGAGAGAGAGAGAGAGAGAGAGAGAGAGAGAGAGAGAGAGAGAGAGAGAGGGGGGGCTAGAGAGAGAAGGAGAGAAAATAGAGAGAGAGAGAGAGAGAGAGAGAGAGAGAGGGGCTAGAGAGAGAAGGAGAGAAGAGAGAGAGAGGGAGAGAGGGGGGCTAGAGAGAGAAGGAGAGAAAAGAGAGAGAGAGAGAGGGGGGAAAGAGAGAGAGAGAGAGAGAGAGAGAGGGGGGGGGAGAGAGAAGGAGGGAAATGTGGGTGGTGGAGATGGAGGAGGGGGGGGGAGAAACGGTGGTGGTGGAGGGAGGGGGGGAAGATGGAGGAGGGGGGGGAAGGGGTGGTGGAGGGTGGAGGGGAAGGAGGAGGGGGGGGGAAGGGGTGGTGGAGATGTAAGGGGTGGAGGGGGAGATGGAGGGGGGGTGGTGGTGGAAATGGAATTGGTGGAGGGTGGAGGGGAAGATGGAGGGGGGGGGGGAAGGGGTGGTGGAGATGGAAGGGGTGGAGTGTGTAGGGGAGATGGAGGGGGGGGGGTGGAGATGGAAGGGGTGGAGGGTCGAGGGGGAGATGGAGGAGGGGGGGAAGCGAAAGGTGTGGTGGAGATGGAAGGGGTGGAGGATGGAGGGGGAGATGGAGGAGGGGGGGGGAAGGGGTGGTAGAGATGGAAGGGGTGGAGGGTGGAGGAGGAGATGGAGGAAGGGGGGGGGGGGGAGGGGGGGGGGGGTGGAGATGGAAGGGGTGGAGGGTGGAGGGGGAGATGGAGGAGGGGGAGGGGGAAAAAAGAAAAAAACAAAAAACTTGACGGATGGAAAACTTTGATGGAAAATGGAAAACTTTGACGAAAATCCAAAGGGAGGAAGAGATGGTCACCTGAACGCTCTCCAAGTCTTTCTCGATGTAACAGGATTGTTGAGGACAAATGGACGGTGGGTGGATGGCTAGGTTATCACTGCGAGATGGGCTCGAAGTAACTTACCATGTGAGGATGGGAGTAGGATGGTTGTTGTTGAGGACGAATGGATAGTGGGTGGATGGCTAGGTTATCGCTACGAGATGGGCTCGAAGTAACTCACCGTGTGAGGGTGGGAGTAGGGTGGTGGTCAATGGAGAGGGAGGAGTCTTGTGTAGGGCTCGGAACGGGGAAGAGGATGGAGATAAGATGTGAAAAATGAAGTATGAGAGGGAGGGTGCACTTTTATAGGAAAGGAGGGGGAGCTGTGGATTTAGTCAAACACATGTGCACCTTTGAATTTGTCCACTTTTGAGTAGTCAAATACATGTGTAGCTTTGAATTTGTCCACGTTTGACTAGGGAGGTGGTTTTAATTTTTCTTTTGTGTTATGGCATTTAGAACCTTTAATCATTGATTGCCCATAACTTTTGGTGATTGTGTCTGAATGTGCTTCCGTAAAAAGGAGAAATGTTCAAAATTTCAAGCTCTACACTGTGACAACCATCACATGGTCTGATTTATTTTTTAAGGTGCTGTTTTTTCAGAAAACATGCATTTTCCTAAACCGATAATGAAGAGTTTCAACTAGGAATTATTTTTATTTTATTTTTTTACTGGAGTTGGAAAATTTTTAGCTCTCCTAGCTCTTGAGTGATATGTTTGTGAAAGTTTGAAGTAGTTTGTTTTTTACACATATCTATGTATGTTTACTCGTTACTTGAGACGCTAGTCTCCCTGACAGCCGCATCAAATGTTGGATCTTTCCCATGGCTTCCATAGGAAGAGCAGGGTATTCTCAGTATGTAGGGTTCCGAGGGTTTTTGTTACCTACAGATATATCAGGGTTGTTGTTTGTAGTATACGTGTAGCTTAGGACCTCGAGTCATATTCCAGTGAGAGACATAGGCTTAAGTGTGGTAAGCAAACATAGTGCATGCATGTGTAAAAGGAACATGTATCATCATGGTTGAGGTAATGAAGGCTTTCACCTTCATTGGGGGTTGTAGGGTTTAGGAGGAGTTTAATGGTTAGAAGGAGGTTCCAAGGTTTAGAAGGAGGTTCCATAGTTTAGAAGAGGTTCAAGGATTAGAAGGAGGTTCCAAAGTTTAGAAGAAGGTTCCAGGGTTAGAAGGAGTTCCAGAGTTCAGAAGGAGTTTCCAGGGTTAGAAGGAGGATCCAAGGTTCAGGGTAGAGTACATGGTGGAGAACTCATCTCCCTCGTAGATCATGGAGGTTAAGGGTTGAGGAACTAAGGGTTTAGGGGGAGCATAGGATTGGGAGAGGAAGAAGGTGTAAGGGCATGGGGCAAAGAAGAGAGAGGAAGGAGGAGGAGGAGGAGGAGGAGGACAAGGAAGGAGGAGGGAGGAGGAGGAGGAGGAGGGAGGAGGAGAGGGAGAGGATGGGTTGCAAGGTTGGAGGAGAGGGGAGGAGGAGTTGCAAGGTTAGGACATGCTTTTAGATGTGGAGTGCAAGGAAGCATGGACACTTTAGACAATCATTTGGAATACCAAAGTAGAACTCAACACAATGTCCCAAAGAGTATGGGCTTCATTCCATTATGGGGTATTTATACAAGTTAGAGAGCTTCTCTCTCTATATGTAGGAATTGTAAGACATTCTCTCTCTACATGTAGAACTTGCATATAGAAGTTGCACGTAGAACTCACATGTAGGAGTTGCATGTAGGACTTGCATGTAGGAGTTGCATGTAGGACTTGCATGTAGAACTTGCATGTAGGAGTTGCATGTAGAACTCGCATGTAGGAATCGTATGTAGAACTTGCATGTAGAACATGCAAGTTGGATTTCTAAGAGGGATTATATCTAGCCTTATATGCAAGTACAAGCGGAGCTTTGCCACTACTCTACACACACATTTTGTTCTACCTAAGTCCATGTTGGCACTGAGATAACACTAGGGTTTTTATTTTTCCTTCACAGGAGAGGAGCAGTGGAGCCCTCTTTGTAATAGTAGATGTAACGAATGATGGAGTAGTGGATGGGCCCATAGGGGATTGATTTGTGGCTCACCCATGGTGATTCAGCTACTTTTTAGCTTAGCTTCACTACGGAGTGACAAGGCATAGGCATTACAGTAGGAGTGATTGCTAGGGGCCAGAGATGTAGCTCACTCAGGTAGCCTACTGGATGCTCCAGCAGTACATTGACATGTTTGGGGCAAATGTCTCCTTCATGATACATTGGGCCTCAAAGATTGGCATAGAGCATTGTGTTGTCCTGCAAATACAAACGACTCTCCTTCCTAGCCCCCTTCAAAGTAAAAAAAGTTTGAGGTTGTGGTGCAGGCTCCCACTAATATTTAAGCTGTGTTCTATATTTCCTCCTTCCCATGAGCTAGACCATAGTGAGTTGGAACATGCATGGGCTTCATGACTATGTATGACTGCAACCACAACATTTGATACTTTGCCAAGAGTTACATAGGGTTGTGGTAGGATGGCTAGTGAACTTTCTTCTTATTTAGGAGCAAATATTTTCATCATCAAACATCAATCACCACCATAACCTACTTCTAGGTAGAGGCTTGGAGGTGTGGTCCCTCGTAAGAGGTATGAGTGGCAAGGTTTGTATTTCAGCTTTCCACGCAATGGCTCCAAATATTTTCGATCAAGGTGAGCTTATCCTACGATGAGTAGTTTGGATGGGTCTACAAGTAGGCAAGTTTGGGATTGGCATCCTGAATGTGTACACAGAGGCTTGTAGGCAACACATCCAGCTTTTTGGAGAGGATTGGCAGAGTGTCTCTCGGATGTTAACACTTGGATTGCCATATGAGACTTCAACAATCTAGAGTTTATGGAGGACAAATAGGGAGTAACCCCCTCTCTAAGATTCTAGCAATGGAGAGGAGTAAATGGGAGCAATTCATCTTCACAATCTGTGGCCATGACCCTTGGAGAGAGGAATATTTTTTAAGGCACTTCTTTCTTCATTCACACAGAGGAGGCATGATGGGTAGCTAGAGTGCCCTGATTGATTTTACATTGGGGATTGGACAATGCATAGGGGGGGGCTCCACGAGCATTCTAGTAGGACCACGATGTCAAATCACTCTCCAATCATAGAGTAGCCTCACCAAGGGCTCCCTTAGAGTGAAAATTTCCTCCTTAATGCTCTACTCCAAGAGGAGGAGGTGCAACTTGTAGGGGTTGAGATTTGGCAGCAACCAAAGGATGTGCCAAAGGGTAGGTAAGCTACTTGAATGGAAGATGCAGTAAAGAGAAGCAGCGAATAATTCCAATTTTAGACCCTTAGTTAGAGGCATGCTCTATAAGAGCAAGAGAGAACTCTAAGATGGGATTTAGCATCCACAGAGAGACTCAAGGAGTAGGATTCATGCTCTCAATGGCTCAGCAACTAGCATAAGAGCATGGGGCTTGAAGTTCAGGCCATTGATCTGAGATCTCTTACCACTCCTCTTGAGCTAGATGGGTATAGTAGAGAGATAGATGAGCATACCACAAGGCCTTGATCAATAGATGCAAAGATTAAGAAATGCTCAGGGGCAGTAGCACATGGATCCACAGGAGATTTTTTAGATGACCTCAAACTTCTATAGGTAGTTGTTTCAGTCCAAGATCACCTGGGGCACTGACTCAATATGTATCATGTTACTACCCTCATCCAAAATCTAGGGTATGGATGGACAAGGTCCATATATAAAATGCATGCATTTCCTATCAAAAGTTTTAAATATGCAAGGGGAAAATATGAGAATCTCCAATCCTCCCTACCACAAAGTATAAAGTTCATACTTCAAACCTACTTCAAAAAATATGAAAGATTTTAAGATTTGTACATATTTTTCATAATATGTGAGACACAAGGGGGGGTTCTTTTGGATGAGGGGGGAAAATAAAAAATACACTAAAATATAAATACCCAAATCTTTTCAAAATCCTATAAATTTTTCATGGGTTACCCAAATTGCAAGGTGCAAAGTCATATCGAAAGCTCTTTTAGTGTAGAACACACTCATTCAAATTTGAGTAGCTTTTACACATGGCATATTGTTAAATTTATCTTAGACTCAAAATTTTCATAGATACTCTACTAAAGGGAGTTAGTGCCCCAGGACCCATTAGTACTTGTAGCTTGAGAGGTAGTATAAGATTAGATTTTGATAACAGTCATGTCGAGCTTAAGTACCCGACTAGAGGCACCATTCACTAATGCAAAGCTTTTGGAGGCCCACAAGGCCCTTTTGCCCTAGAAGTGCCCTACAATGGATGGCTTGACTCCAGACTTCTTTTAAAACTTCTGGGACCATATTTCCACCCCACTTTAGTTGCCGTTTTAGGAGATCTTTGACTCAAGCTTGCTTCCTTAGTCCCTAAGAAGAGGCTAGATTTACTTGGTTTTGCGGGGTAAGCCAGATATTGGGGAGTGGAGATCGATCACCTTACTAGATATCACCTACAAGATCTTAGCTAAGGCCTTGAGTTTGTAGTTTAGGCCCCACCTTGTTAATATTATCCATGACACATAGATATGTTTTGTCCAGGAGTGTAGCATCCTATACAACATCTTTATCATTTGGGAGGAAATAGATTGGGCTAGTGAGGAGTGTTAGCCTATCACGATCCTACTTTTGGATTTCAAGAAACTTACAAGGTGGAGTGGTCTTTTATGGAGGGCACTATGCAAAGAATGGGCTTTTTGGACAGATGGATTCATGGGATCTTGGCAATGTATGTAGGGAGTGCTAGGAAGATGTTTATCAATGGTCACATGGGGGAGACCTTCTTCATTCCTCACTAAATCTGGTAGGGCTATCCCTTGGCTCCCTTCATCTTTCTTTCTATCACAAAGTCTCTTGGCTATTTCCTTCACTGGTAGGCAATAGACCTCTTGAGGATGAGGTTCCTGACTCTTCAAGATGAGGAGCTCTTACACTTGGATTTTGTGGATGAAAAAGTGCTCTTTGTGGATGGCATGGTAGAGAGCCTGGAAGGTGTTTACAGAGCTCTAGAGACATATTTCTTGGCCTCGAGGGCCAAGATGAACTAGAACAAGTCAAAAGATTTCCTCACAGGAACTAAGGTGATCCATGTGGGTGACTTCATTAGGGTTACAATGGATTTTGAGAGGTCATACAATGAGGTATTTAGGCTATCAGGTGGGCATTGATATCTCAACAGAGCAACAGATCGAGAATAATTCACCATTATGCTAAAGAGTGAGCTGAAATTGCATGGTAGACAGTGATCCTGGTATAGGTCTAGGAAGTGCTAGGCATCATTGACCCTGAAATGTAGGTCAAAGCCCTCTTGGGCAAGTTAATGGTCCATGGTGGCACACTAGGTTTCGAGCCTTGGAAGCTCTTGTTGGGGAGGGCTTCTCAGAGACACCTCTCACATAAGTGGACATTGACAGTAGTCCCACATGTAGAAATTTTTGAGGCCCCACTCATAGAGAAAGGCTTCCCCATGATGAGGAGCCTTCTCAAGGTTTGGAGATGCTTGTCCCAGGAGACTCACCTGGGCTAGCCTCTCATGCAGTCCTGTGGATATTACTGTCATAGATACTACAGAGTGGAGCCAATTGGTATAGATAGTTCTTAAGGATTGGGTACCTCTTTGGATTAAGTTTATCATGCGATCCCATGGATATTATAGAGTGGAGCCAAGTGGCCTCTTGCAAGCTAAAATGAAGAGGGATCATGGGAACAAGGTGATTCTAGATGGGTTGGAGTAGTAGAGGATTAGGATAGTGGGCTAGTTGGGCAAGATCTGGACTCTTGACTTGGATATAGTTTTGTAAGGTTGAGAGGAAGCATATTGGCACCTTTGGCTTTGACAAGGCCAAAGCCCCTTTGAGATGTCTAGTGGGACACATGGGAGTGGTTTTGGCATGCTAGAGTAGGGCATTCCGATACGATGGAGGACATGCCCTTTTTCTCATACACGGCTTGCATCGGCCAATGCATTCAGCTAGACTCAATAGCCTCAACCCCCTCAAGGGAGCATCATTGGGTTGATCTAGACATTCCCCACAAGGTTATTTTAGAACTTTACTCGTCTTTGGACCAGCCTAAGACCACGGAAGATATCATTTTTCATTTGGATGGTGGCACATGGAGGCTCATTGGCCCCTATATAGAGTAGATGGGGGTGGCTCACCAATGTCTTTGTTGTATAGACAGAGTGTTAGAGAAAATTCCTCACTGCCTTTAGGGTTGTCTAGCCACACGAAGGGGGGAAACACCTTTTAGGATTATGGTGAGCATGTAGTGATTGTCGGCAAGACTTCACATGGGGGATGTTGGCATGGCTCACAAAGGGGGGGCATGCTTTCTTTGTTGATCTAGTCTCTCCAACATACACGATTGAGGGACAGCATGTTTTTAGGATTGAGGCACATGATGCATCCCCTCCCACCTGAGTGCACCCTCTAATATCACTAGAGGATAGTGCAAGGGAACATCTGGGTCACCTGCTATAGTTAGGTGATGGGAGGCCATCACTACTTGGAACATTTGGTTGCCCACCACTGCAGACAGGTGATGGGAGGTTATCAGGTTTCCCTAATGGCTACCTTAGTTTCCTCATTCTCAAATCAGTTTTCACCATGACTTGTGATTAGCTTAGTTTGAATGAGGACATTCAACATTAGTTTAGTCTTGCCATAGTATAATCGATATTATCAAATTTTCCATATAGCCAATTTCAGAATGATAGTGTTCCAATAAGTCCCCCGAGTTGATAGAATGCCCCTATTAATTAATTAGTTTATGTCAGGATGGCAATTAACCTAAGCAAAGGATGATGAGGGCATATTAAATGAAATTAACATAAGTTGAAATGATGACAAGGCGTTTGATGGCATTCCAGAACTTTCATTCTAGAGGTTTCAATGCTATGAGCACCTATATACGGAGGGGAGAGGATATGCTTGGAGCTATGGAGAGGGGGGAAGAGTGGGAAATAGCCTATTTTCCCCACTGCTCAGTGGAGCCAAGCAAGAGGAGCACACCCCAAACACCCTCTCTAGTGAAGCTTTCCGAAAGCTCTATTGCCTAAGTGTAAAAAAATAGGAGCTTTGGGAGGGATTTGAAAGGGAGGAGGCTATGGTGAAGCAAAAAATAGAGAGGTGCAAGCTATGGCAGGGGAGTGCAGGACACGAGTGGAGTTGGCGAGGGTGGAGGGTAGCGAGAGCAAAGATGGAGGGAGCGCCAATAGGTTAATGGCGAGAGTGAATAGGTTAATTGAGATTAATGGGAGGGGGGCAAGGATGAGCACTAATTAATTAATTGAAAAGGAGAAATGAGAGATTAGGAGGGATGGTGTCATCAAAGACTATTTTGCACATTCCATACTTGATGCAATTTTGGTGTCATCAAAGAGTACTAGTTTGGCATCCGCTTATGCCATTTTAGCATCCAGTAGCTCATATGCTTCTTTGACAACTCATGCATTCTCTTTTGAGAGAGAGAGAGAGAGAGAGTTTTACAAAAATTGTTTGTTAGCCCCCTGGGTTAACATTGTTACATTTTGCACCTTCCTACAAACTCTTGTAAATATGCACAAAAAGCACTCATGAATTTTGTTAGTCCAAGAGAATTGTAATACTCGGAATAAGATAGTAGAAGAGATAGGAAGGGGAGTGAGAGCATAGGGTTGGTGCTCCCTTCAAAAGATGACTTGTATAAAAAGCCAAAAGTTAAACTTTGGTCTTCAATTGTTGGACGCAAGTTTTTATAAATAGAAGCTCTCTCTTTTCAAGAGTGATATCTTGTGTTTCTCTTTCTTCTTGCCTCTTGTGAATGCCTATCATCCTCCTTCCCCTCTCTTTCCTCTTGCTCCTAGCCCCTCTCCCTTCTCCTCTTTTCTCCCCCTTCTTCCTAGGAGGATTCACATTTGCAACAACTCCAAGAGCCATTTGAGTGACACATTTGGACTGTTCATGCTTGCATAGCTCCATAAGGAGTAGCTTAGAGTAGGAGGCTCCATAAGCACACCTCCATGATCCCCACAATACATGAGTCACTGCTAGAGACTACACATTGTTGCGTTTGGTTCTCATACTAGGGAATTTGGTGCCAATAGTTGTGTGTGTGTGTGTGTGTGTGAGAGAGAGAGAGAGAGAGAGAGAGAGAGAGTCTATTAATGTACATGAGACACCAATCGGTATGGTCAATAAAAAAATCATCTAGTGCACCTGCTTAGTGAGGGCTCATGGCAGCTCCCAAGGAGTGCATAAAGCAACTTGAGTTATTTAGGGTACCTACATAATGTTTTGAAAAAGCATGATTGTCCATACATTAGTTTAAGATTGAGAATCTTTTGGTTTGGATTTAAACTCTTTGATGATTTCTATGCCTTCACGATATACTGCCCATTTTCCATTCGTTCTAGCCTCTCGTACTTTCCGGAGTTCATTAGCCTTCATCTTAAGGTGTTGAGGGGTAAGATCTTTTGGTATGCATATTTTGGTGCCTTTCAAGGCTTTGGTTTTGGCAAAGGATTGCCAATCTATCCTCTCCTGTCTTAAATGTCATGATGGCATGATTTTGTGGTGTGCAATGAAATGCCTCAACTACTGTAGCATCCCAAGTGAGCATGAGCATGGTGTTTGCTATATTTTCAAGGCATTGCTCAAACGGTAAAAGGACTTGGAAATCCTCAATTCGCCAATGCTCTAGCAAACTCTCAATCTGCATGTTAAGTGCAAGGTTTTCCCTAACTTTCTCCTCTAATGCTAGATCCACATGTTTATCGAGTTTAGCTTTGACTTCATAAGAAATCATATTAGAGAGATAACACTCGCCATTTTTGCACATGCTCACCAAAATATCACACGCCTAATCCTTGAAAGAGTAACTACTCTAGGAATATTAAAAAATTATTAGTTTTGTATGGCTCTTGGACTAAATAAAGGCCTTTAAAAATAAAAAGCAAGGGTTCTAATCCTTACTCTTGTAAAAGGGCAAATCGATTCTTTTATAGCAAACAAACTAGAGTAGCTCACATAGTAGGGTTCCTACATTTGAAGATGTTGAGGGAACATTGGGTATCAAATAATAACAAGACAAATGACCATATCTTACCCACTTCACCGTTATTGGGTCCACGTTTACATTATGAGGAAGGGGTCCAAGTGATTAATCACAAGACAAATGACCATCTCTTGCCACTTCACCAGAAGATAGATCTTTGAAATTTTCCCAGTAAATATACCTTCCAAGATGTAACCTTAAAGATTCTAAGGAGGATTAGAACATCATTACCTATGTGCATAGGTGTTGTCCTCCATTATTATAAGGCTTGCTATCATCTTGAAGTTATTTCTCCTTTAAAATTATAAATGGTGAGAATGCCATCAAAGAGTGTTTCATTTTTCCACATCAAAACAAAGGCCCCAAATTCAGAACTCATGAATTAATCTAGTATTCTAACAAAACGGCTGCATTGATTCTTAGTTTTGAAACTCATTTAATTCTTCTTTGCATAATCATCCATTGTCCAAAGGCACTTAGAATATACATGTGATTGCAAGTAATGATCATTATCCTTGCTCAACCATCTTACAAGGCCCCTTATGTGACTTTTGTAGAGTGCTTATATAAGTTATACTATTTGAATGATTGAGGGCTAAGTGAAAGCTTATTTGTTGCCAAAACACACATAGTCTTAAAAGGAAAAATGGAAAATCCAGTACTTTGAACATATCATAGAATTACTTTCATGTGTCATGCACAAAAAGGAACCAAAGATGTTGAGGATTGAGTAGACAATATCCTTTATATTAATTTGGTTAGGAGTATAACATTCTAAGACTTGAAGAGGCCTTAACCACTACTCATGAAAGAAAAACCATATAATGGAATTCAAGATTCCTCCCTGTATATCATTTAGAGAATAAGTATTCTATCTAACATGATCTATCAAATCATTTGTCGATGCCCAAACTAATGCAAAGAATAGGTGCATTTGATTCCTTTCCATTTTCATATATACCAAATGAGTTGCCACAAGTGCATCTATATACATATCCATACATAGATACATAGATACATCAACACACCCACACACACACACACTTTTTCTATACTCTCTCTCTCTCTCTCTCTCTCTCTCTCAATTCCAATTTCTTTGACACACTCACATTTATGTGCTACAATAAATTTTCGCTCCGACATAGGAGTTATTCTAAATTTCCCTTGTTTTTCTTCTATTTTACCTCTAAACATAATCTCTTTTGTATTGTATTAAACTTCCCTTGTATATTATTGTGTCTTTGTAATTGTCATATATAATTATATTAGCTCTTTTATAATAGTTTCTCCTCTTATAAATTTCCATTTATGGGCTTTGGATTTATAATTGCTCCTTGGATAGTTATAATATTTTAAAATTTTGCTTTAGAGTGCTCTAGCATATGGTGGATAAAAATTTAATGATCGTTTAGATAAAACATGGGGATTAATATTGTGATTAGTAGTCATAATGCTGACCTCGTGGAGTTGGGTGGAAAAGCGATGAAGTTTTACTTATTTTGGAGGTATCTTAGTTCGGGAGGATGGAACTTTCCTACTCCTTAGTGACCAATTGCACTTGATGCTAACCAATTCAAACTTTCGTGATGCTCCTCATCTCCCTCTTCTACTAATTTCCTCCTACCTTCCATGAGCTGGTTCATGGTGCATACTCCTCTCAGGTCCTCACCTTTTACTCCCTGCTCTGCCTATGCTACCTTCATGGATCGTCTCAGCTCTCCAAAGCTTCTCTCATCAGTGTGCCCTTCTTGACGGCTATCATGTGGCCCAACTTGCTTCTCTACTAGTGCACCCTTAAGCATTGCCTTGCTTCATTGGCTCATCTCGTCAGTGCACCCTTATTCTCTCAAGTGCATCTGATTGCTCTTTTACCGATGTTGTCTTAGATGTTGGCATCACTCTCCCCCATATTGTCTTGACTTGCTGCCATTGAGGTGCATCCTATGCCTTTCTTTCCTATGTACCACATGGATTTTGGGCGACCCTCTTTCTCCTTAAGTCCTTAACTACTCTTGTCGCATTGCCTTGTACTTGCTTTGTTCCTGCATACTAGCTCAACTCTTGAGGTGGCTACTTGCTATAGTTTTTATGGGTTTGCATATGGTGATATCCTATCTGGATCCGCTTACATCGAGACAAAGTCTACCCACACTCTGCCTACTTTTGTTTGGGCCTTACATCCCCTGCGGGACCTTAATTGCAAGCTTGAGTTTCGCTATTGATTCAATGGGTTTCCTCTTACATGAGCAACGGGTTGCTCTGCCGTCTACCCTAAACCTCTAACTTGTGCTCGGCTTCTTCATACAATCATTTGGTTGCGGGGGGCTTACTTATCTCATGAACCCTCAACTAGCCCACTTAACGTAGCTATACATAATCTTCCATGGATTGATTCTTGATGATATATGCGGCCTTTACATCTCATGTAGCCTATAATGTTTGCTATGGAAGCTTTGGTGTGGGTCATTGTGGTAAATGATCAGCTTTGGTAGCGTGGCTTAGTTGTTTGATTACTCTTTTTTATGTGACTTGCTTGCCCTTGAATGCATCTCTGATTGTTATGGGCTTGTCAGCACCTATACTTGGCTTCAAGGACAACACGTCACTTCCTATCGCAAGCTCTCTTAAAACTTTGGTAGTTGCAGTCTTCGTTGTTTGTTCATTAGTAGATAGTTCACTGGGTTTCTTCTCCCCTAGCTTGTTCAGCGTAATGGCTTTGACTCCTATTTTTTCTTTTGTGGTCTTTATGTCTTGCCTTTTTACTTTGTAGATGACTAGCCAGTTGTCACTCATGGTCTTGATTCATATACTGTAACCTTCACCTAGCTATAGTCCTGACTCATGTAGCGGCTCAACCTTCATCTTCACAGATAATAAGTCTTATCTCCACATGCTTAAGTATGTCATGGACCTTTATCTCCTTTTTGTAACGTATTGTCTTGCTAGTCCCTAGTTTGCTCAATCGACTGCTTGATCAGTGATTCTTGTTACCTCTGTATGCTATTCATTTTGCTACATTGCATGCTACTTCCATATGAGAGCCTTGTCATTTCCAAACAAGTGGCGGAAATATTTGCTACCAATTTTCTTGGTGTGTTGATACATGCTTCTATCTCTTGCATCTTGTAGCACTCTAGGTGGTTGGGTGAGTCCCTTAGTCATTGCATAAGGCATTGTGGCAATGTTTCATATAGCTTTGCGATGCACTAACTCAGAGGATTTGTGCTACTAGCACTTGGCAGTGTATGGTCACTATTTGGTGGACCTTCACAAGTATGGCATATAGCAATTTAACCCTATTTGAGTGGTGCTTGCTGGCCATAGAGAAGTAGGCAGCTAGTGGTCATACATAGGGCTACTAACTCCCACCTTGTAGCCTTCATTGTATCCATGCTCATCACCTTTGATAATCGCTTGTAAACACTTTCATTCAAGTTGTCATGCCCTCTATTGCTTTGGCATCAAGCTCTCCAAGCTTCCCTTATGGTCATAGGTTTTCTATAGTAGCTCCTTGGGTAGGACTGTCATAGCTTGCCAACAATCTAGGCCAAACCCTTGTTATGGCCTATTGGCTCCTATGGAATGAGTGTTTGGCTCCTTATTACACTCTTTATGTATCTATACTAATGTTATTAATACTATTTTGTTATATAAATGTTTAAATATTAGTTTAAAAAATTTTCTCTCATTGTATTTATTTATATATTTTTACTCTCTTCTAGATTAACTGGCAATGGGAGGAGCATGCGAGCTCAGAGATGGCAATGGAGGTCTCTTGTTCTGCGAGTTGGAGGAGAACCTTGAGCAGAGGAGACGATTGCAGACAAGCAGGTGAACAAGGAGTCCAAGCAACTAACTTTAGGAGCATCTCTTAAGGAGGTGGAGGATGGGCATCGCTACAATTATCTTCGTGAATTTTTGGAGGACCATGGAAATGCAAGTGTTCTGTGAGCAGGAGAGAGGCTGTGAGCAGATCTCGTCATGAAGGAGAAGCCGTGTCTCTTGTTGGGAGGCACTGGACAGAGATAACTTGATAGATTACTGTGTGAGAGAGCTTTGATGCCTAGGATGAAGGAAAACAAGTCATGAAGAGGAACCTCGACGTTGGAGCATGTTAACAGAAATACGTAAGCTAGTGTAGGAGAAGCCATGAGGGTCTATTATAGCATGAAGAGGTGGGTGATAACGGGAGCAGTGCAGAGAATGCATGGTTTGGTTAAGATCTTATGGATGCGGGCTATCGCATTATGAGGAAGCTATGGGATTGCGGGTGATGCTATCAAATTGAGCTAAGTTCTCTATGAGAAATGAAGATTACAGGGCTATTGCAGGAGGTGACTTCATTGTGGAGTAGTGCATGGCTGGTGATGAACTATTGCTTAGTAAAAATTTGAGGCATAGCTGTGAATCGTTTTCTGCTGGCTGAAGGAGTGTTGAAACGATATGAAGCTATGAGCTTGGTGATTGAGAAGGAGGTACTTTGGATGCAGTATGAATCGAAATGCCTTGTGAGCCTGAACCCAGTCAGTCAGTAGGAGCTTGTGTTGGGCTGTGTAGTCCACTGGATTTTTTTAATAGTTGTTTGGCTTCCAGAAGAAATGTGACCAGAGTGTGAGTTGTCTCCAGAAGTGTGTAGAGAGAAGGATGTTGAATGAATGCTTTTTTCTTTGTGATGGTGTTGTTTAGTTGTTTTAAACGTGGATGAGGGTGGCTGTGAAGGAGGATTCGGCTCTACTGCTGTACATCCATGTTTTGGTGCCTCCACAGAGGACTGTGCACTTCAGTTTACAAGTGTGAAGCTGTGTAGTCAGTTGTAGTATTGAAGAGCTGAGAGAGATGGCAGAGGACTTTCTAGAGGTTTGGGGGATGCCATATGAGAATGCAATGAGATTCCTAGAAAAGATGGAATTTACAACACTGATGAAGGAGAGGGCAACCCCTGCGATTTTGTTTCAAATCATGAATTATTGTTTGCAGGGGGTTGATGCAAAAGCATGGTTACAGACTGGCTGCCTTCACGACTACTCATCCCCAACAGCAAAATCCAGAGTATACTTTAATGAGAGCAGCTTTTCTTGCACGGTTTGCACAATCGAGGAGCCCTAATGAAGTATGGAAGGAGTTGTGCAAAATTCAGCAAAAGGATAGTCAGGATGTGGATCAATATCTGATAGAGTTTGGTAGACCATGGAGTCTATGGTGTAAGGCTTTATTCCTAAAGTACCCATGGAGATGATAAAAGAGATCGATTTGTGGCTGGTCTAGAGCCTACCCTCCGTTTGAAGGTGGAGCTAAGGAATATTCATAGTTTTAAGGATGCAGTCAGAGTGGCCAGAGAGGAGTGGAAAGTCAAGAGACTGAGGTAGCTTGGAATGCAAGAGGAGCCTAAAACCTTGGTCAGCAGGCCAAAAATGGTCAAGGCATATGTAGAGAGAGAGCCGGTATCTATTCCTATGCAGGATGATTCCCTGAGAAAGGATTTGCATGAAGGTGTGGAGCTAATGAAAACACTCAGCCTAAATTGGATGGAGACTACAGGAAGAAGCATAGGTCAAAATAACAAGAGAGAGGCTATGGATGGAGGAGAAGGAAGTTTAGCTGGTGCAAGGAGAGTACCAGGTTATATGATGAGTTGTAGGCTGGAATTGGGAGAGGAACCTGAGGAGACAATCACAAATGAAGAGATAGATTTTTTGAGTGAGATAGAGCAAGAGAGCATCTCATCAGAGGAAGAGAGTCAGTTGTCTTCACTATTGAAGGAATCGGGTGCATATAGAGTTGATGATGTAGGGGAGCTGGAAATCATTACACTTATGAGTGGAGGCTTGTCAGTTGCTATGGAGGAGGGTGTTGCTCAACCAGTTCTGTGTGAGGTGGCAGAAGAGAGCCCAAGAGAAGGGGTTGCTACCATAGATGGTAGAAAGGTTGAGAGACCATTAAAGGCATCTAAGGATAAGTCTATGTGTGTAGATGATGATCATGCTCGAGTGTTATGTGACGATGTGCCTATGATGGCTGAATGCAGTTAGTTCCTGGTTGACACTGTGATTGTGTATACCGAAGAGGCTGAGATTTCAGGTTCAGCAAGCGAGGAAGAGAGGTGTGAAAATAGTAGTGAAGATGAGAGCTATCATGTGCTATTACTGATAAAGTAGTGAAGATGAGAGCTATCATCTTCAAAATAGTGAAGATGGGCTTGCAGAAGGGCTGACTTCACGGAGACTTGAGGTGGTTGGAGGGTCGCAAACGAAAGGAAGGGGGGCGGTTGCAACTCTCTCGAGAGTGCTGCAGAGAGAGGAGAATGGCATCGCAGACAAAAGGAAGGGGGGCGGCTGCATCTCTCCTGAGAGTGCTACAGGGAGAGGAGAATGGCGACGCTACTGCAAGAGAGAGGAGCATAGGTCACTATTGTGTCATTGGGGAAACTGGAAGCATCTCTTAAGGAGGTGGAGGATGGGCGTTGCTATGATTATCTTCGTGAAGTTTTGGAGGACCATGGAAATGCAAGTGTTCTATGAGCAGGAGAGAGGCTGTGAGCAGATCTCATCATGAAGGAGAAGCCATGTCTCTTGCTGGGAGGTGCTGGACAGAGATGACTTGACAGATTACTGTGTGAGAGAGCTTGGATGCCTAGGATGAAGGAAAACAAGTCATGAAGAGGAACCTCGACATTGGAGCATCTTAACAGAAATACGTAAGCTAGAGTAGGAGAAGCCGTGAGGGGCTATCATAGCATGAAGAGGTGGGTGATAACGGGAGCAGTGCAGAGAATGCATGGTTTGGTTAAGATCGTATGGATGTGGGCTGTCACTTTATGAGACTAAATGCTATCAAATTGAGCTAAGTTCTCTATGAGAAATGAAGATTACAGGGCTGTTGCAGGAGGTGACTTCAGTGTGGAGTAGTGCATGGCTAGTGATGAACTATTGCTTAGTAAAAATTTGAGGCATAGCTGTGAATCGTTTTTTGCTGGCTGAAGGAGTGTTGAAACGATATGAAGCTATGAGCTTGGTGATTGAGAAGGAGGTACTTTGGATGCAGTATGAATCTGAATGCCTTATGAGCCTGAACCCAGTCAGTCAGTAGGAGGGAGCTTGTGTTGGGCTATGTAGTCCACTGGTTTGTTTAAAGAGTTGTTTAGCTTCCAAAAGAAATGTGACCAGAGTGTGAGTTGTGTCCGGAAGTGTGTAGAGAGAAGGATGTTGAATGAATGCCATTTTTCTTGTGATGGTGTTGTTCAGTTGTTTTAAACGTGGATGTGGATGGCTGTGAAGGCGGATTGGGCTCTACTGCTTTTGTCCATCCAACATCCTCATCGTCTCTCCCTAGTATAGTGTACCTCTGCTCGTGTCATCTCTCTCCCTCCATGGCCTCTTTCCCACCCATGGCTCATTGCTCGTGCAAGCTTTTTCTCCTCCCCATTGCCCGTACGAATTGTTTGGGTTGCCTCTTGACCCTCCCGTACCTTCTACACTCCCCGCTGCCTTTAGTGTTGCTATAACAATACTAATGTAGTGTTGCTCCAAGCTTCCAATGCTCCCTTCGCATCAATTTTCATGTTGTGCTGCCCTCAAAAAGCTTGGTGATGGTCTCGGTCTTCTTGTAGTCTTGGTGCATTTTTTCTTGTGCCACTATCTAGTTACAGCGACGCTCTCAGTCCGTGGCCCCGTGCATTCGACTCCAAGTGCCCTCATGTGCCTCTTTACTACTGACTCTGCCCTTTGCTATAGACTATGCCTATACGTCTTCTTCTTCCTCGTGCCAGTCCATCAACATGTCACGGACCTTCAAGTTCTTCATCATTTAATTTTCTTAATTCTCTCTCTAGAAACTCCAAACCCTCCCCCCTTTCCATTTCCAAACGGTTCTATCTTTTTCACTCTTCTCTTAGTCCTATCATTAATTTCCTCCCCTTAGTTATTCGTTCTTATCCAAAAAAGTATAAATTACCAATTTTTTATTAATTAATCTCTTTTGACAAACCACCCCCCAAAAGCCCCTAACTCTTCGCATTTCGCACCACTGTACTGCTAGGACTTCTGACCCCTGATCTTGCATGCTTCCCCAACTTCCACACCCTCAGACTCCTCGCTTCATTTACTACCCCTTGACCTCCCTGATGTGCCGCGAATCTATTTAAACTCCCCTCCCCTTACGTACCCCCTCACAATCCTCTCATTGGCTCTCAAGCTCCCTCTAGCCCTATAACGCCTATCTACCTATTGCCTTTTACCTTGTGCTATGCCATATCTCGATGACCCTATAAACTCTCTACCCCATGATACGTCCTTGCCGTCTCCCTAGTACAATGTACCTCTGCTCTTGTCATCTCTCTCCCTTTGCGGCCTCTTCCCCCACCCATGACTCATCGCCTGTGCGAGCTGTTTCTACTCCCTGTTGCCCATATGAATTGTTTGGGTTGCCCCTTGACCCTCCCGTACCTTCTACACTCCCCGCTGCCCTCTGTGTTGCTATAACAATACTACTGCAACATTGCTCCAAGCTTCCAATGCTCCTTTGCATCAACTGTCCTACTGTAAAAAGCCTGGTGATGGTCTCGGTTTTCTTGTAGTCTTGGTGCATTTTTTCTTGTGCCACTGTTTGGTTACAGCGACACTCTCTTAGCCCGTGGCCTCATGCATTCGACTCCAAGCGCCCCTGTCTGCCTCTTTACTACTGAATACACCCTTTACTATAGATTGTGCCTATACGTCCTCTCCTTCCTCGTGCCAGTCCATCAACACGTCATGGACCTTCAGGTTTTTCATCATTTACTCCCCTCCCCAACCTCTTTTCTTTCATCTATTTACCCCCCTCTCTATGTATTTCCCCCCCCCCCCTCTCTCTTTGTAGTTACCTACTCTTTTTCCCCCTCTATGGAATACTCCCCTTCTTTATTTTTTAATCCTCTCCCCTCTCTATATATAAGTCCCCCCTTCTCTATGCATTTATCCTCCCTCCCCTCTTTATCTATATATTCCCCCTTCTCTTTATTTACCTTTCTTATTGCATTTTTCTTTATTTCTTTTTTTAATTTATTTAGTGCCCCTTCCCTTGTTTGAATTTTCCCTCCCTCCCCCTTCTCTTATACATATATAGTTCCTTTCCCCTCCTTTGTTTCTCCCTCACCCTTCTCTATCTATTTAATCTCCCTTTATAATGTCCCTTTAATGGTTCCCCCCATTTCTTCCTTTCTTAATTTTTTAAAATTAAAAAAACCCCTTTAAATTTTTCCTCTATAATTTCCTTAACTTACTTCCTCCCACCCTCCATGTTCTCTTTACTCTAATAAATTATCTCCTATACACTTACTTTCCCCCTCCACACTTACCTCAAGATATTCATCTAAAGTTGGTGCATCCCACTCCATAGGCTATAAACTCTTCTAATTTACACCTACAATGCTACACTAAGCTCTTTAAGTCCATGGTTAAGCGCTTAATTTATTGTGACCTTGATGACAAGGGAGGGTTGTTTATGACACCTGTCTTCCCAATCAAAGTTAAGATGGTTCTTACCATGTTTTCTTGTTGGATGGTGGTAGATAGGTAGACTCCCATCTTTAATAAAAGTGATGCTTGCCAGGACTTATCCAAGCTCAACTTCTATACATTTTCCACAAAGTCATTTCTACAAAATGGCCCACTACTCGTTTCCTTTATAAACAGGGATTCGCCAACTTGTACAAACTTCTCCATTAATGCAATTAGTCCTATTCCATTGGCTAGCTTCGCTCTTTTGTCTTTTCACTATGCAAAGGGGTGTTGTCAAGTCTTCCACACACACATGCATGATATACATGTATACAAATTTACTATATTCTCTCAACAATACACTTTGATGCCTAAACTATTGTTAGCACATGCTCTAGTGTTACGAAGTTTACAAACACATGCTCAAATATGATTACATTGTATATTAGACAATTAATTGGCATTCTCTTTTTTTGTTACCTTATGAATATGCAAAATGTAGATGATAAGTTCCTTCTTTAAGATTGAACTTGCATCGAGTACATAATATATAGAAAAGCAAATCATACGTGTGATTATGATGGATCTCATTTCTCTAGATGCTTAACAAAGGACTCCCAATTGAATATTCATGTTTTGAGTTATTGTAAATGTTATTTTCTTTATATAGGATATTACATCAAATTGAAACTTTGAAATGTATATTTGTGACACTAGTTATAACAACTAACTTATCATTTACACAAGGCATGCATTTATAATGATGTATATGGATAATACTCGAAGTTCAAGATAGTTATCAATACCATACCTTGCATATACATGGTAATACATAAGGTATTTATTCCTCCAACATTAAGAATATCCTTACAAGAATGCATGAATGGGAGGGTATAAGGCTCAGAGGGGGTGGAGGGAAGTAGAAAGAAGACATTTTTATACCCTCCTTTTTAATCAAGTCTTCCTACAATATGCCTTTCAATATGTGTATTTTTGTCAATTTTCCATACTTGATGCTTTGTGGAGTGAGGTAGCAATCCTCCAAGGTTCCGTTGTTTTTTGCAAGCAATTCTAGACAGTTTTTGAAGTTTGATGCTACACTAAATGCTAAGGTGATGCTTGAGGAGTTAAAGCATAGTTCAGAGATTTAAAGATTGTTTTTTCAGTTTTGAGAATGCTCTTTGAAGTTCAGTTGAATGCATTTTTCATCTTTTATATTGAGGATTGAAGTTATGGTACTTTGAAGTGGATTTCAAGTCATACTATCTTGTTGACTAGTTGACTAGTGTGGATTAACCATGACAAGAGCTTACATGAAGAAAGAGTATATCATGACTTGCATGATGATTTCCAATGGATATGATTAGAAAAAAGGTTTCAACTACAACCATTATGATTCTTATTTTGAAGATGCCTTAGTTATGGTTTCAGTATCTTTCATGATGTATGAAATGTACTTGCATTTGGTTGACTATACCTTGCCATACAATCATGACCACCTCTTGTACAAGAGTAGACACTACCCTTGCATGACAAGTGGTAAGACCCTCTTCACTCCATATGATTCACAAAATGTTTTTAAAGCTTGGACACTCAAAGAAGGTGAAGGACTACAAGGACCTTGTATTGCAGAATATGGACAAGATACATTAAAGAGTGTGGAGAAGGACAAAGAGCAAAGGAGTTACAAGATTGGCTACACCAAGAACCTCTCCAATGACAATGCACCTCACACTATGGTAGCTTGGAAGAGGAGGAGGAAAAGGACAAGATATGCCATCAAAGGGGGGTATTTCCCCACATCTTCAATTTATAAATTTTGTGTGTGTGGTCAATAAGGGTTCTCTGCCTTAGGATGTCCCCCTCAAATGATTGTTAGTCTTATGTGTTACCTTGTTGGATCTAAGGGTATTCCCATGCATAGTCATTGTCTATCTCCCAATTGTAAACCAACAAACCAAAGTCAGAGTGAGATCATTCTGGGATGAGGATGCCCAAATGAGTCTACGACTGATGCAACTAGAGTGAGTACTAGGTTGTGGATCATGTGTGTTGCCACTAGAGGTGGGCAAGCCATGAAGTTTCCCATGGACTACTCTTAGGGTTGAGGTCATCAATTTGTGGGGGGGAATGAAGGACAAATTGATGCAATGGGATCTAGAGTCCTAAGGTTTAAGGTTGTGAGTGTGTGAACACAGTGTGTGCCTGGATAGGTGTCAGTAGGTGTGATTGAGTGAATCTCCGTGTGTGGTGTGTGATTGAGAGAATCATGGAAGTGATTGAGAAATTTGTGGATCTATATGCTCTACTGAGCTCACATGTGATGTCACTACTGGATGTAACTAGAGCCTATATATTGGACCTGTCTCGCTTGAATAAATCCTCTCTTTTGCTTCACTTGCTCAATCCTTCTTGCAACTCCAACAATAATGCTTTCAATTCTAAAGACTCTCCTTGTTAACATATGTGTCATGGTCCCTAGTGATAGAGGGAGGATGCATTTTTCTTTAATATTCAATAAGCCCACATAAAGGCTCTATGTTTTAAGGTTCAAAAGTATCCTTGTGTTTTATCAACTAGTATAGCTTTTATGTGACACTTGGATGGGGTTGCTCTAATGTGAAAAGTTGTTGATGGCAGCATTAATATGGATTGGCATAATGGACTTGAGGGATATTGAAGATTCTTGTTATGGAGAGTGTTTGGGGACACCATGATGAGATGATTTGCAAGCAAAAGAGAATCCACATACAATGTGATTAGAATGCATGTATACTAGAGAAACTGAACTTATAATTGAGTTAAGGGATTTTGTGGCTATCAACGGAGGAATGAATCTTGGTATTCCATATGGTTTAATGCAACTTAGATGATTAATGATGTGGAGGTCATTACGCTTGGAGAATGCAAGTCCTTGGGATAGGCTTATCATGAATGGGATGTAACTACTAACATTAGGAAGGGAGCAAGTTCACATGAGGTAACATCTTGGATGGTCATTGCATTGGCCCTCTAGTGGCTTGTACCTGATGGGGGTGTCATCATTATCATTGAGTGCATCTCATGGGATTGTGTTGACAAGAAAGATGCAATCATGATGGGGGGGCCTCACCTCTAAAGCAATCATGATGGGGGGCCCTCACCTCTAAAGCAAATCATGATGGGGTGGCCCTCACCTCTAAAGAAACGTGCATATGAATCAGGTGGAGTAGCCTCTAGTGCTTGGCAATTGTGAAATAGTTCAGTGGAGTAGTGGTAGCTCAAGCAGTAGGGCATTTTCCCATCTAATGGAATTCTATGAGATGTCTCCTATGGCTTGGCAACATAGGCCCCTAGCTAGATGCACCCCTCGTAGTGGAACATGGGTGGGTGAGTGAAAAAAAAAACAAGTGATGTGAAATGGTTATTTCCAAGAAAGCTTGCTTGTGCACATGATTGAGGTTCAGGTAGCAAATTAATTTGCCAATTGGAAGAAATCCCTTAATCACAGGCTTGAGTCAAACACCATTGTAGGCTTACTTGCTTGTTGTGCTCTTTCTAGCTCCTAGCTACCCTTAGGACCAAGTGCTAATGTACGTGGCTATCTTGAGTGATGGTACAAGGTAGACATGTGAGATGAAGGGCACAATGAGCACAAGTAGCTATATCTATTTGTTAAAAATGTCGATTTCACTAGTGTGGTAGACATGGCAAAGGTTTGAATCGTATGAAACATACCTAATGTTTAGATAGTTTCTAGCTAAGATGTTTTGACAGATAATTGTGTGGATGGTTGAAGAGTAGAGGAGGAGACTTTGGCTAAGTAAAATAGTAAAGGAGGAATCCATAAAGGGTTGTGAAATCTATCTATAAAGTAATGGATTGTGAGGTATGGGATTAGTGTAGTAGGCAATGTGTTTTGGGGGAGCTGTGCATAGAACAAGAGCACTATAGTTGGAGATCAAAGTTCCAATCAAGGCTAAGCAAAAAGGAAATTTCAAAATCCAAGGATTTAGGGGAACATTGATATATAAGAGGGTATCCCCTTTAATAGCCCCAATACAATGAGAGAGATATTCATTTTCTAGTGGGTAGATTTTAGAGATCAAGTGGTTGAGGAGGTTCTAGAGAGGGAGGTATAGGTTGAGGGCCCAAGTAAAAAAGAAGTGGCTAGTTAGCTCCCAATTTATTGAAGACAAATTGCCACCTAGGTAAGACACGGGCTTGCAAAGTTGAGTCTTTGATTTGGCTGAGAATGGATCAAAGTAGACTAAGGGGTAAAGCATGCATCACCTTTAGAGTTATGATATTCCCTTATACTATTTTTGAGAAGGGTGCCCTGGATTGGGGTTTTAAATGGGGTCATTAAGCTTAAATCATCTCACTCAAAAGTTTAACATTTATTAAGAACATTTAACAAATAAAGAGGTCATACATGGTAGGTTTCCATGATAATATCAAGAGAAATTGCATGATTTCTAGAAATCTTGTTAGCAATTGCTTCTATTAAAAGTGAGACAAAAAGAAATATAATAGTTTTGCTAGTCCCTTGTAGCTTAAGAAAAATAAATGATGCATTGCTTTATTCAATTTAAAATGCATTCCCATCTTATTGAAGTTCTAGAGAACATTCCCTAAAACTTTAAGGATTTCCTATCATACCTTTAAGCACATGTAGCAAGGTACGTTAAAAAAAAAAAAAAGGTCTTGAATTTGTCCATTGCTTGAAAGAATCTCATATCCCCTCATATGAGAAAAAATATAACTTTTTTGAAGTAATCCATGATATCATCATCTATGTAAAAGCACTCCATAAAAAGGAGGAGATTCAAATCTTTACTTTCGTGTCTTGTAGATAAAATCAAAAAGAGAATGTGATCCACTCCTCACCTATATATATGATGCACTCCTCACCTATATGTAAGGACCATTTGATACATTTGAAAATCAAGGAGGGACGTTTAGAGCTTGGAAAAGCCAACCTAAAAAAATACTTGTAAAAATTCATTTATTAGCACATCCTATTAATTAAGGGTATCTTGCATTGATGTGACAAGGCTATAATCCCATAAATTAATTAAATATTAGTTTAGTTAGAAACATGATTAACCCTTGAAAGAGTAAGTAGTCTAGGAATCTTAAAAGATTATTAGTTTGGTATGGGTCTTGGACTGAATATAGGCCTTTAAAAATAAAAAATCAAGGGTTCTAATCCTTACTCTTATACAACATAAAATTCTAGATCATGGTATTGTTAAAGCAAATGAACTAGAGTAGTTCACATATTAGGAGCTTCCTACATTTGAAGATAGTCAAGGGAATTGGGTATCAAGATGCAACATGCAAGATAGTAGGATTGTCACATCCTCATAGGAATCAAAGCCATAGGAAAACCCACATTTACATTGTGCAAAAATCCCATCAATCACAAGACATATGACAATCCACTTAACCACTTCACCACAAGATTTGGATCATCCAAATTTTCCCATTGAAATGCCTTTCAAGCTGAAACCTCTAAGGAGGACTAGAACACCATTATCTATGTGCATAGGTGTTGTTCTTCATTATTATAAGGCTCACTATCATTTTGAACTTATTTCTCCCTTCCAATTATAAATGTTGAGGAACATAAAAACAAAGGCTCTAAAAACTAGAACTCATGAATTAATCTAGTATACAAAAAAATAGGCTACATTGATTCTTGGTTTTGAAATAGATCTAGATCTTCTTTGCATATCATACATGGTCTAAAAGCACTTAAAGTGTTCACATCATCACGAGTAATGATCTGAATGCTTACTCAACTACCTTACAAGGGCCCTTTTGTGACATTTGTGAAGTACTTATATATGTTAAACTATTTAAACAATTGAGGGATGATTAAAAACATAATTTTTGCCAAAACAAAAAAAGTCTTGAAAGAAAAACTAGAAAATCTAGTACTTTGAACATATCATAGAATTGTTTTCATGTTTCATGCACAAAAAGGAACCAAATATGTTGACAATTGAGTAGACAATATCCCCTTATAGACATTATCTCATTATATTAACTTGGTTAAAATTATAACATTCTAGACTTAAAGAGGCCCTAACCACTACTCATGAAAGACAATCCATATAATTGAATAGATATTCCTTCATGTATCATAAGGGTAAATGTTTAGAATTCCATTTTGAGAATAAGTATTCTATCATGATCTATCAAATTGTTTGTTAATGCCCAAACTAATGCAAAGACATAGGTGCATGTGATTGCTTTCCATTTTTATATTTACAAATGAGTTTCCACAAGCATATATATATATATATATACATAATTTTGTTAGCACATGCTCTAGTGTGTAGAGTGATGCGAATGTACAACCACATGCTCAAATATGAGTATATTGTATATTAGACAAATACCTTACATTGTCTTTTTTTGTTATATGCAAAATGTAGATGATAAGTAACTTCTTTAAGATTGAATCATCGAGTACTTAATATATGGAAAGACAAATCACTTGTGGAATCATTATAATGGAACTCTACTAGTCCCTTATTTCTCTAACTTAACAAAGGGCTCCCCTTTTCTTAACCATTGAATTTTCATGTTTAGAGTTTATTTTAATGTTATTTTCTTTATATAGAATATAAATGTTGGATTGACACTTTAATTTGTCTATTTGTGAGACTCGTTTATAAAAACTAACTTATCAATTATGCAAGGGATGCATTTATAATGATGTATACGAATAATTTTCTAGTTTAGGATAGTTATAAGTACCACATCTAGCATATACATGGTAATACATAAGGCATTGATTCCCCCAAGCTTAAGAATATGCTTACATGAAGGTGTGAATGGGAGAGTATAAGGCTAGGAGGGGAGTAGGAAGAAGACATGGATATACCCTCCATTGTGATCAAGTCTTCCTACAACATGCTTTGTAATATGTTTATTTTTGTCAATTTTCCAAATAGGTATGCCAACAAATGACTGCCTTAATGCAACATGATTTGTAGCATGTCTTTTATGTCATTTTCAGCCCAAACACAATGCTTTGTAAGTGGTTGCAATGCATTGACATGGATAGTGTTTTATGTATAGACATGCTTTAATTCTAATGTGTGTGTTGATGTGATACATATATTTGGTAGTTATCTTCATGCTTGTTTAATTTCTTTCTAAATACACTTAAACATAATGTTTTATAATTGGTAGCAATGCATTGACATGGTTTTGTGTCTGAAACATTGACATGGCTTATAGAAATAATGTTTCTAATATGTGTGTTGATGTGATATATATAGTGCAACAAAGTGCTGTGGGAAAGTCTATATGAAGTGAGGCTAAAAGGATAATGTAGAAATAGACTTTTTGGTGTGGAATGCTCAATGTTTCTATCAATATCAAAAGGCAAAAATAGATTGTCAAGAGAAAATATTTTCTATACTACAATGACTTGATAAAATGCGTGGAAGTTTTTTATGTCATAACAAAGTTGCTTCCATCTTGAAAGACTTTTTGTGCTACATCACCTACTTTTGGGATTTGCTTTAGACTCGATAACAATTACATTGCTTAGAAATTCAGGTAGGTCCCTTTCACTACTATTAAAACCATGTCTAACTATTCAACTTCAATAGGCAATGCAACATGTTTGTGGCAATCTCAACTAACATGCTGAAGCCTTGACTATTAGAGGATATATAAATGCTTAGAGAGGAGCTTCCTTTCTAGCCAGATTCACATTTCTTATTGTTTCTCTTATAATATTCCCTTTCAAAATACATAACACAAGCGTGAAACCTCTTCAACATAAGAAATGCCACAATTTTATGTCTTTTCCCATGTGAGTGGAAGGATACTAGGATTTAGTGTCAAACTACACAATTGCGGCACAAAGATTGAAGTTTTCCTTCCCAATATAAAGTAGTGAACCCTTGCAAAAGGCGTTGATTACTTTTATCAAGGTCATGCATTGAGTGCTATTCTTGTGGCTAAAACCTATGAGGAGTAGACTCACTTTAGTATTTTACTTAAGAATGGGTTGTAATTGTAATTTTGTCTATAATTCTAAGACTCTCCTTGTTAAACATATGTCATGGTGTTTAGTGATACAGGGAGGATGCATTTTGCTTTAGATGTGAATATTCTATAAGCCTAAATAAAGGTCTCTATGGTTTAGGATTCAAAAGCATCCTTGTGTTCTATCATCTCTTATGTGACACTTGGGATGGGATTGCTCAAATGTGAAAAGTCCTTGATGGGAGCATCGATATGGATTGACTTGATGGATATCGAAGATTCTTGTTAGGGTGAGTGTTTTGGGGATACCATGACAAGATAATTCATGGGTAAAAGAGCGTCCATGTACAATGCGATTAGAGTGAGTGTCCACTAGAGAAAGTGAACTTGTAATTGAGCTCAAAGGAAGTTTGTGGTTGTTAAAGGAGAAAGGAAACTTAGTATGCCATATGGTTTCATTCAAATTATGACTAATGGTGTGGAGGTTATTGCTCTTAGAGAGTGCATGTCCTTGGGAGGATGTGAAAGGTTCATGATGCATGGGATGTAAGGAATGTGAAAGGTTCATGATGCATGGGATGCAAGGAATGGCATTTGTAGAAGACCCCAAAGCTAGCATGAGGTGAGGTAGCATCTTGCATGGTCGTTGCATTGGCCCTCTAGTGGAAAGTATTTGATGGGGGGTGTCATCAATATCATTGAGTGCATATCATGTGATTGTATTGATAGGAGAGATGCAATCATGATGGGCCCCTCACCTTTGAAGCAACATGCATGTGCATCAGGTGGAGTAGCCTCTGCTCAACACATCTGTGAAATTGTTCATAGGTGTCGTCGATAGGGCGTTTGTCCACTTGAGCTTGTTGACCACGTTAGAATCTTGCGGGATGTCTCTTGTTGCTTGGCAATGTAGGCCCCTAGGTAGATGTGCCCCTTGTAGTGGGCCATGTGTGGGTGAGTGAAAAATAAAAGTGTTGTGAAATGGTTATTGCTAAGAAAGATTGTTGGTACATACGATTTGAGGTGTATGTAGCAAATTGCTTTGCTAGGTGGAAGAAATCCCCACAATCATAGGCTTGAGTCGAACACTGCTATAGGCTTACTTGGATCATTGTGCTCTTAAGTGCTGACGTGTGTGGCTATCCTGAGTGTTGGTACAAGATAGTTGTGTGAGACTAAGGGTACAAGGAGCATAAGTGGGTTGCTTTAGCTACATCTATGTGCAAAAATGTTTATACTGGTAAAGCTGGTGGAATGGGCCCCCACCATGAGTTTTATTCATTTATTAGTGAAAGTTGAGGGGCGGAGTGGTATAGGGGTTAGTGGCCAAAATCAAATTAACCTAAGGTTGTAACTGAAAGCTTCTGGCTTCTAGAAGCCTTCGTCACTGCCCTTATATCTCCCCTTCAGGCTGCGTCCCCTCAGGCTCCCTTCTCCTCTCTCACCCTGCATCCCCTCCAAGGTTCCTTCTCCCTTCGCTCCCTTTGCCACCTCTCACCCGGCTGCCTCTCTTCCTCTCACCTGCTTCCCTTCCTCTCTCTCTCTCTCTCTCTCTCTCTCTCTCTCTCTCTCCCCCCCCCTCCCACTTGATGGCTCTCACTCATGGCTCTCACTCGGCTGCCTGTCAACCACCTCAGTTATGCTATATTAAGTGTTAATCAACCAATCAATTAATTGACTCACACCCAAAACTTTCACTCAGTCTCCCACACGAACCTCCCATAATTTTGTCCTTGAAATTAGTTGTAATCTCCAATTGGTTTGAGCTTGATTCACTGTGTTTTTGAGAAGTTGTGAATTGACGAACAAAAGAGAGTGAATAATAGAGTGGTGGAGTAGGCAAGGTAAAGGTTCAAATCCTATGAAACAAACCCGATGCTATAATCTTTTCTTCTCATGTCATCGGTTGCTAAGCCATGGCAATCCTTTTATCAGCCGACAAGCGTTTGCCTGGAGAAAAGCTGCTGAACCATGGTGAAGAGTGGAGGAGCAAGGATTGCAAGATGCATGTGTGGAGGGGGGTGGAGGAGAGATAAGATGCAAAGGGGCCACGTGGGCAAGGTCGTTTTTTGAAGGTTCACGGTGAAATAGATGTGAAAGCGACTTTCCTGGAAGCAGAAGTGTGAAGACGCCCTTAATTGGAAGTAAATGTGTGAATGAAACCCATCATAATCATATCAACATTATAATAATAATCATCATCATCATCATCATCTTCTTCTTCTTCTTCTTCCTCATCATCATCTTGTCACTTTGTGATTGTGAATTTTTGAAGCTTTTCTTGCTGCTCGCGAGCTCATTTCTGCCAATTTCTCTTCTTCCCTTCATCTCTTAGCATCCCCAGTCTACCTGCCTTCGACTCCAGATCTCTTATCTCCCTCCGGAACTATGCATTTCGCCCATAATTCGTTCTTATATCAACATGAAGCGAAATCCTGATCAACCAGCAATGGAAATTTAGCCGCCTCTTATTCCATATTTGGAGCATGAATCGAGCTTTTTCTTATTGTAAGTAACTTCTTCGCAAATCTTGCTAGATGTCTTCGAACTGCTGAGAGTGTTCTTGCTCTGGTATTGGGCTCTCACAGCACCGTCTTGATAGTTTCTCTCTCGCATCCCAAGCGTGGCAGCTCATGTTCGTTGTTCTGTCCCGCTTTCAGGCACCTTTGATCAAAGCTGCATTTCAGCTTACCGTGTTGCGGACAATTGACTGATGATCGAGCTCTCTTCCCTACGAATCGATGTCTAACTGCTTTCGATTGGTCTGTTTACTACATTCTTGCATCGATGTTGGATCGGGTTTTCTTATCATGTTTTTCCTCAGAGAAATGGCCACCTTTGGCCATGGAAAGGAGGCGTCCAGCAAGCTTTTGGGATCTACTCCACACGACCAGCTGTTGATCAAAACATCCGAAGCGCTCGTGGGTGCCTGTTTCGTCATCATAGGGATCTTGCTATTCATGGTGTCTTTTGTGAAGGACAGGGAATTCCAGGGTTTCTTTGCAAAAGGGTGCATGCTTATTCATGCACTCATGGCCGCCTGGAGATTTTTCTTTGAGAGAAAAGTGGACGATTTCGCCTCGGACTGGCCGCGGCAGGTCATAGGGGATCTTTTGCTTGCGACGTCATGGGTGTTTTTCTTGGCATGGAATTGGAGAGAAAAGTATGATTAATTCGTTGCAGACGAAGCTTCCGGTTATCCCGTCCTGTCGTGCAGATTTGTGAAGCGAAATATTTGAAGCATGAAAAGCTGCGCAATGTGCTTTCTGTGGAAAGAAGCGGTAGATACCCTGACAGAATGCTGTGTGCAAACAAAGGATACTGGATAAGATCTTGAGCTCATGCGTATCTGAACTATGTGAAAACCTTACAGTAAAAAGGTTGGAAGGTTTTTTGTAACGAGAAGAATCGATTCCGGTTTTCTAGCCAAAAAATAATCTGTACCAAGCCCGACAGCAGCACTCTTTATTGTGCCAAGCGTAAATGACCGTGCTTCCTCTTGTGCTATCGTAGATTAAATTGTGGGAGAAGCAGCTCTATTGTAACTTTGGAATCTTTGTAGTGGATGTTTGTGCTTATACATGTTCAGCTCCATTAAAATCCAAAGAAATGTTGGTGCTTTACATAGTTGCCATGTTCCCCAGAATGTGAACAGGAGAGCTCCAATCGACTACTTTGATTTACAGAGAAGGCCAAGATATTTTCAAATATATTCCAGATTCTTTGATTTGCAATGAAGGATATTTTCAATTATAATTCAGATCTATGCTCGTTTGTTTTTTCTTGTGAGTGGGCATTTACTGTAACGAGAAGTAGACTTCAAATGCAATGATACTTACCAGCAAGAACTTTAGGCTTTATCTCCCTAGCCAGCCCAAACTGTTCCAACTCCCACACTGAGGGATCTAAGAATAGGGTGAAAGAAAAAAGTATTAAAACTGCAGACCCTTTTTCTACCACCTACTGGAGAAAGCTCTGTTGATTATCTACATCCTTTGGAAAAGGGGAATCTTCATATGGAATGGGTGGTCTCTGGTTGTGCTGGCCTTTTTTTGGGGGTGGGATTGGGACAAAATGAGACTTGTATTCAAAGGAAACGTGAAAGTGTTTAAGCTTGTTTAACATACAGAATCTAACTTGTTTAAGCTTGTTTAATATACAGAGTCTAACTTGGCTCTGCAACGAAGTACCCACCATCTATGCATTGCTGAAATGCTGACTTTCAGAGACTCAGGATTCTCCGTTCGTGTCCAAATGGGTGTTTGCAATTAGCAATAGAATGAAATGTATGTTGATTTCTTTAATGCAGTCATCAAAATTTGTGCAACGGTTCTTAAGACAAGGTTAATCTCTTTTGTTTAAAACAGAATCGATGGACAATATCCTTAGGTAGTCGGATTCCTTACTCCAAACTACCCTCCTTGCATAGCATTACTAGAAAAGAAACATGTCTAAACTCGTCCTTAAGCATAACATGCCAAATTGCCTCTCCTTCCATAGATTTGCCACCACTTTTCCCACCACACTACACATTTCTGCAGAGTCCATGTATCATATTCCCTCCATCAAATTTTCACCTAACCATCTTCCAAACATTTAGCCTTGCATCCTAGTTTTAATTAGAGACATAAAAAAGGAAAGATATCTTTAGCTTATCATACTACCAAGACTCTTGGCCTTGATTGCACTTTATATGCCACCTCACCATCTCAACACATGGCGCATTAGATTGAAAACATCTTTGGCACTTGTTTGCCTGGCAAAGCCATTGTCCTCATTTTTGAACGAGGCAATCCCAACCCACCTTACAATTTTGGCTTTGATAGAGCATCCCACGAGACGTATTGATGCTTTCTAGAGCCCAACTCCTCATCCTAAAGAGACCTTTGAAATCCTTCTCTAATAACCTTTCCAACTACTCGGAATGGCAACCAAAACACAATTGAAGAAGTAAAATGGAGCATTTCACCCAAGACCTTTACCATATGAAGGTCTCACCTT
The DNA here is from genome assembly GCF_047967505.1 of Dipteris shenzhenensis. Taxonomy (NCBI): domain Eukaryota; kingdom Viridiplantae; phylum Streptophyta; class Polypodiopsida; order Gleicheniales; family Dipteridaceae; genus Dipteris; species Dipteris shenzhenensis. The sequence continues at coordinate 21,911,152 of NC_141609.1, forward strand.
TCCCTCAAATTAGCATAAAACCAAAAAACCTTTTCTTTAAAGTCACATTAATCCCCAAGGGCAAACCTAGTTGCCTTGTAACTGACGTCTTTTAAAATGAAAATTTTGTTAAACCAACGTGTCTCTCCCCCCTTGGAATCCACAAGGCATAACACTTCCTTGCGCAACATATTAATCGTAGACCTCACATTGCCATTGAAATACTCCATTAATGCATTCATCGTACTCTTTCTTTTTTGCGAGAAAATAAAAGCTTTTAATTTAAAAAGATGAGAAATACAAAAAGGTGAAAATATACCTTTAAGAGCTAACAGCACCTCGCACTGCTACAGCCGCATAGTAGAAAGTAGAAGAACGGTTAACAAAGTAGTCTAAAGTGTCTAGAATGCCAAGTTGAATCTGTCACGAGAAATCAGATTGCAGCGTCCCCCTATGAAATACTATCATATTTTTGGCCTGGTTGGAGGGACATTGCTTGTATCAAGTGCCCTACTAGAGCTTGAACATTGTTCATATGGCTTCAATCACGAAGAATTGACCTTCCACCGAACACATTCAATAACCATCGCTACAAATAGGACGAACAACAAGGCACTCCCAAATTAAGTGAAAATGACTTTCCAACATTGTAATGCAGAATGGGCAAATGGGAAATATTGTTCCACTTGGTAATGCAATCTTTTGTTAGAAGCTTGCAAGTGACAAGTTGCCATAATAAAAAGTAAGATGGGAGTGAGAGACCATACTCTTCTGATGCGAATCAACCAAAGATCAACAAAGTCGAATGGAGCATGGTCTCTCCATGCAGCTTGAACAACGTGAGGAATATTTATAGATTTCCTCCATGGATCATCAATGCGGCTCAATCGCATGAGATCCTTGCCCTTATATATGACCCATCCATGCAAATCTATTGCCCATTGCATAATTTGACTGTATGGCCAATCAGGCCGAATCCTTGTGAAAGTGGCAATTAATAATATTTCCTCCCATACTGTGAGATTGAAACGTACTGCCAACTCCCTAACTGAGAAAAGACAATGGCTCATGAATTCCATAAAGAAGACTAAGTAGTTAAACCTTGCGCATTATGCCGCTTTTAAAGTCTTGCTTATTTGAATCACAGCAATACTGTTGAGGAATGCCCACTTATTAATACATATATTCATACCAAGAGAGGGATCACCAATCAATTTGGAAGCACCCTACCATCATGACTTACATACAACTTTCCTCGAGATGAGAATACTGTTGTATCATCAGCAATTATCGATAACATCAATTGTTTTCCAAAAGGCATCTCAAAACACCATTATAGCCTTTATCAAGGTCAAGCCCAAACATCATATATTACTACTTAGTCTCATTGGCATAAACTATAGCTGGTGACACTTTTAGGATATTACCAAATACATCTCATCCAAACCCATTTTGTTTTCTATTAACCAAGCCCATACATACTTCTCTGATCCTTAAAGCCAAAGCTTTGGCCATCACCTTATAGGAAGTTCAACATAGTGATAGGTCTCCAATCTTGTCCAACCATCCTATCTTGTTTCTTAGGAAGGAGCTTAATCAACCCTACATTCACATCTTGTGAAATCCCTTCTCCTAGTAGCTTCATTAAGCATATTCACCAAACCTATTTTGATTACATCCTAAAAATATTTTAAGGGCTTGACTATTAGATCATCTAGGGTAGCATATTTATGCATTCTTGAGCCTCCCATAGCTCTTACTCATGAAAAGGTCTAGACAAGGCACTTGTTTGATTGAAAGTACTTCTACATTTTCACCAATGATGAAATTTCAGCACACTCTCCCAAACCTCTCACCTACAATCTTACCTAATTCATGAAAAATAACTCCCAAATTTTCCAATAGTCTATCACTATAATCCCATTAGCATATGGACTTGGTTGAACATTCTCTCTTTTACTCACCCTTAATAGCTTTGAAAATAACAACATAACCATAATTGCATAGTTTCATTTACATATCATCCATAGTTTTCATCTTTTGACTTTTTAAAAGCGGGCATTTTTGTCACCATGAACGTCACTACAAGCATGAAGAATGTAATGTCAAACTAAGCATTGGTAGTAGTAGCAGTAGAATAAGCATAGTTACTATTCTAGTAGTCAGTTTATTAATGCTTATACCAATGTTGTTATTTCTAACACAAGAATATTTGCTTAATTCTTATTGATGATCATATATTTACATTGTCTATATAGTATGCAAGGGCTCATTGTAGCATAGAAAATCCCAAAAATTGTACATGGACCCACATCCCAAAAGTCCAAAATCCAGAAGTATGCATTCTATTATCATTCTATTGGGTACTTATGTGGACTCCTCTAACCCTTCACTTAAGTACTACTTAGCACTGCTAGCTACTATTTAGTTGTGCTAACTAGTAGCATGGCTAAGCACACTAGTGCTATCTAGTACTTAACAGTGTCAAGTACTAGCACAATAGTAAGTGGAGTAGCAATGCCACTGAAGCCCTTTGCTATCGTAACAATACATGCTAAGCATTCAACTACTAGCACAAAACCACTAGTAACTAGCTAGCAATGCCACTAAAGCCCTTTTCCATCATAATCGTACATGCTAACTACTACTTAGTAGCACTAGCTACTATTTAGTAGTGCTAACTAGTAGCATGGCTGAGTATACTAGTGTTATGCTAGCACTTAGCAGTGTCAAGTACTAGCACAAAATTGCTATTAACTGGCCAGCAATGCCACTGAATCCCTTTACTATCATAATAGTGCATGCTAATTACTATTTAGCAGTGTTAAGTACTAGCACAACATTGCTATTAAGTGGCTAGCAATGCTACTGAAGCCCTTTACTATCATAATAGTGCATGCTAAGTACTATGTACCACTTGTAGCTGCAATTTAGCAGTACTAACTATTAGTATGGCTAAGTATACTAGTGGTATGCTAGCACGTAATAGTGTCAAGTATGAGCACATCATTGCTAGTAAATGCCTAGTAATGCCACTGAAGCCCCTTTTGCTATCATAGCAAATGCATGTGACGTACTATTTAGCATTGCTAGCTCCTATTTAGCAGTGCTAAATAATAGTTGGCAAAGTATACTAGTGCTATGTTAGCACTTAGCAGTGTCAAGTACCGACACATCACTACTAGTAATAACTATCAAGTATTAGCAGTGCTATGCTAGCACTTAGCAATGTCAAGTACCAGCACATCACTGCTAGTAAGTGTCAAGTACTAGCACATCACTGCTAGTGAGTGGTTGGCAATGCCTCTGAACCGCTTTGCTATCATAGCAGTGCATGCTAAGTACTATTTCGCAGTGGTAGCTACTATTTAGCATGCTAACTAGTAGCATGGGTAAGGATACTAGTGCTATGCTAGTACTTGGAAATCATGTCAAGTACTAGTACAACAATGCTATTTCATGGCTAGCAATGCCACTTTCCTATTATGACAGTGTGGGGGTTAAAGGTCACTGTGCCTTTACCCCGGTTATGTACAATACTCAAACACATATAAAAATGAATGAAAAAGAAGATTAGGGTGGTTCTGCACCCACCAAAACTTGTGTGGCTCTCTGTTTATCTCTCTCCCTCTTCTGTTCTTGCTTCCATTGAGAGCACTCTCAACTGGTATCAGAGCCTGGGTGATCTAGCTGAGCGTGCGTGAATGCTTAGAACCTCAGCAGCTTTGTGGGAGGAAGGAGAAGCTCTGTGGGAAGCTTTGTGGGTGACTTTACTTGCATCTGAGTGTGCACAGAGACCTTGGAGGAACCTTTGGAAAAGTTACTTTGGTTTTGCGAAGTGGTTTTGAGAGCCTGTTAAGTGTTTTCAAAGAAAAAGTCATTTTTTGAGCTTTTCCCTGTTCCATTCGATGACAGAGACTCTGTATTGACTTGTAGAGGCAACTATTGCTTGCTTTTGGTATCCACTTCACTTCAGGAGCTTGGAAACACCTTCATTCTTGAATCTGGGATCATTTCATTGGATTTCTGACTCAATGTGTCAGTTTCTGCGTTTTTTTCCCGGGTGTTGGAACTCAAGTTTGGAGCAACCATTTGCAGATCTGTCAGTTGCAGTGGACTCAGGAGGTCCTAAAACTTCTATGTTGCTCATCATTCGCACTCCAGTGGAGTTTACAAATAGCTCTGTTTCCAAAAACGTTTTTCAGTCCGTGTGTTGGACCCAGTGATTGAGACCACGGTTTCCAAAACCGTCTGTCCCATTGCGTTCCGGACGCCGAAAAACCCCTACCTATCAATTCTTGCACGATTCGGTGGAGGATTTTCAGAGTTATAGATCTCTGTGTATTCGATTTCGTCTCTCTGTTATGCATTTTTCATTCTAAGGTTTTGAAACCTTAGATTTGTGCCACATGGCAGTGGATAACTGTTGACTCCCATTTCTCACTCATCGGTTGGGATTTTGGAGTTCCAACAAAAGAGAGATATTTGCAGATTTTCTTGCTAAGTCTGATTATGCAATGGCGCCCATGTTTTGAGGCATCTCAGGTTCTATTTTTAGTATCGGTCATTACCGTGGGACTATGATTTCTTGAGCATACCTTATGCAGATCACTTTGGTTGTAGTTTGAGCAGTGTGCGCTCATTCGTGGTATGCATTAGGTTGCAGTGATGATTTATAGGCCATTTGGATGCATTGCAGTCCTTGTTGGTTGTGCTGATAGGCCTAAATTGCCTTGTGGGATGCTATTTTTTATGGATGCTTTGCACATGGATGCTATTTTATGCTGAGGGACAGCTTTGACACATTGCAGGTGATGCACTGATAGTGCTATGCTCTCTTGGATGAGATATTATTGATGTATATGCCAGTGGACGGTGTTTATGCTTGAGTCATTTGGCACTTATTGGCATTTTGTTTTGGGCTAGATTTGCTCATATGGATGCATAGTATATGCACATGAGTCAGATGCATCTTTTGATGCTTTGAGCTTTGAGTTTTGGTGATATTTCACTCTATTATGGCATACACATTTGGGTGCACCTGGTATTTGGTGTGATTCTCTCTTGCAGGCACTAGCATTTGGGATTTTGCTTTATTTGCATCATGGCATCCTCTTCCATGTCTGAAAAGGAGTTTTTCAGCATTAAAAAGTTTGATGGGACAAACTTTTCTTTGTGGAAAGAACAAATAAGGGATGTGCTTATTCAAAAGAAGCAGATTAAACCCTTGGCAGGGATTGAAGCTAAGCTTGCAAATATGTCTGAGGATGATTGGAATGAGTTGGATGCATTAGCAAAGTCTACTATTAGACTTCATCTTGCAGAGTCAGTTTATTTCACAGTAGTAAATGAGCAAACTACGGAAGATTTGTGGAAGAAACTGTGTGCCACTTATGAGAAGAAACTGCCTCTAATAAAGTTTACCTCATGAAGAGGTTGTTTGAGCTGCAGATGAAGGAAGGGGTCTCCATTGCTTCTCACTTGAATGAATTCAATATTATTTTCAGCCAGCTTCATGCTCAGAAGATGAATTTTGATGCGGAGACTAAGGCAATATTTCTCTTATGTTCATTGCCATCCTCATGGGATACCTTCCGTACAGCTGTCAGTAACTCTACACCTGGTGGAGTACTGAAATTTGATGATGTTGTGGGTAGCTTGTTGGCCAAGGAGATTAGACACAGGTCTATGGATGGCAACAAGCAAGATGCAGCCTTAAATGTGCAAAGGGGTAGATCACAGTTCAGGGGGAAGTCCCAAGAAAGAGGGAAGTCGCGTAGCAAATCCAGGGCACGGAACATTGAGTGTTACCACTGTGGCAAGAAGGGCCATATGAAAAAGGATTGCTACAAGCTAAAAAGAGAGCAAAAGGATAAGAAAAAGAATGCAAATTGGGGTGCAAATCAAAAGGAAGAGAGTCCAAGGGAGGACAAAGGAAAAGTGAAGATCGAGGAGATCAATGCAATCACACATGATAGTGACAATGACGTTCTCTTCATGTCTAGTTTATCTACAGAGTTGCTTACCACTTCAAATGATGCATATTCCCAAGATTGGATTTTGGATTCTGGTGCTTCATTCCATGTTACTCCCCATAAGGAATGGTTCTCCACTTATGACAGTGGAAAGACAGGTTGTGTGCATCTTGGAAATGACTATGCATGTGACATAGTGGGAGCAGGTGACATAAAGTTTTCTTTTGCAAATGGGTCTGCATTTGTTTTGAAACATGTGAGACATGTGCCTAAGCTGACCAAGAGTCTTATTTCAGTGGGTCAGCTAGATGATGCTGGTTTTCACTTTGTATCCCTTACATGTATCAGGGGTATTTGATCATGTTGTTGCAATAACTGAGCAGCCAAGCACTTCTTTGTGGCATTGCTGGTTGGGGCACATGAGCCAGAATGGAATGAAACTCTTATGCCATTTGGGTTATGTACCACATTTGAGTTTCTCTGATTTTGAATTTTGTGAGCACTGTCTCTATGGGAAGCAGACTAAATCAGCCCATAAAAGGAGGGGAAAGAAAGAGTTTGAAAAGCTTGATTTGGTGCATTCAGACGTATGTGGTCCCATGCCTACACGGTCATTAGGCGGGGCTGAATACTATGTGACATTCATTGATGATGCAACTAGGAAAGTATGGGCTTATGCTATAGCTCGGAAGAGTGATGTGTTCCAGGTATTTCAGAAATGGCTGGCCTTGGTTGAGAATCAGTCAGGTAGAATGCTTAAATGCCTACGGACTGACAATGGTGGAGAGTATCTCTCTCATGACTTTCAGCATTTCTGTGATACACGTGGGATTAAGAGGGAGCTCACATCCCCTCGTACTCCAGAGCAAAATCCAATTGCAGAAAAGATGAACCGTACCATTCAAGAAAGGTTGCAATGCATGCTTTCCAATGCAAGTCTTTCTGGTGGTTTTTGGGCTGAGGCAATGAAGACTGCGGTGCATTTGATCAATAGATCACCTAGTAAGAGTTTGGATGGCGGTATTTCTGAAGAGGCATGGAGTGGCAAGAAGCCCTCTTACTCTCATTTGCGTATATTTGGGGGTGAGGCATATGCACATGTGCCAAAAGAGCTTCGAAAGAAGCTAGATCCTAAGTCTAGGAAATGCATCTTTCTGGGTTATGGTGAAAGTGGAGAGATGGGCTATCGTCTCTGGGATCTAGAAGCAAAGAAGATCATACGCAACCATGATGTAGTCTTCAATGAGAAGAAGATGCATAAGGCACCCATGAGGGATGTGGAAATGAGGAGAATCACTTTCCAGGATGTGAATCCACCTGCATATGTTGATAGACAACAAGCTGTCCATGCACCAAATGTGCAAGAAATGGTACCACCAAGTACTCCCACAGGTATACAATCAAGGGTAGATCATGGTCATCTATTGGTGGAAATGATGAGCCAAATGTGGCTGATATGCAAGTGGGACAGCAAGCTGAAATGCCTTTGAGAAGATCATCTGGAGTGTCTAGACCGCCTGATAAGTTTGTTCCAGGGGTAGACTATGTGATGCTTACTGATTGTGGGAAGCCTTCTTGCTACAGAGAGGCTATGATGCATGAAGATCAACGCAAGTGGGAGTATGCTATGCAATCAGAGATGAGTTCACTTATGAAGAATAAGACTTGGGACTTGGTTTCTTTGCCACATGGAAAGAAAGCATTGCCATGTAAATGGGTCTACAAAATGAAGGTCACAGGTGATGATGTGCCTAGGTACAAGACCCGTTTGGTTGCTAAAGGGTTCAAGCAAGAGAAGGGTGTGGACTTTGATGAGATATTCTCTCCGGTTGTGAAGATGACCACACTTAGATGCATGCTTGGACTAGTGGCAGCAGAGGATATGGAGCTTATGTAGATGGATGTCAAGACAGCTTTCTTGCATGCGGATTTGCATGAGGAAATTTACATGGTGCAATCGGAATGCTTTGAAGAAAAGGGCAAAGAGCATTTAGTTTGCAAGCTGAAGAAGAGTCTCTATGGTCTTAAGCAAGCACCTAGAGAATGGTATTAGAAGTTTGATGCTTTCATTCGGTCCCAGGGTTTTAGAAGGAGTGAAATTGATCACTGCCTCTACACTAAAAGGGCTAAGGATAATAGCCTGATAATCTTGGCACTATATGTGGATGATATGCTATTGGCTAGCAAGAATACTTATGAGCTAGATTCATTAAAGGCCAAGTTGCATGAGGCCTTTGATATGAAGGATTTGGGACTTGCAGGTCATATTCTTGGTATGCGCATCACGCGTGATCGAGTAGGAAACTCCTTTGGCTTTCACAAAAAGAGTATGTTACAAAAGTATTACAGCATTTCAATATGGAGGGGGGGAAGGTAGTGAGTACTCCATTGCCTCCATATGTGAAATTGAGTCATACAGATAGTCCCAAATCAGATGAGGAAAGGGCCATGATGGCCAAGGTTCCTTATGCATCAGCAGTTGGGAGTCTTATGTATGCTATGATAGCTACTAGACCAGATATTGCATTTGTAGTGGGAGTTGTTAGCCGGTATATGGCTAATCCAGGAAAGAGGCATTGGGAGGCAGTTAAGTGCATCATGAGGTACATGAAGGGTACCAAGGAGATGTGCATTTGCTTTGGTAAAGGAGACATGCATGTACTTGGTTACACAGATTCAGACTATGCAGGGCATGTGGATAGTAGGAGATCCACTTCTGGTTATGTGTTCACCTTTGCAGGTGGTGCAATGTCGTGGATGTCTCGTGCACAAAAGTGCATTGCTTTGTCTACCACAGAGGTTGAGTATGTTGCAGCCACAAAGGGTTGCAAGGAGGCTATATGGCTTGATCGGCTAGTGGGAGATTTGGGGAATCATACAGGTGTACCGACATTGCATAGTGATTCCATGAGTGCTATTCAGCTAGCACAGAATCCAGTCTTTCATGCAAAGACCAAACACATTGAGATCAGGTACCATTTCATTAGGGAGGTACTTGAGGACAAGCGCATAGAGCTTGTCAAGGTTCATACAGATGATAACCCTGTAGATATGCTGACGAAGAGTCTACCTAGTCAGCGGTTTGAGTACTGTCGTGTATTGATGGGCATTGGATAGTATGCTCACTGGTTGTTCTCCTTAAAGGCACATTGTCCTTTAAGTGGGAGGTTGTGGGGGTTAAAGGTCACTGTGCCTTTACCCCGGTTATGTACAATACTCAAACACATATATAAATGAATGAAAAAGAAGATTAGGGTGGTTCTGCACCCACCAAAACTTGTGTGGCTCTCTGTTTCTCTCTCTCCCTCTTCTGTTCTTGCTTCCGTTGAGAGCACTCTCAGACAGTGCATGCTATGTACTATTTAGCACTACTAGCTACTATTTACTAGTGCTACTAACTACTATTTAGCACTACTCTAACTAGCAGCATAACTATGTATACTAGTGCTATTCTAGTACTTATGAGCGCCTCTCTATTGAGAAGTTTGAATTCATGAAGGTGGTGGGTGAACACTGAAGGCATGTGAAGAGTATGGGAGTGGAGATGGAAGTGGTGGAACGGTCAGTTTAAGTTGAAATGGCACAATCATTATAGGACAGATGTAGCATGCAGGTATAATAAACAAGAGTGCTATTGAGTACTCCAAGAGCACCCACCCAAGACTGCTAACTCCCTTCTACTTTTTAGCAAAAAAATTGGTCTACCCAACCATGCTTCCACCCATTCATGGTATGTTATATTGCTAGGGCACCAACTTAATATGTATTATGTTATTACCCTTGTCCAAAATCTAGGGTTGGAGGGACAAGGTCCATATATAAAATGCATGGATTTCCTATCAAAAGTTTTTAATATGCAAGGGAAAAATATGACAATCTCTAATCCTCCCTACCACAAAGCATAAAGTTTATACTTCAAAAAATATGAAAGATTTTAAGATTTGTACATATTTTTCATAAGATGTGAGACCCAAGGGGGGGGTCTTTTGGATGAGGGGGGAAATCAAAGAATACACTAAAATATAAATACCCAAATCCTTTCAAAATCTTGTAACTTTTTAATGTGTTACCCAAATTTCAAGGTGTAAATAAATATTTGAAGCTCCTTTAGTGTAGAGCACACTCATTCTAATTCGAGTAACTTTTACTCATGGCATATTATTAAATTTACTCATACTCAAAATTTTCATAAGTATTCTTACTAAAGGGAGTTGGTGCCCCAGGGTTGGTTGCCTTTGTAACTAGTTAATCTGCTGTAACCTATTCCTCCATTGCCTTTTTCATGTATAGTTCAATCTTCCTATTCTTTTTCTTTTGTTAGCATTGACTCATTAGAGACAATGCTATAGTGGATAATTATTAGCTCCTTTTATGAATTTAGGTGGAAATTTGAAATAGGTAATGTAATTTAGCTTCATGTAAATGCTTCAAGTTAAGTGGTCCTCTTGCTTTAGTTACCGGTTCTCTCCATGCTTGAGTAAGCTACTCCTTTGCATGCATGCCATTATCTCCCTAAGCTTTACTTCCGAGCTCTAACTATGGCTATGTCAATCATGCCATCTTTATAAGAGAAGAACCTTTCTTTCTTGCTTGCTGCATCATCATAAGAGAAGAAGGTTTCCTTGCACCATTGCTCCCCTTTCTTTCAGCACACCAACCAACACTACTCCAACCTCCAAGACATCCTCCTCATTGGCGAAGGCAATTTTACTTTCTCAAATGCCCTTGCCATAGCTTTTGGCTCTAGTAGCAATCCTGTTGCCACCGCCCTTGATTCCCAAGGTAGCAAACCTCTCTACTTGCTATAGGTCCTATTCTTGCCCTCTTGCTAATTCTATCATCTTGGTGCGGGTTTTGTACTTGCCTTCTTGCCCCCCTTTGTTTGTTGACTTTGCCTTCATTTTGATTATAGATAACATCCTTCACTTTTTTCATGGAGCAACACCCTTCAGTCTCTCCAATCTAAGAAGACTTAGAGCTTTGCTATATCATGGGGTGGATGCCACTTGCATAGTAGTGCACACAATCCTTTATAATCTGTCCTTTGATTGCATTGATTACAACTTTCCCCATGTTTACTTTTGTGGAGAAGAGAAGGATAAGCATGCTTTTAAGCATTAGAATCTTTGCCCTTTGCTCTACACCTGCTTGCATGTATGGGATGTCAATGTTACCACTTGCACACGACTTTAACCAAGGGGGAAGTCTCCTTTTCTTAATTAGTAGGTGCCATAAACATCTACAGGATATTCTTCATGCATGCAAGCTTCTTAAAGGTAATGTTTTTAGGTATTGATATCGGTTTACCATTTGTTTTGGTCTTCTTTACATCCGTTGTGTGGAAAGAGTCTAAAAGCTAAACAAGGTGAACGAGGTTCAAATGGCTTGCCATGGGATGTAGGCATAAAGGATAAAGTAGAGGGTGATGGTTTTGTTAGTTGTGTAACATTAGTCGAAGGAAGTGTATATGAGGGAGTGATCGGACCAATATATTTCTGCATGGTTGTTGGTTTTTGTAGATGGCACCCACACATGATCAATAGTGGAGCCATGGATTGTTGTTGATGTTTCGATAAGTTGTTGTTTTTGTTTATGTTTCATAAACTGTAGGAGTTTTGATGCGCTAGCGGAGTTCAAGTAGTTAATGTTGAAATCACCTATTGTGTACATGTCCATGTTGTCTGGTATAGTGTTGTACATTTCTTGCAATGTTTGAAGAAGCATCCGAGTTTTCTCTTGTGGGGATTTGTACACATTAATGATGGCTCTATGTTTGGATTCAGGTAGAGTTAGTAATGTGAGAAGGCATTCTACTCCTTCATTGTATATGTTATTTGTATGTACAAGCTTGCTGTTTTGCTAAAAGTACATGCTGTGAGGCCATACCCTTCTGCTGTGCTGATGTTATGTAGATTTGGCAGTGCTACATCAATGAATGATTTTGCGTGAGTCTCTTGTATGCAAAGAATTGTTGCTTTCATGATGCTTTCTGAGTGTAGTAAGTCATTTTTGTGACTAGGGAAAGACCTTGTGTTAAGGCTCTGGTGCAATCTCGTCTAGGACTTCATGGTCGACCTTTACATTTTGTTGTTGCACTTCATGGAGGAGTTATAGGTTCTCATGGTCTCATATTCATGATAGTGATGTGTACACGAGCCGGTGAGTTTTTATGTTTGATGGGTCAAAGGCAAGTGTTTGTAGCATCAGGACTTGCAATTGATGTATTGTCCTTGCCGCTGCAGGCTGAATCGGGAACTGTGTTCTACAAGCGTTGATTAAGTAGTTGTTTCCAATTTGGATTTCCTTGTGATTTGCATTATTGGTGTCTAGTTATTTGTGTGTTCCCAAGGGCGCATTTGCCTATTCTCATCCCATGTTTTGGCACCTGCTGTTTTGTCATTGAGCTCAATCCAGACTGTGGGTGGGTAGTTGTGCTGGACCCTCTGAATATTCTGTCTGCACCAATCACTATATCGTCACTCATTGATGTCCAAGTTCCTAAACAGATCTCAACAACCATGCCCACCTTGAATTTAGCTCTTTGTTCAATCCAACAGTGTCCTTTGGGTCAGTCAGGATGATAGTTTTTTTGCTACATGTCTTGTGTTTCTTATCAATCATGTGTAGAATGTGTGCCTCTATTTGTATGTGTTCGAAGAAGTAATTATTGTGCTCGTCTTTGGCGGTGACAGTGTAGAAGAGATGCGGTACTTTGTGTTTGTTTGGAATTTCTCTTACGGGTGTTAAGCATGTACAAATCTTCAATTGTTTGTAACGTTGTTCCGATTTTGTTTAGCAGTTGGAGGAATGGCCCATTCTCTTGCCGCATTGGTTGCTGCTGAAGTTCATAGTACTAGACATGCTTTCTCCATCATGATCCCATCAATGAAGTGCCATTCGCTTGCTGGGAGAAAATCCAATAAATTTTTATTGGGCTTGCTTGGCAGAAGTCTCCATAGAGGAGCAGATCGACTTCGCCGAATGGCTTGTCATGGATGTGCTTGGTGGATGACCTCAAGTAGTGTGTGGCTAAACACTGGAGTAGACGTTTAACAGTCAGCAAACAACTGGGAGAGGGAGTAGACAAAGCGTATCAACTAAAACCCATGATAGTTCCTTACGTGTTGTGCGGCTTGAACAAAGAAGAAGAAGCTGCAACTTAGGAGCGACTAGATTTGGGGTAGAATGAAAGAGGGGTAGTCTTTAGTTGGAGAATAGAGAGGCAACGTAGCTATGGCTCATAAAAGGATGGTCGCATATCTATGCACACATTTGCAAGTTTTAGACTTCAGACAAAGTCTTCAAAGCCACTTGTCTTGGGCATATGGCACGTGTGCTCAATCCTTAGGTATGCTCTATGGACTATTAGCTTTGTCTAGTGTCTACAAGCTAGGGGCCCCACTTGCTAATTTTGACTTGATACAATTGGAGAGCACAAAAAATAAGAGCAATTTTTCTTTTATAGTATCTTGAATAGAGGTCGTGATCAAAAGGTATACCAATTCTAACCTTATGAAGCTAATTAAGATGTGTTGATTTGCAATATAAGAAACCTCTATTTTTTGAGTGAAGCATACACGTCTCCTTTTTACAACACCATGAAATTCCTAGTCAAAAGATATGGCCTTTTAGATTCTTTGATCTAACATATCTAATGTACCCCCATTACATACTTGAAAGTAAACATTGTTTAGTGGTAAGCTAAGCTTTTGCCAAAGGAGAGGTATAGGATTCAAATCCCACATATGTCAACAAACATTAGGGTGCCATGTCAATAGGATGCCACATCATTAGGGTGCGATGTCAGTAGGATGCTATGTTAGTAGTGACACATCATCGAGGTGTCACATCAACAAGTTGCATAGTGGCACATCGTTAGGGCACCACATCAACAGACACATTGCAGAGAGTAGGCAGGGGCACATGGCATTGCGGGTGTTGATAAACCAGTGACACATGGCAATTACAAGTGAGAACACATGGCGATAGGTAGGGACACATGGCGGGTATACATGGCAATTGGGGAGAGGAGGAGGTGGAAGTAAGAGGAGTAGGAGGAGGTAGTGGAGAGACGGACATCGCCAGCAGAGGAGAAGCTACGATGGGGAGGAAGCACAAGGAGGGGGGGTGACACAATGGTGGAGGTGTTGGAGGAGGAGGCGAGGACCTATTGTAGAAGGAGGAAGCGCTGAGAGGAGAAGGTGACAAGATGATGGAGGCACAGCTAAGTGGCCAACCATTAGGATAGTAAGGCCAAGCAGAAGGGGGCGACATTGGTGGAGAAGGCGGCGTTGTCGATTGAGACTGGCAGGAAGTTGCCAAATGAGAGAGAGAGAGAGAGAGAGGGAGGGGGGGGGGGAGGGGGGGCGGGGGGGTGAGGGGTGAGGAGAGAAGATAAATCGTTTTTTTCTAAAAAAGAACTGAAAAGAAGATAGGCCGACAAATATATATAGGGGGTGGTAGTGAGGTGTGACGAGAGAGAGATGGAAAGAAGATAAAATCTTTTTTTTTCTTCAAAAAGCACTGAAAAGAAGGTAGGCAAGCGACGTGAAGGACATTTACAAGCGATCCAAAAAGAAGCCTTTGATAGGGAGACAATCTTCATAAGCCATAGTCATGGAGACTTCATCCTAGAAACCACACCAAGATTGTGATGGGATGTCGAAACCACCACAAGCTAACATGCACTACGCATCTTCAAGCTACGCATCTTTAGAAGAGGGGGGAGGAAGGGAGGGGACTATTATGGAAATCAACAGAGGAGCAATGAAAATAAGGCCATATTCAAGAGCATGGCGGCTATACAAGAATGAGGGTGTCACATCAACGAATAGCTCCTCTTTTTGTAACCATAAGTAGCATCACCCGCCAATGATGGGTCAGAGACTGCTCTGCTAGGTCTCAACATGGAATCTCAAAAGTGACCTTGCTAATTTGAGAACGGACCTCCTTTTCAAATCCAAATTTGTGTGGCCACATGCCTTCAAGATGGCAACATAAGTACAGATACTTGGCAACAAACCTCATTTGCACATAAAAGCCAAAAGCTTCCTTGCTTACTTGTCGACATACCCCAAGATCATTGTACTCCATGTAAGCACTTTTTAAAAAAAAAGCCGACTTGAATTAAAAGGGGTGGTCAATCCCGCAAAATAAGACCAGTTACAAAAAATGGTCATCACAAAGGGCTGATGCCTGTGACCTACCTTGCTAAAGCAGTAAAAGAGAATCACCGCAACAAAATAACAATATCCTGAAGGATACAACCCACCAACTGGTCTTTCTTAGCAACCAACACGACCAAATCCCACACATTCTCCTTACATTCATTCAACAGCTTTGCGTTAGAAGCAGAGACCCCCGAAACACTACTCGATTCCTTACGGACCAGATCACCATTAATACGGAAGCTCGTAAGAATGACCAACAGCACATCAATGTTGACGGGATCCAGACTCTTTCCCCCAACAAGGCAAGGTGCCACTTCGAACCCAAAGAAAAGCCATCCATCAATCCCGTCATATGAATAGTAGTCTCCATCTTCCTCCACAACTCACGAACTACAAAACATTCCTAGAATAGATGTCGGATCTTCCTCTGCGCAAGACCACATAACGGGCATAAAGGGTTTACTTGCATCCATCTAGCTAATCTACTTCTGCCAACAATGCATGATCTTCCACAGGAGGAATGTAAACTTTCGCGGGAGTATACTCTTCCAGATTTCAACAGCCCTCACTCTCCACCAGGACTGCGACCTGCAGATTTTTCACAGTGAATTAAGGTCACCTGCTTGTTCAAGAGCTCTCTAACATGGTCTTTCCAACCGTCCAGTGATTTTCCTGCCATTGATGGGAAGGGCAGGAGTTGGAAGGCCAAGATTGAGGCAAAGCAACCACTAAACTAGAAAGAAAGCGAGCTTCCAATGCAGTGAGACCAAACTCTTGCACCACACTACATAAGGGCTTCCAAAAGGCCTGATTGACATCCCAAAGGTCAAGCCAACATCTCACTCCTTTTCTATAAAGAGCTTTGGATCTCCAGATGTCAACAACAGCTAATGGCTTGCCTTCCATTGCTGTTGCTAAACCCCACCAGATACTTTCAAATAGGCTGGAATCCCCTCTCAACCCATCTCGTCCCTTCCACTGCAAGATGGGCATGCAAGACTTCCAGGCCTCCACCAATCTTGTCACAAGCTTAGAGCCTTGAATTTTCAGTGGGAACCGTGATGTTAATTTGTCATACCAAGAAAGGTTACCCCAGGTTCTCGCGGTTATAATCCCACTCGCTTTCACCAAGAGGTCCCGGATCACCTCGGACCATGGAGCCGAGCCTTTAAGAAGCTTAGGTAGCCATTTAGCAATAAGAGACATATTTCTAAGTGAAATATCAGGGAGATCCAGGCCACCAGCACTCTTTGGAACCTTCAACAGATTCCAGGGAATATACTGCAACCTTCTCACATCCATATCCTCTGACCATAAGAAAGCCCTCAGCATTTTCTCAATTTCCAGCCGATAAACGGTAGAGGGAGCCACCACATGTTTAACTAGAAGGGATCAAGTATTCCACCCCAATTGAACCCCACTCCACAGCTGAAGCTTCAGCTTGATCCTGTCCTTCGCCTAATTGAACTGCGAATGCAGAGAAAGCCCAATCCCCAAAGTGGCTCCTAGGTACCGAAGAATTTGCCCTCTAGGCATCCACTTTATTGGAAGAGAGGCAGCCCAGTCAGGCAAAGCATCAAAGGAGACCTGCAATGCATACATCTTATTCAAACTGCATACCGATCTCAAGGCCATGCAAAAGCATTGCAGGACCTATAGCAAACAGTCCACATTCTGCTTGGATTCTTCCTTAAAGGTCAATAGATCATCTGCAAACATTTGCAGACTAAACTACTTTCCAGATGGTAGTTTGACTCCCCTCATCATCCCCAAATCTACCGACTGTTTTATAGCACAATTAGAGGTACCATACAAACAACAAAGAGCAAGGGGCACCCTTGTCGGATAGATCTACATAGCTCAAACCTGCCCACCACACCACCATTGATACACAAGATAGCTGAGGCATTTCCAAAGTGTGTACAAACTTTTCTGACTAGCTCAGCCCCAAACCCCAGATGATCAAGAACCACTTTGATAAACTCCCATGAAATCCGATCATACGCCTTGTCAAAAGCCACACCCAAAATCATGCATTTCTGACTAGAAGACATCACATAATCCAGCACCAAGGAAACGTTAATAATGTTTTCTAAGATATCCCGGCCTTTAATGAAACCATTTTGTTCTTTATCCACAATCTGCATGCACACAATCTGCACCCTTAGAACTTTTGCAATTAACTTGTAGGAGACATTAAGCATAGTGATTGGCCTCCAATCGCCAACTCTCAGCCTGTCCGGACTCTTGGGGAACAACTTCAGAAGCCCAGCATGTCCTCAGAAAGAGTACCCCTCTCTACTGAGGCATTAGCCATATTGACAAAGTCACATTTCAAAAGATCCCAAAAATGCCTAAAAAACTCAACCGAGAATCCGTTAGGACTAGGAGACTTGTCCTTCTTCATTTCTCTCAAGGCATCCTCAAATTCTTGAAGAGTAAAAGGACGAGCTAAACTGGCTCTCTGATCATCCGACACTCTCACCCTAACCGGGGCCAAAATCCTATCTACATTCTCTTTCCAATCCCTCTCCATGGCCGGTTTGGCCCCAACTATTGCAATGAGTTCTTTTTGGAAAACTTCAGGCACTTGCCAAAAGCTAGTTATCAAATTACCACTTTCGTCTTCAACCCTATCAATCATCTCACGCACATGCTTTGTTTTAGCCGCATGGAAGAACATTTTGGAAGGATAGTCCCCTGCGTTCAGCCACACCTGGCGACTTGTAATCCTGGACCTTTCAACTTTAGCCACCTCCAACTCCTTAATAGCCAGCTTACACTCGACTAGCAACGTAGAGATCACCACATCTTTGGGATTAGCCCTAACCACACTTGAAGGGATTCCCGAATCAAAGACAACAAGGAATCATTCTTGTGGAATTTGTCTCTTTCTTGCTTAGCCCAACCTTTAGCAAAGCTATGGATACCCCCATATACCAGCATCCCATCTGATGCCAGGGTCAACTTGAGTTCGGGTACAATCCTTCCAAACCGCTCTTATTTGCCTGCAAGATTCTTTGTTTTGAAGCCAACTGTTTACAACCTTAAAGGGCACATCGAGGGACCTCCCAATGGGAAACGAAATAGAGAACGACCACACCAATGGGGCATGATCAGAAATCCCTGATCCTGAGCTAGAAATTAAGCCACCTCCCATGGGGGACTTCATCCACTAGCCCTCATTTGAGCAGTAAAATCTATCTAACCATCTCGCTCTAAAATCACTCCCCTTTTTGCAATTATTCCAAGTGAAACCCAACATTCCCTCAGAGTCAATGTCTGCACAATCTGATAAACCCCAGGTCATGCATAAGCTCTCCCAGGCATCATGTTCCTTAAACAAATACTTCCCTTGGCATGAGATCTGTCACGCTCACTCACAGTCATATTCCACTCACCACCCAATAACCACTATGCATCAAAAAACTCAGCCATGAGGGCATTCCAACAACTATACCATTGACTTGCAGAATTAGCATACATGCTCACCACACAAAAAGAGAACCCCTAAATAGAAATCGTTGCAGCTGTGAACCAGTCCATCTGGCTCCGGAATAATTCCTGACTCTCTTGAGGGTAGCTTCTGTTTACCTTCGCTAGGATCAATCTTGTTTTGGATCTCCAAAAGACGCTTGCAATGATTGGCATCCTTCATCCATTGCGAGGGACTGCTCTCCTTATCTTGGGGTTCATCATCCCACACATGCACCTTTTGATTGAGAGCATCCTGCCCCGCAGGCGGATTCGAGATCTGCTCCATCCGCGCACCCCCCTCCGAAACATTTGTCGTTTGGACTGAAAGAGTAGGAGACCGCTATTGACACTGACCACCTTCATCCGATTTCTAAACTGGTAAAGATAGGATCAACTTCCCCTCTTCTGAGATGTTTTACCTAAGAGAGGCGGGAGCCTCAACAACCCTACCCTTCTTGGAGACTAGTTTTCAGGGATTGATAAGATTCAAGACGAGCTATCTATGAGCATCCTTGGCCACCGGATCCGCTTGACTAGGCTGCCCACCTTCAGAGGGGACCAAACCCTTTTCATGTCTGCCAGAACCATCTTCAGAGACAGATGCCTTCTGATCCCGACTCTCAGCACCTAGAGGAACATCCCTATCCTAGAGCCGTGAGAAAACATGCATGCCTCAAGATCTATGGAGTGCTCTAAGGTGGATGGAACCTCTATGGAAACATGATGAAGAGAGTGCTCATGACATCTATCTCAAGTCAATGAGGTTCCAAGATAGATTAACTTGGACTCATAAACAGAATCTTGAGGGTATGTGCATTTTTTTATATTTAACAATACATGATAGGCCTCTTATATAGAGAGTGCCCTTAGAATAGTCAACACTTGTGGGATGCTCTCATCCGCATCTCTCCTTGTGGATATTCTTGATCCACATCTCCACATCATGTAGTCCAGATCCTAAGGTGGCTACTTTAATACATTCCTATACCATACCTTAGCCTTTAATCTATGTGCACATGGCACTATATCTCAACACCTCCCTTTGGTGCCATGATCTATTGGCTACCCGCAAGGTGGTCAGATGTGAGTTTACATTCCATCACCTCCCCTTAGTGCATACCTTGCTACATAAGGTGGTCAGGCTTGATTTACAAACGTGTGGGCTAAAGGTGGCAAGGTTTTTGCTTCTCAATACATGTTTTCGATGGCATTCTCTTCTTTGCTTGATGTAGCTTGATGCATGATGCTTTGTTCTTACATGTGCCTTAATGCTTTATGTGTGGATGCCATGTTCCGTGCTTCATGCAATTGTGCTTTTGGCATTCTTTTTGCATTCATGCGTCGCTTTTCCATTTGTTGCAAAGGTCTTACCATGAGCTTCGTTTTGCTTCAATGGCAATGTCTAATTACTAACAATGATTCTAACTTAACAAGTGCGTAGAGCTTGAAAAGACGATCACTTTTTTTGTTAGGAGCGTGTCCAAATTCTTCTTAGATTGGAAGTTACGGCTTGTCGAAGTTTTGATTGAGAAATTATCCTTGATGATGTGGCATAGGGATTCACATGCAGAATTCAAACTGTGCTTAACAAGGGGTTATGTGCTTAGGTGGCATTGTAGGTGATGTGGCATATTAACCAATCCTAACCATGGCTTAGTAAGTGAGTTAATTTAACTATACACTTAACTAAGGTTTAAGATATTCAACCATGGTAAAACTCAATCCTGCCACGTGTCAGGCAACGAGATGTTGACGTGGAGAAAACATTTGTGTTTCCGTCTCCCTATGGCTCGTCGCTGTATCTATGCCTTATCTGCTCCTTCTTTGGTACTTTCACTTTGCCTCGGCCTTCGTCCCTAAAATTCCTTCTCTCTGTAAGTTGTGTTGCAGCTGTGTGGTCTTGGTCATCGTGGGCATTGGCTATGGAGGCGTTGCTTGTGGTTGGGCTGAGGCTAGTGGGCATGAGCCGAAGCTCAGAGATGGAGAGATCCATCGTTGTTGGAGCCACTGTTTGGATGGAGCTGGCTATGGCTCTCTAGAGCATAAGGTCGAGGCTGTAGCTGCCTTGCGGCTATTGATAGGCGCTCATAAGAGCTCGTTGATGGACTGCTTCAGCTTTTCCACAACTCCATCTCGTTTCCTTTCTTGATGCAGCTCTCCTTGAGAACTTGTAGGCAACCCTCATCAGAGTTATCACTGCATCAACAGTACCACAACTCCATTCTCAATATCGGCTGTCACCTTCCTGGAGCTTTGCCATTGCAACAACACAATTTGCAGTTGCGACACTTCTTTAAGTAGCACCATTGTTGAGCTGGATCCTCCTCTATTGCAAATCCTTGGTCTTGATCAGCTATAGTTTCACTATGTTGGTTGATGAATGAACTCGTAGTCGTTCATCTTGTGGCTTGTTATCACATACGAACTGCAATTTTCATTATTTTCTTCTCATCCTATTGCTACAGTTACACCTCATGTATTCTCTATGAATTCTCTCAGTCTAGAATTGGTTTTTAGGCTTGTGCGCTACTCTGGGTCGTCTTCTTCTTCAAAGCACATACCATCTCTTCATTCTCCACACCTTGTGTAGGCCAAAAAACCTTGTTGGCTTTCTGCAGATGATGGAACACGCTTTAGTAAATTCTTCACACAATCGTAACTCGCCTGTCTTTTACACCATCTCGCTTATGCTATTGTCTCCAAGCTGCCATCGCTTGTGTATCTTTAGCAGTGCACTTGGAGCTGTAATGAGCAAGGACTAGACAAAGTTGAAGTGCCCTGCCATGAAGGTAAAAGCAACTCGAACACATGATGGGCTGAAAACCAATCAATTGGTACAAGCTGTATGACTGCTTAAGTCGTGAAGAAATGGAGGAATGCACTCATAATAGTAGGATAAGATATCTCTCTCTCACCTCAAGAATGGATCTCTCTCAATGAAGAACTCTCGATATCAAAAACTAATCTTACATTCTAAAACTAATCTAGGAATGGGAGCAATCCTGGTGAACTACTAATGAGCTAAACTAGGTGAGCTGAACCTATGCTCTGATACCATGAGAAAACATGCATGCCTCAGGATCTATGGAGTGCTCTAAGGTGGATGGAACCTATGTAGAAACATGATGAAGAGAGTGCTCATGACATGTACCTCAAATCAATTAGGTTCCAAGATAGATTAGCTTGAACTCATAAACATAATCTTGAGTGTATGTGCATTTTTTTCTATTCAACAATACATAATAGGCCACTTATATGGGGAGTGCCCTTAGAATAGTCAACACTTGTGGAATCCTCTCATCCACATCTCTCCTTGTGGATATCCTTGATCCACATCTCCACATCATGTAGTCCACATCCTAGGGTGGCTACTTTAATACATTCCTATACCACACCTTAGACTTTAATCTATGTGCACATGGCACCATATCTCAACAAGCCAATCCAGAGCCTCCCTTGATTCATCATCCACTGGACCCTTCACCAACATCGTGCTTTCCTCCTTCTTGGGGCATTGTCTTGCAAAATGGATAGTCTCTTTATCGACATAACAAGCGTTTGGATATGGGCCAAACTGAACTCGCTAATGTAGAACTCCACCACCTAGGAAAGCGAGACAGACGAAATCAGGAGCCTCTTGGCTCTTGTCCCACATAATCCAAGCTTTACACACACCAGAGTCTCTTCTCGGAGGGGGCGAAACCAGAAGCACCCTTCCCAGGGCAGAAGCAATCCATTGAACAACATCATTGAGCCAAGCCAGAAGCCCAAGAAATTCAATCGAGATGGGATACTCATGAAAGAAGAATTCCTCCACGCTAAACATTGGGCTCTAGGGCACAGCCAGCACCATCGATTCTTCAAACACCAAAGAGCTAGCGACCAGAGCATTGCTAACTGTCTCGGAGATGTAACGTACCAAGAAAAATCCTTTACTCAAAACCTCGCAGAGAATTGGGAAGACAGGATATCACACTCTGATAACAGAAACTGGCTAAGCTCACCCAGCATCGGAACTCGGTCAGTAAAAAAAAGATATACCCCTCCTCTCACAAGCCGCTCAAATTTTGGCTTAACCAGGTCGATCAGTACTTCACAGACCATCGAATGAACCTTACCGTTATCCAAGAGACCTTTCCTGTCCATTTCCATAGTTCTCCACTCCAGTTCTTGTCTGAGCAACACTTTAACTTCCGCTTTAGAGAGCGGAGGGAACCCTCCTTGCGGACCACCAGAGAGCGCCTCTGCATACGACCGTCCCTCTTCCAATTTCTTTGACACCCCATTGGGACTGGATACCTTGGCATCGACCTCCAAGCTCTCTTAAGCCCCTTTACCCACCCCATCAACCGGTGGCCACTTCGTATCAACCGCTCTCTCAGTCATTAGATCCACCTCAGAGATTTCAGATATTGTGCATTGATGTTCTCTTCAATTCCCTCTCAGCCCGAGCATGACTCTTCCCGCTGACACCCCAGAACGCATGCAACATAGGAGCAAACCCTCATCCAAGCTTTCCCATGTAAGCACATTACGACGATGCAATTCATTAAAGATGCTCAATGCTCCCACATTTCGTGTACATGTCCACCAAATGGTTCCCACATATAAATCAAACTCAAAGCCAATCTTAAAAACTTTAGAGTTGTTTTGTAAACTTCCTTTCAACTTGCTTCCCCTCATCCATCACTGCAAGGCTATCGCGCCTTCAATGCGCAAATGAATGTTTGGGCATTCAGTTGGATGCCTTCCCACTACATCTAAGCATACAAATCTAAAGGCAACACATACTCATCCTGCTTGTTATAACCCATGATCATGCTGGACCAAGAAGACACAATAACATAGAGATTTTGGTCAAAAACCCTCGATGCTTGAGCATCTTTCATGTTCCCACATTTTGGATGGCAACAAAAATAAAGCTACTTGGCAATAGACCTTGCTCTTGCATTCGCACATAAAGGCGAAAAGCTTCCTCATTTTCTTCTTGTTCGACATACCCCAAGATCATTGTACTCCATGTACAATTCATTAAAGACACTCAAATCTCCCACATATCTTATACATGTCCACCAAAGTGGTTCCCACAAATAAATCAAACTCAAAGCCAATCTTAAAAACTATAGAGCTTTCACTAGGCATTTGATTTTTTCAAACTTCCTATCATTTCACTTCCCCTCTTCCGCAAGCCTTCAATACACAAATGAATGTTTGGGCTTCCAGTTGGATGCCTTTCCATTAAATCCAAGCATACAAATCCAAAGCCAACACACCTCATCCTGCTTGCTATAACCCATGATCACTGTAGACCTCTCTCTCTCTCTCTCTCTCTTCCTTCTCTTGCCTCCTATACCCTTGCCAGGCTTTTGTATATTTTTGCATATATATATATATTTATTATATTCAATATTATATAATACTATCCCCCCCCTCTCTCTCTCTCTCACTCTCTGTCATGTGCAATGCACGTACCATGGCTATCATTTCTTAACGTGTAATAATAATTGCCCGCACCTCTGCCATGTGAAATTGTCAGTTTCTACCATGTGTCATAGCTCCCGTGCGGTGACTCTGACATGTCTTCACTCCTGCTCGGCCTCATGGACCGCTCCTGTGTACCCATACCTCTGTTGTGCCATGGCCGTACCCTCTACCTTCTGTCAATCCTGTGTGCCCTTCCACTTCTTCGTGTGCCAAGTGGAACTCCCGCACAACCCCAGCTCGCGAATTCCTCCCCGAACCTCCAAGAATCCTTCTAGAATTTCTCCTCTGAGCCTCGAAACTCGTCCTCTTCATGAACCTCCCTCCTCCTCTCCACAATGCTCCCAGTGGATCCCTTCCTTAAAGACTAGTAAGATAAGAAGACAAGAGGACTCTCTCAATTAATGGGTTCTCCCACATGCAGGGTGTGAGTTGAGGCATCTTCCATGTGAGCAAGGAGGATACGTGCTCTTCCTCAAATTTTCCACATAAATCAAACCCCCATATCTTAATTCTAAGATACTCCATGGCTCCTTCCTACTTTTATAATATACACACATATCCAGGAGGACAAGTGGAGGGCTTGGCGCAAAGATGCTTGCCACCTTATCCAACTTCCCCCTTATTGAATTATTCTTTGACTATACACAACCAATTTACTTAATATAGTTTGGGTCCATCCTACATGGGAGGTTTGGTCTAAGATTCTTTGCCACCTCTACCTCTCTCACCTATTTTATATTATAGACCTTAAGCCATATCTCAATTAATGTTTGCATGGGACAACCTAGGTGGAGGGATGGCACATGGACACGGCTTTCCATCTCAACCACCTTCTGCATACTATATTATTATTACTATGGAGCCTCTTACATGGAAGGCTCGCAGATGGACATGCCCTGCCAACCTCAACCTTGGTCCTTTAGCACACAATATTCTATACGCCTAATGCCACATACTGCTCACGATGACATTTGCATGAAAGGCGTCTAGCTTGGCAACTCCACCCAAGCCTCTAGTGCTCCTTGACGCACCGGTTAGATCTTGTGCTTTTGCGGTTGGATTAAGGACTTTATGTTGAGTGGGCAAGACGTGTGTGAATTGCTGAAGGGCAGATATGTTGTAGGTGGGTGGACAAGGCTAGCACAGATTGGGTCGGGCGCTTGTTTGTTTGAATTGGGCATTATGCTAAGGTAGGTTTCTGTGGAAATCGCCGTGGATGCATTATCAACCAATCAAAGTGCACGCTTGCAAACCACAAGTTGTGAACAATAGAACTCTGAATTGCAATGTGGCACTTGACTGGCAACCGGGTAAAGCTCTGGTATTGCACCCTCGCCGAAGAATGGGTAAGGAGCCTTCGGGCCAATGGGAGCAAAGCAACGTAGCACTAGGTACAGGTAGCAGGCATGTGCCCTTTGTGAATGCATAGCGGACACTCAAAATTGTTACTGTGCGAGTGTCAAGCATCGGGTTGGACGCCTGTGAAACAGGTCAGGTAGCAAGCCGAGGGACTCAAGCAAGGGCACTCGAATTGTTATTGTGCAAACATCGACACAATCGAGTGTCAAGCATCGGGTGGAAGCGTGTGAAACCGCTCTATAACAAGAAGCAAGGAAGCCGAAGTTGCGCAAGCATCCGGCAGACGAGTGTGAAACTGCTCTAATTAAGAGACAGCTCTTTTTTTTTTTTTCCCCAAAGAGCTCTCTTAGTGGTAAACTACTCTGTTCTTTCATTAAAGCACACTCACAGTTCTTTGGCTACCGTGTGGCTTGCTATGGCTTCCCTGCTTCTTCTTCTTCCTCCATAGCTATGGCGATGGCTATGGCTTCCCTGTTTCTTTGGTTATGGCTTCCTTCTTCTTCTAGCCGCCTATTCATTCTTTAGTCTCGGCTGCTTGCTGCTCTTTTGTCCAACCTCCCATCGAAACCTTGGTGCCAAGGGAACGATGCGGAAGAGCATTCAGCACCGGCAGCATCAGCAGCAACAGCATGAGCCCGAGGCCCTTCTCGAGTACAAGGCCAGAGATGGCGCCTGGTACGCTGGCACGGCGTCGTTTACCGGAGTGTTCCTTCGCGTTCATTTCCAAGACTTTTCCGAGGAGGAAGATGAGTTTTGGCGTTGGCAGAGATTCAAGACGGCGGACGAAGTGCGAGAGGCGATACGCCCGTGCTCGCAACCTATGCAGGACTTCCAGTGTTCCTCCATTTATGAAGGCATGATTCTTTGTATTGCATGCAGGCGACCGCACTCCAAATTGTTTGAATACTACGACGCCAAGGTCTTGCAGGTGTAATCTCCTTGTTCTACCTTATACTGATAACTAGAATGGATGAAACCTGTCTTATGCGCTGGATGAAACTCCGATTTCCGTTCCCTTGAGCCAGCATCATCTTTTGCAGGTCAAGAGATTTGAGCACGGCCGCGGCTCCAATAAAGAAGAGCTCTGCAAATGCCGCTTTCAAGTCGAATGGATTGGCGGACCTCATAAAGACAAAAACCGGTATGTAGGCTGTGGCGACATTTGCATTTTGACTCCGGGAGACGTTGAGGATGATCCTGCTGTAAGAGCTCTCCTGGAAAAGGTGAAGGCGCTCGAAACTGATATACCAGTTTGCATGTATGATGATGAGGACGACTTCGACATCCCTCTGAATCGGAGTTTTAAAAGGAGGAAAACACACTCTGAAAGTTGGACAGAAAGCGACTGTAAGTATGATGATGATGACGACTTAGACATCCCTCTGAATTGGAGTTTGAAGGCGAGGAAAACATACTCTGCAGGTTGGACAGAAAGCGACCAGAGGCCTCGTAGCGCGATGCGTGATTTTGATTTGAATCTAAAGCTAGATGCTGCTATTGGAGGTGAAACTGTTGCTAATAAGGACAACCCATTGACAAACGCAAGCGGAATACGGGACGTGAAGGCTTCTCAAGGCAAGCCAGAGTCTCTATTCGCAGGTGCTTTTCTTCACAATTTTCCAAGGGATCATGCATTATCGGGTGCGTTGAACGACATCGAGTCGATGAAAGAAATTTGTCTTGCAGAATTTGCTTCTAAATTTCCAGGCAAGGGAGATGCCTGGGAAGGCTGGAGCACAGATGAGGATTTGACTCCACCTGATTGCTGTGACCAAGACAGGATACTAGAATCAAGTAGCGATCGGCTCCACAGGAAGACGACCACCTCTACGACTGATGTTGAGAAATGTACAGATGTTTTAGAAAATTCCTCAAATTCCGAAGGCAGGAAATGCGATCGTGGAACGAGGAAAGACTCTTTGGCGCAAGAACAAAACATTGAACTGAATAATGCGTTGTCTGGCGCCCAATATGATGGCATGACTGTTCAAGACAAAGGGATGAAGAACCCACTTCCACCTCCGCAAAAACATATCATTGTTGAAAGAGGTACCCCGTCAAAGGAGATTCCTTCCTTTAAAGGTATAGAGATAATAGACCTTGAAGCAGATGAAGAATCCAAGCCTCTTCTATCCAAAACTGGCAGGGATGACAGTGTGCAGGGGTCAATGATGCAAGAAGGCTCGTCAAACGAAGTTTTGCTTACACAGAGAACCACAAACATCGACCTGAATTCTGCAAATAAGGAGCTGAATAAGGGGCTCGATACAAAAGCAAGCCCAAGCATCCGTGTCAATGCCAATCAGACCACCCCTTCAAGCTCAGTCTTACCAAGTCAAACAGTTGTTGATAGAGTTATGAATGATTCAGTTTTAGGATCCTCAGACGGGACATGCGTCAAGCCTATACATACAACCACAAAACATTCAGACAACCCAGTCGTTGACAGATTGCACTGTAAGTCTCTTGAAGAAAAAGACTTCATATTGGAAGATAACACACCTCATGTGGCAAAGAGGCTATCGAAGCAGCCATCTTGTGCGGAACAATCTGGGAACAAAGATGTTTGTGATGGTTCTAGTCTTGATAAAGAGCATGTGTCTCATTCCCACATGGCACATATCTCGTCTTGTTCATGTACTGCCTTTCAAAGTTGCTGTTGTACGAGCAGAAATCGTCATGAACGTGGCCGTGTTGGGGTCATCCACATGGGTCCCTTGCATATGCAAACAAAAGCTTGTCGGCATACTCCGAATTGTCATTATGAATGGCATAATCAGTGTAATTGTAGTGACTTAAGACGCCCAGAAAATTTGACATGGAGAAAGTGCTGTGGTTGTGCTTCCTCAGAGCAGTTTCAAGGTGTCAACAAAAGCGGTCACTTCCAGCTCGGTCATGATGGTCATGCCATGACATGTCAATGGTGCTACAAAGTTCGCGATTGCAAGGAACAACCTGGAGTGGATGATGCCAAAAAAAAAGAGGAAGATTCTGTGGGCGTAAAGATCCTTACTGCTTCCCAAATTTTACTGGTTGAAAACCTTGAAAAGAACATAACACCTTCTATCGCACTCAAAACTGTGTTGGAGGCTACTCATGGAGCAATTATGGTTTATGTTTGGCCAAGCTTGGAGTATGAGACAACTAGAAAAGGGTACATATGTTACCAGGACTCGCAAACTGCAGACACTGCGTATTCAGACCTTCTTGGAGGGGAGTTTCTGATTGTATCATCAAAAGGAAGGTATCCACGATCACCATTTCAGAAGATCTCAGAAATTCTTGTGGCTTTCACAGCATATTTATTGTTGCTATGATGTGATGGATGCTTAATTATGGAGTTTAGCTTTGTGTAAGACTGCGCGCAAGCTGTGAGAGGTCAATTGAATGCGGCAGCATATATAAAGACACAAAATTAGGTCTATTTGAAAAATGAGGAAGCTTGCACAATGATAAACCAGAATACTCAATCTAAGCGATACTATCTATATTGGTCTAATTGCTGCAAGTACAAAATGTCACTGCTGTTCTCAATAGGTGCTATACTGAGGATCAGTATGCGATAGAGTATTGGGGGTGGTAGCTTTGGAGCAATGCTCTGGGCTTGCGTCCACCTTAGGTTTTTGCTGGGTAGCTGATGCACTTGCCGTCCTTGTTCTAGCTACACAAAATTGCTCTGTCATTTCATCCTCTCTTTGCGCATTCCAGCAATTATTACGTCCAGCTTTTTTGCTTTCAGTTGTTATCACAGCAAGTCTTTGTAAGGCTAGTGAGGATGTTTTGTGGCATTTGTAAGTCAAGATGGAGACTGTTTTAGAGCCCTCAACAATTCAGGATAGAATTTTCACTTATAGCAGAAAAAATTGTTCTTGCATTCATGCAACCTGGAGTTTTGAAAGTGGTCTCAGGATAGGAGACTCGCAAATGGGATGCCAAGTGGAGCACTCCTGATAGATTCTCGTGCCATCACTAGCATCTCTTGCATATCTTGCAAGGAATCCTTAGCTGCATCCAGTTGAATACCCTCAATCCAACCGCCACGGGAGACCTGGGTTGATATCTGTACATAAGCAACACTCCATCTTGTTTATTCGATAGTGTTGGCATTTTACCACATAGTCAGTAATATCAGCCTTCATTTTAGGTGAGTAAAGCGTCCCTTTTACTAAGTCATAGGTTTGTTGAATCCCTGGATGACATGCAGCTGGCTTGTCATGCAAACTCCGATAGCAACTGCTGCATATCACAATCCTCAACACGAGGAATGCAACCCCCCTGAGATACTGACACATTCAATGCGTAGAGGGCATGCTCCTTCTTGAGCTCTCTGGCTAACCGCCTTGCTGAAATGACCTGCAATTTAGGAGTGGCAATACCATGCAATGCTACAGTTCTACCCTTGTAGACAAAGCTGAGTGATAGGGCATTTAAATCCATGCTGATTTTACCCAAAGATTTCAGCCAATCGCAACCCAAGACAACATCTATTGGGCCCATATCCAATGCCAAGAGATCCCCAACAAATTCATAATCCTCAGAGAGCTTGATCCTTGCATCTTGGCAACAAAATTTACTGACCAAATGCTGTCCATTTGCCACCTCTACTCTCAGCCCATGATCAATCTCAGTAGCAATCAGTCCCACCTTCTGTAAGGTCTTAGAATTGATGAAACTATGAGTGCTACTGCTGTCCACAAGCATGTGAACAGTCCTGCCATTAATTCGTCCTTTTAATCTGATAGCTTCAGCACTTTTGACACCCATCAATGCATGAGAAGAGATAGCATAAATTGTTTGCTGCGCATCCCTCTCCTCCTTGTCCACAGGAGCATTACCATTTGCATCCTCTCGCGCATGAAAAGGCATAGCAACTTGATGCTCCACATGAAAGACTTTAGGCAACGGCCTCGCATGTTACATGTGGCTTGAGTGTCATCGGATTGTATACCATGCATATAATGTTCATTAGCACCACCGGGATCAAGGGGAAATCAGCCCCCTTCGTGGCTCCAACATCTGGAGCTTCTTCCACGATTTGTGCACCCTCTAAATCATCATGAGTGGCATCCAAAGTCTCAGAAGTATCCATCAAATCCTCATCATCCGATATCTCAATAATCATGCTGAGTTTTGCAATACGACTGTTACGCATTTTGCAAATTTCCGGATGCTCAGGAGTCCACTTCTCACCACACTTAAAGCATAAGTTTGCCTGCCTTCTGCTGTCCATAATAGCCCTGGCGTGTTGTTTAAATTCTGAATTTTCATGTCCAACACTTGGCTTAGCTCCTGGCTTAGCATCAAATGACCTGTATGGCTTACCATATGTTATCTTGCTGCTTGTAACTATGGGAAATGTCAAAAATGGTGCTGCTGCTGATTTTCTTCATTCCAATCAGTCACCTTAGGCTTCTTCTCAGCCTCATTTGCATTCCCATATGCGCTACCCGCTGTCATCTTGTACTTGCTAGCATATTTGGCCTCAAATACCTCTGCCAATTGGGCTGCACGCTCAATTGTTTGAAGGTTATGTGCCTTCACATCTGCAGCGAGAGAAGGACTTAACCCATGGATGAAACGCAATAGCTATCCCTTTTCAGATACGCCCTGCACAAACAAGGAAAGTCTCCAGAAGCGTTGCAATTACTCTTGGACCGTACTGGTCTGCGACGACAAGGCATAGAATTCAGCCAAGTACTAATCAAGACGAATGGGGATACGAATGTAGTGACCATCAATTCTTTGAAACCCCTCCTAGTGGTTGGTCTCTGAGGCGAATCCCTTATGTATCGCCACCATGTAGATATGCATACCTGCAAAAATGATGCGCTCATCCTCAGACTTGGGGTAGAAGCGGAAGCCACTCCTCCAACTCATTGGGAGTGCAAGTGTCCCCTTTAAACTTATGCACTGTGAGTGTGTCCTTGATATCCTTGGCTTCATAATTCTTGTGTGTGTAACCTCCATAAGTGCGGGCATCATCACGCTTGAGGTTCACATAATCGGAGAAGGACATCTCAAGTTTGATGGCATCAGGTAGGGCCTTATATGAACACAAAGAATTTGCCAACATGTCATCAAAAGTGGCTTGTTGCCCACCACCACCCCCCTGCTGTGTAGTAGCTGTTGCCATCTGATGCACTGGTTGCGTTTAGCTATATGTGCTCGTTGGTGGAGCGATAGGTGCATGAATCCTGGGCTGGGTCTCTCTGCCAAATGCATCTCTCCAAAATGATGGCATGCCAGAGGGCTGAGAAGAGGACTGCCCTCTCTCCTAGGGGTGCGGGCTGCCATATAAACCCAAGCGAGCTCCAGGCATACTCGGTGGTGCGGTGAGGGAGCACTAACCGGATGCACACCAACGGGTCGGCCCAAAAGAGAGCCAAAAGATGGCTTGACATCCTGCAAGAAGGTGCTCTGTGGCACAGAAAATGTATCATCTAAGTCCAGATAATCCCCATGGCGGGGTACATGCAACGGTACAGAAGATTGATGCTCATAGGCACGACGAGCATCTGCCATAAAACCCTTGCGTGGAGCAGACAAAACATCCTCACTGTCTGAGTGGTCCCCTTGCTAGGGTGTGGGCTGCTTGCCCCTGTCGTGTATAACTTGGCCAATCTACTGCTCGAGCTGCTGTCCCATCTGGGCAAGAGCTATATCTTGCATAGCCATGGCCGTGGTAAGCTGTTGGCTAAACTCCTGTCCCATCTGGCGGATGGCACCCTGGAGCATAGAAGGAAGAGTATCCAAAACTGTGACTACGTTGCCAGTGCTTCACGAGATGCAGGAGAGAGAGGCTAAGTTGCAGGAATCTCTATACCACCAATGGATGCACCCACTATGGAAGGCAATTGCTCATGCTGAGCAGCCTCATCACTATCATGGAATGTATCCTGTGGGGCACGCTTGGGTGGCATGGTAGCTGTATTGGAGGGAGAAGCTCGAATGCAGGCAAGGATGAAGTGTATTCGGAGAAGGAGACAGCAAAACCCTGCTGTAATGAGCACGTGATATAGTGTGTAGAACCACAAAAGAAGGCCGATGGAGAAGCTCAGAAGAAAGAGCGATGAAGAGGCTTCAAAACGGAGCCAAAATGGCTCCAAATGGGTTGTGAAAGGCCCTAAAAAGAGGCTGAAAAGTGAACCTCCTTAAAAAAAATAAAAAAATAATATTAAAATAAAAATAAAATTTGGGTTTCCCTATGTCACCTAGGATTGTTAGGACTGTAGAATCCCGTAGGATAGAATAGATGCATCTTGAAAGAGGTGTGAGAGCACAATGAAACAAAATGTAGTTCTCTATTATGATTGTGATTGTGAGAGAGAGGACTCTCTCTTATAGAAAGGGGGAGAAGGTAATACCTTCCCTATATAAGTGGCATTCAGCCCCTACATCAGTGGGAATCAGTCCCTACATCAGTGGGACTGGCCTAAATCAAAGGAACCTCCCATGTGGGGGCCTTTGGCTTACATCATCACTTAGGTCACACACTAGACACATCATAGCACTTGATGTGCCTTTACAGCACACACAAACACACATGTGACTCCCCTAGATGCACACATGCACCATAGAGCAAGTCCTTGATCATACTTATCCCAACATACCCCCCCTCAAGGGGTTGCCTCTTGCAGTGTCAAGGATACATCTAGTCTCATAGTTTCTCATGCCATCTCATGGTGGTCAAGGATAAATCTATGGCTAGGATCTCATGCTAGCAAGGGTTCCCAAGGGTGTGAGGTTCACAGAAATGGGATAGTCAAAACACATATCACATGGTCTACATCATATGGTGACCAGAGGTGATTTACAGTAACATATGATATTCTTTTTGGAGTACTACTCCAGGCAGAGAACCTCAAAATTTGACCAAGTGATGATAAACAAAAATTCAAAAGACAAAGTGCTTAAAAAGCATAGTCTTTATTTTCAAAGTTTGATTCTTCATTTGCTGATGGAGTTCTTTCTTCAGCCAGATTTGCTTGTTGTTGAAGTAGCCCTTCTTGTCTTTGATCAACCAATTAGCTTCTTCTTTTGTAGACTTCTTTTCCACAACATTCCATATCCCCTTTTTCATTAGCATAAACTTAGCTTTTGTTTGCCATGTGTGAAAGCCTTTACCATTGAACTTATCCATATTCAAGAAGGTAGCCATGAGAGGGTCTAACCCAAAATGGGCAGTGTCTACTCTCTTACAAGTCTAGAAAGAGTTGAAAAACTTCAAAGTACAAGCATTTAGTGTAGCAAAGACTTGTAACCAAATTCCATACTACAAATCATAATGGAAATGATGCTTCAACTTGCATGCTTCATAGAGGTGGCTAAATGAAAGTATTCCAAACAAATCCAAGTATAGCAACTTAAAGGAAAGCTGTAGCCACAGTTGTACTGATGCTATTCAACACTTTAAAACATCAGAAATGCTAAAGTAGCATCTAATGTAGCATCAAACTCACAACATTGTCAAAACTGTCCAAAACAGAGGCCTGAACTTGGAGGGTGCAATTCTCATACCTCATAGCTCTATTCAAGGGGATTTTTATGCATTAAGAAAGGCCTTATACCAGAGAAGGTCCTCCACCAAGAAAGAGCGCAATGTTGCGCCAGGTCGCCATAGCCAAGCTTGACAAAGTCGACTGGTTTTTTCGCATTTTCTCCTCCAATTCTTGACCAAACGGGCTCAGATTTCATCAGCAGCTTGCGTGTAGTGTCGTGCAGCTCAGGCTCAGAGGGATTTGCAGATAGGTAAGCACAGAGGCGGCATTGCGCGATTTATCGGCGAGCAGTCTTCGTGTTGGCGTTGCGCGTACAGAGGAAATTTCCCTAATTGCTTGCAGCTGGAAGGTCGCCCGTACATGAGGAGTCTACAGCTCAAAGGGTTTGAGCAATGGTCGCATATAATGGGAGAACTGAGCTCTCACAGATTTGGGGAAGGAGGAGGAAAATGGAGAAGATGAAGAAGCTTTGAGAAAACTAGTAGTTTATGCTAGAGAAAGCATCTAATGCTAGGCTAGGCTAGATCTAGAACCTAAAGCTCTGATACCAAGTGTAGAATCCCGTAGGATAGAATAGATGCATCTTGAAAGAGGTGTGAGAGCACAATGAAACAAAATGTAGTTCTCTATTATGATTGTGAGAGAGAGGACTCTCTCTTATAGAAAGGGGGAGAAGGTAATACCTTCCCTACATAAGTGGCAATCAGCCCCTACATCAGTGGGAATCAGTTCCTACATCAGTGGGACTGGCCTAAATCAAAGGAACCTCCCATGTGGGGGCCTTTGGCTTACATCATCACTTAGATCACACACTAGACACATCATAGCACTTGATGTGCCTTTACAACACACACAAACACACGTGTGACTCCCCTAGATGCACACATGCACCATAGAGCAAGCCCTTGATCATACTTATCCCAACAAGGACAGCTCTAACCTAAGACTAGTAGTACTTTTAGGACACTGACTTAGGCTAACCTAACCCAACTGTTTAACCCTAGTTATAACCTAACCTAGCCCCCAACTAACTAAACCTAAACCAAACCCCTAACTAAACTAACCTTGGTTTAAGTCTAACCTAAGGCTTAGAACCTTGTAGACTAAGGTTTGCAAGAGGCGACGGGTGAAGCGAGGGCGGCGGAGAAAACGTGGCGAGAGCGGCCGGCGGTGCGGGCGGGAGTAGATGGCGATGGACTAAAGAGGCGCCATGGGCGTGTCGACAAGCATGGCGATGGGCAGCGCAGGGGAGAGGCTAGAGAGCGCAGGGGAGACGGAGAGCGCTGTTTGCTGTTGGTGTCCTAGAATTCGACGGAATAAGATGAATTGGCGATTGGTGCAGACTGGCTGAAGAAGCAGCTTGTGAGGTATGGATATGGCAATAGCAGAAGAAGCTTACAGCTTGCAAATTCTCGCAGGTTGTAGATCTTGAAGTCTGTGCTATGCTGTGCTAGCATCGAATGTTTTCAATTTATTTTTCTGTTGCCCGTCAAGAGAGTCGTCTGTCGTCTTGTGGCGGCATGTCGAGCAAAGGGTGTTTTCAGGAGCGAAGGTCCATAGTCTGGCCGGTAGGAAGAAAGTCACGCTTGTAGTGACGTTTTGCTATTTCCAAGTTTGCATGAACTAGAAAGAGCTAATGATCTCTATCAAAACTCGCTTGCTGGTTCTACCGTTCACCGTTTTAGCCTAAGCAGCTGGTTCTAGTATTCAGCCATGGCTGCCGTCTTCCTTTCATAGCTTTCTGGATAACCAATGCTGATTTTCTTGCACAAGAACTCTGAAAACCATTCAGAGATTGACAATGAGGGCCCTGAGCATCCCATGCCCAAATGCTTGCAGGCTCCATGACGACGTGGAAACTTCTTGCTTTAGTCTGGGCTTGCCCTTCGATAAATTTCTAGTTGTGAAGATTCTGTGGGCAAGGCATTTGTGAACCAAGCCCAAGAAAGTGCTCTGATACCAATGTAATGAAAGAGACAAGGGGGCAGATTGGAGGAGGGAGAGATAGGAAGAGGGAGAAGGAGAGAGAAGTGTGGAAAGGGGAAGAGGGAGAGGAAGAGAGAGATTGGGAGAGAAGGGAGAAGGAAAGAGAGAGAGATAGAGAGAGATTGGGAGAGAGTGTGTAGGGAGCACGTAGGAGGAAGGAGGTGGGAGTAGATAGGATTAGATGTCACATCAAAAAGTACATAGTAGGGGGTGGATGGGGACTTATATAGTCCTTCCACAATTTCCACCTAAAGGATCTCTAACTTGGCCCTTTTTTCTCCTTCATTACAGTATGACCCCTAAGTCTTGGTCTATCTATGTGGAGCTCCATGTCTAGACCTGCTGCCAATAGTGATCGAAATGACTGTCAGCCCTACATGGCCTTCTCAAGGAATCATAAAGGTCAGCCTCTATTTCGATAAAACTCTAAGAGTTTACCTCATCGATGCGACTTAGAGCATCTGCAATCTTATTTAAACTACCCTTCTGATACCCAATTTCCATATCAAAGTCTTGCATTAGGTCAGCCCATTGTGCCTTTGTCCCCCTCAACTCAGGCCTATCACATATGTACTTGATAGTCTCATGTTTCGTCAGTACAACAAACTTGCCTCCACATATATGACACGACCGGATGTGAAGATAGTGGGAGAGAGGGAAGGAGTCTCACTTGCGGCTTTCTCACATGCACAGTGGGGGAATACACACAAAGGTGGAGGCTGAAAACAGTTTTCCTCTTCTTAGTCGTGAAAGCCAAAAGAACTCAAGTACAAAGAAATAGAAGAACCCTATATGTGGGTCTCAAACCAAACTCAACTAACTAAGGTGGCTTACTAACTGAGCCACAAACTAGAGTAGATAAGGATAGCTGTCATCCAGCTATTATTCGTGGGCGGTGTACCAACCGCATCTGCAGCTAACAAGTCGGTGACATAAATGCACAACGGTCACCCTGGCATATCGCGAGTGGAGCTTGATATCTCAACACTCCCCCTCGAGCTCAATCCCAATTCCTGCACACCAAGCAGGTCTCTGAACTTACGCAGCTTCTCTGCACCCAATGCTTTTGTGAATATGTCAGCTACCTGATCCTCTGTGCTGACATAAACTAGATCAATAAGACCTAGTTAAACCTTCTCCCGCACATAGTGATAATGCACCTCAATGTGCTTTGTTCTAGCATGATAGACTGGGTTATTTGCCAAGTGTATGCTGCTCATGTTGTCACAATAAATGACAACTGGCCCATCTGTAGACTGATGCATATCATAGAGTAGCTTATGCAACCAAGCTACCTCACATGCAGCCATTGCTGCACCCCTGTACTCAGCCTCTGTGCTCGACAAGGCAACTGTAGGCTGTTTCTTGCTGCTCCAAGTGACTGCAGCACTCCCAAAAGAGAACACATATCCACTGGTAGATCGTCTATCAGAAATACTACCAGCCCAATCAGCATCAGTGTATCCATGCAACTGTATCTGAACCCCAGCCTCATAAAATAGTCCATACTGCAATGTGGACTTCACATACCTGAGTATGCGTCTAGCCGCATCCAAATGCGGTTTCCTTGGAGCCTGCATGAACTGACTTACCAATCCAACAGCATAGCTTAGATCTGGCCTGGTAATAGTCATATAAATCAAACTTCCTACTATGCGTCTGTACATAGTAGGGTCTTCCAAAAGCTCACCTGCATCTGTGCTCAGCTTCACATTCTGCTTCAAAGGAACTGAAATAGGCTTACAGCCTGTCATCCCATATTTGGACAGCATGTCCAATCCATACTGCCTCTGCAAGAGCTGTATCCCACTTGGTGATCTAATCACCTCAATGCCCAAGAAATAACGTAGCTCTCCCAAATCCTTCATCTCAAACTTTTGCCTCAATAGCATTTTCACATGAAGGATATCTTCATCACTATCACCTGTGATGATCAAATCATCAACATAAATGACAAGCAACATGATACCTTTCTCTGTTTTTCTTACATAGAGTGAGAAATCTGCCTTGGAAATCTGAAAGCCAATAGTGACAAGATACTGTCCTATCTTGTCAGACCATGTTCTAGGTGCTTGCTTCAAGCCATACAAGGCTTTCTTCAACCTGCAAACAAACTCAGGATGAATAGCATGAACATAACCTGCTGGTTGCTCCATAAAGACCTCCTCTTGCAAATCACCATGCAAGAAGGCATTCTTTACATCCATCTGATGTAAAGACCATCCCTTTGATGCAGCCATAGCAATGGCTGCTCTTACGGTTGCCATCCTTGCAACTGGGCTGAAAGTCTCTTCATAGTCAATGCCATATGTCTGTGCATACCCCTTGACAACTAATCTTGCCTTGTATCTATTCACAGAACCATCTGCATTGTGCTTGATCTTATAAACCCACTTACAGCCAATTGCATTCTTGTCTTTAGGCAAAGGCACCAATTCCCATGTAGCATTTGCATCCAAGGCATCCATTTCTTCATCCATGGCTTTCTCCCATTTTTCATTTCCCATGGCTTGCTCAAAAGAAGTGGGTTCTGGTTCCTGTATCACTTTGACCATATAGGCATAGTGAATGGCTGTAAATCCATCATATTTCAGCCTATCCACAGGATACCTACCTAACCTTGGTAGACCTGCGCAAAATAGGCTCACTTCCAGGTGCTCTCAAAACATCCCTGGTCTTCCTTACTCCAGGTGTAACAACAGAAGGAATACCCAACTCATCATCAATGCTCTGTTCTGAGCCACTGGATTCACCATCCACATAAGAGTGACCTGCATTCACATCAAACATGGCTGATCTACCTTCTCTTTTCCTTTTCGTGATACCTGCATACCACTCTCTGCATTGCTTTGAGGAGATTCTCCTGATCTCAATCTGCCTGTCCATGGCGAAGTATGTGAACCACTGCTAGAGGACACTGCAGGTCCACTGATATTTTGTGATTGCTGCTGTGAATTCTGTGCAGCATTACCATTTTGTGCATCTACATCAATCATTACATTTACTGGTTTATACCAGCTGCTCATCTCATCAAAAACAACATCTCTGCTCACTGTGAACTTTCGTGTAGAAGGGTTATAGCATCTATACCCTTTCTGCTGCAGAGAATAACCAATAAAGACGCACTTCTCAGCTTTTGGATCCAACTTGGACCTCAACTCATCTGGCACATGAACATAGGCAATGCAGCAAAAAATTTTCAAATGAGAAATGTCTGGTTTCCTACCAGTATACATCTCCTTTGGCGTCATGCCATGTATTGCTGCAGTGGGAGTCCTGTTTATTATATAACTGCTGTAGCAACTGCTTCAGCCCAATAATAATCTGGTAGATCTTTTTCATTTAGCATGGCCCGATATACCTGTCCAATATGCCTGTTTTTTCTTTCTGTAATTCCATTTTGCTGTGGGGTATGACTGCATGAATATTGCTGCTTTATACCATGCTCCTGCAAGAACCTTGCAAACTCATTTGAGAGGTACTCTCCCCCTCCATCTGACCTTAGGCATTTTATTTGCAGGCCTGTTTCTTTTTCAACCATAGCTTTAAAAGCTTTGAAGTGCCCAAACACTTCACTTTTCTTTTTTATAAAATACACCCAAAGTTTTCTGCTGAAGTCATCAATAAATGTGATAAAATAGTGACAGCCTCCAATAGATGCAGCTTTAGTAGTCCACACATCAGAGTGGATTAATTCCAATGGCTTTTTACTCTCTTGAACATGCCTAGGAAAAGGTTTCCTTGCGTGTTTCCCAAATTGACAGGCTTCACAAACCTTGTGCATTTCTGTAACCTTGAATTTAGGCAATCCTGCAACAATATTTTGGGCTTGCATTGATTTAAGTCGCTGTATATTAACATGACCAATGCGTTTGTGCTAGATATCAATATCTGCAACTACACCGGTTCCATGTGCAAACATTGCTGCACTCAATTCAGGCATGTCCGCATCCAACGTAAACATCCTGCCCTTCTTCTTTCCTTTTGCTATCAAGCGACCATTATTTTTCATATCCTCAACAAAGCATCCATGAGGATTAAATCTGACCTGCAAGCCCTGCTCAACCATTTGACCAACAGAAATGAGGTTCTTGGTGATGTTCGGGACATGAAATACATCGGACAGGTATTTCTTTTTCCCATCCTGCATAGACAAAGGAATTTTACCAATCTGCACAATAGGATGTGCAGTATCATCACCAGTCTCCACAAATCCTGGCTTTTTCATTTTCTTTGCATCCTGCATCCATTCTGCATGACCTGTCATGTGGTTTGACGCACCTGAGTCAACATACCACACATCATTTCGTTCTTTAGCACTTGTCACAGAATTGGTCATATGCTGCACCATAAATAGATGCTCATTTCTGTCATCACCCTGTCTACTGGAAGATGCATAATTGCCTTGCTGCAATTTTCCATTCATAATGTCATTTTGCTTTTTGTAGCAGTCCTTAGCCATATGACCCATTTTACCACAATAGTAGCATTCAACATTGCTGTTTGCATTTTGGCCTCTCTGCCATCCACCACGGCCTCTTTGGCTCCCCCTGCCTCTAGAGTTACCACGTCCTCCTGCATAGGATTGGTTTTCTTGAGTTTGCTGCATATTTTGACTTCTACCACGGCCTGCAGATCGGCCTCCTCTACCTCTGCCTCTACCTCTTCCAGCATTTGAGTAGAAGACAGTTTCTTTTGAAGTTCCTTCTGAAGAAGATGCACCCCCATTTCTCTGCTCTTTAGAAATTAGAAGAGCAAACAACTCTTCAAAATCAGGAAATTATTCACGGACGGCAATGGATGTCCGGAAATGTGCATAATCCTTTCCTAGACCATTCAAGGTCACAGAAACTAGATCATCATCTTCCACTGGCGACCCAATGGAAGCAAGTGCATCTGCAATTTTCTTCACCTTCATGTGGTAGTCATTTATGCTCAAATTTTCTCTCTGCACATCGTGCAACTCCTGTTTGAGCTGCATTTTCGTGGCTTGCGTATTTGTGCTGTACATTTTTGCCAAAGTATCCCATGCCTCCTTTGGCGTACTTGCATCCTGAATATGCACAATCATAGAGTCCGAAATACTGATAGACAGCCAGTACATAACTTTCTTGGCTCTCTCATGCCATCCTTTAAATGCCTGCATTTGTTGATTGGGAACATTAGGAAGAATAGGTTCTTTTTCATTTCCTGTAATGAACTCCCAATAGCCTTTTCCCATAAGGAAATTCGTCATTCTAAACTTCCATGCCTGGAAGTTGTTCTTGTCAAGCTTTTCAGTGACAATCTGTGAAAGAGAAACAGATGCCATTACAGAACACTGCAAAATATTCTGTCACTGCAAAAAACACAGCTTTTGCCTCACACGGGCAGATCTGCAAAACTGACGAAAGTGGTATTTCACCACATAGTCACTTCCTAGTGACGATTTTGCATCAACAGGCAACAAGCATGATTCTGCAACTCCTAATAATTCTGCACACAGGCATACGATGCAATTTCTACGGTAACTTTTCACCGACTAGCCGAGTAGTGGTCGCACAGCCAAAACAGGGCCTTTTTCTGAGTGCTTGCGAAGAACTTCCGCCTTCAAAACGGGCCCCGAAATGGCCTCGAATCAGAAAAATAAAGTCAATCTGAGACAGTGCACTCTTGCACTTCCGGCTGTGCTACTTGCAGAGATTTGCTCCCAAACTCGAAATAGGAAAGCAACACTGGTCCTCTTATCAGGACACCGCGAACTTGGTTTGCTTTCTTGAGCTCCTTACCACGAACAAGGCTCTGATACCATGTGAAGATAGTAGGAGAGAGGGAAGGAGTCTCACTTGCGGCTTTCTCACATGCATAATGGGGGAATACACACAAAGGTGGAGGCTGAAAACAGTTTTCCTCTTCTTAGTTGTGAAAGCCAAAAGAACTCAAGTACAAAGAAATAGAAGAACCCTATATGTGGGTCTCAAACCAAACTCAACTAACTAAGGTGGCTTACTAACTGAGCCACAAACTAGAGTAGATAAGAATAGCTGTCATCCAGCTATTATTCGTGGGCGGTGTACCAACCGCATCTGCAGCTAACAAGTCGGTGACATAAATGCACAACGGTCACCCTGGCATATCGCGAGTGGAGCTTGATATCTCAACACCCGAAGGCTCTTGAATACCTGGACCTGCAAAGCAAGCATAGAGAAAACAACCATGGAAATAATAGAGATGGGTGTAGGCTAGCTCACCACCCAACCATGATGCTGGCAAGGAAAAAAATTGAGAAACTCGGACGTCCCCGAGCTGAGCTGCTGGCACATCTCCCAATTGGATCCTAACCAACCTGGCGTCCCATACCACCAGGTGGCGCCCCATGGAACTTGGATCAGCTGTTGGGCCTTGGGCTATGCTAGGAAGCAAGTGCGTGTTCGCAACACGACCTAGGATTCAAACCGGCAAGGAAGAGTTGAGCTTTCTCTAATTGAACCCTTGGGCTCCTTATATATTGCTCGAGCCCAATGCGCTAAAAATAGCAAAGACCCTAATTTGAACCCCAATCCATCTGTGCCCTAGCCCCAAGTCTCCCCAGGCTTCCTAGACTGGTCCATGCACATGACATAATCCTCCCCCTCCTCTATCCTAAGTTCATAGGAAAGTCTAGAAACTCTCTTTGAAGGTGTTAGTCAATGTCTCCCATGTAGAATCGTCCTCAACACAATCCTTCCACTTAATCTTGTATTCTGTGATTGTCCTATTTCTGACTTGATGTTCACGAAATCCAATAATATTTTCAGGCCCTTGTGGTACAAATGTTAAGTCTTCCACCTCTATAAGTTTTGGAGGAGTGACCAATTGATCCTTAGCACCCAATTCTTCTTTTAGTCTACTGGTAGGGAAAACTGCA
Source organism: Dipteris shenzhenensis (assembly GCF_047967505.1). Classification (NCBI taxonomy): domain Eukaryota; kingdom Viridiplantae; phylum Streptophyta; class Polypodiopsida; order Gleicheniales; family Dipteridaceae; genus Dipteris; species Dipteris shenzhenensis. The sequence goes on from NC_141609.1 coordinate 21,953,966, forward strand.
TGAACTCTTACATTAGGAGGCAATTCAAGTTCATATGCAACATTTCCAATTCTTCTTTCAATCCGAAATGGACCACAGTATCTGAGAGACAACTTCTTAACCTTTCGAATACTTGGGCTTTTAGATTCCTTGGGAACACGTAAAAATACCATCATTCCTTCGAAAAATTCTCTCGTGAAACGATGTTTGTTAGAACTTAGAATAATATATGTCCCGATCTTGGGCACTTCTAATAGGCTTCTTGGCAAACTGCAACATTTCTTGCATATCTTTCAAAAATGATTTTGCAGCATCATTTTTTATTCCCTTGAATCCGACCATTATTGGTGACTTAGGTTGAAATCCCTACATAAGCATAAAAGGATGGAAACCTGTACTTGAATGCTTTGCACTATTATAAGCAGGGCATATATTCTTCCCATGAAGACTGTCTCTTGGAAACATACGCACGAAGCATATCTTGGTTTACTACTTCTGTCTAGCCATCAGGTTGTGCATGTTCAGAGGAACTCAAACTAAGAGTGGTGTCTAACTCGTCAACGACAAGTGTTCAGAAGTGTGTACCTACCACTTGTGTAGCCTAGTATCAACCACCTCCTTGGTTTTGGCCTTCTTTGCTCTGGAATAAGGGCTTGGAGTGATGTTTGGACCCAACACAGAAGCCATGGTGTCCACATGAGTAAGAGCCTGGGTGGTATTCATCATCAACGTGACAGAAGACTGTAGTGTAGTGATTTGCTGAGCTAATTGAGTATGATTCAAAGCGACCCCATCAAATCTTGCATCCAAAGTGGTCAAGAAGTCCTTGAAAGCGTACTTTGTGATCAAATCTGTGAGGGAAAGGGGGGAGTGGAACAGTAGGAGACAGAGACACAAGGAGTGTGGGTGTGTAAAGAATGCGTTGAGCCACACCACAAACTCAAAGGTTTTATTAGGATTAGGTATTCACCCTATGACTGTCTTAGCGGTCGTAACATTTAAAGGGTGGCAATGTGCCTTTACCCCAACAACCTCCCACCTAAAGGCCAATGTGCCTAAAGGGGAGAAAAGAATAAAAATTACAGCAATATACAGTTACTGTATACAAGACCATAAAATAAGAGTGGTCTCATCCTAATCCCATGATGCGGCGACAATGTGCAAACCGCTTTGTAGGCAAGCTCTTAGTGAGCAAATCTGCAGGATTATCATCAGTGTGCACCTTCACAAGCTCAAGCTGCTTGTCCTCCAGTACCTCCCTGATAAAATGATATTTCACATCTATGTGCTTGGTCTTCTGATGAAAGACCGGATTCTTTGCCAACATGATAGCACTCTGACTATCACAATGCAAAACTGGTATATCTCCTGTAATGCCCAAATCTCCCACCAGCCGAGTAAGCCATATTGCTTCCTTGCAAGCCTCAGTGGCTGCAATATATTCAGCTTCTGTGGTTGACAGTGCAATGCATTTCTGCAAATGAGACACCCATGATATAGCACTTCTTGCAAATGTGAAAACATAACCGGTAGTAGACTTCCGGTTATCTGCATTTCCTGCATAGTCTGAATCTGTAAAACCATGCACCAATGCATCCTGCCTACCATAGCATATGCACAAGTCTTTGGTACCCTTGAGATACCTCAAGACACCTTTCACTGCTTCCCAGTGCCGCTTGCCTGGATTTGCCATATACCTGCTGATGACTCCCACCGCAAAAGCAATATCCGGACGAGTGGCAACCATGGCATACATCAAAGAACCAACTGCAGATGCATACGGAACCTTGGCCATCTCAGCCTTACTGATCTGGGGCTGTCCTCACTGCTGAGTTTTAAATGTGGAGGCAACGGGGTACTAATAGACTTCCCCCCCTCCATTTTAAACCTCTGCAGTACTTTGCCAATGTACTCCTTCTGTGACAGAAACAAAAGTCCCTTGGACCTGTCACGAATAATCCGCATACCAAGTATATGGTTTGCATCCCCCAAGTCTTTCATGTCAAAAGACTTATGCAGTTGCTTCTTCAAAGCACTAATCTCCTGCTGAGATTTGCTGGCAATCAGCATGTCATCCACATATAGAATGAGTAGCATCAAACTGCCATCCTTTGCCCGTTTGGTGTACAAGCAGTGATCAGTCTCACACCTATGATACCCTTGGGACTGCATGAAGGCATCAAACTTCTTGTACCATTCCCTTGGTGCCTGCTTGAGTCCATACAAGCTCCTCTTGAGCTTACACACAAGCTTCTCTTTTCCTTTAACAGCATATCCCTCTGGCTGACTCATGTAGATCTCATCATGGAGATCTCCGTGAAGAAAAGCAGTCTTCACATCCATCTGACATAAATCCATGTCCTCATGAGCAACAAGAGCTAACACTGCTCTCAAAGTAGTCATCTTGACTACAGGGGAAAAGATCTCATCAAAGTCAATGCCCTTCTCCTGCTTAAATCCCTTGGCAACCAATCTGGCCTTATACCTCGGTAAAGCATTTGAATCCACTTTGACTTTGTAAACCCACTTGCATGGCAAAACCTTTCTGCCTGCAGGTAGCTGCACCAAGTCCCATGTATCATTTTGAAGTAGGGAGTCCATTTCTGATTGCATGGCTTTCTCCCACTTCCTTTTCTCTGTTCTTCCCATAGCTTCCCTGAAGCTGGAAGGCTCACCACAATCTGTCAGCATGATAAAATCAGCCACATTATTGGCTCCTGGAACAAACCTGTCAGGAGGCCGTTGTACACGGTTGCTCCTCCTAACAAAATGCTCCGTATTAGGCTGCTGTCTAGCCTGTTCGTCATGCATGACGGGTGGCTGTACCACCATATTTGGCTGTCCTACAGCGCCATTTGCTGGCATATCCAGTGGTGCATCATTGGCAAAATTGTCTGGCTGATTTTCAGCTTGTATACCCTCTTGAACAGGGTTATTTACAGCAGCCTGCTGCTGCATATTAATGGGCATTCTTTGCTGTCCGACATCATCATAAACAACCCTCCTGTATTCCACAGGTTGCACGGGTTCTTTGTGGACACTATCCTCTTTAAAGATGACATTGCTGCGTATAATCTTCCGTTTGACAAGATCCCATAACCTGTACCCCATTTCACCTTCGTCACCGTAACCCATGAAGATGCATCTGAAAGACTTTGGCTCCAGTTTGGTACGCAATTCTTTGCGTACATGAGCAAAGCACTCGCAGCCAAACACACGTAAGTGCTTGTATGAAGGTGGCTTGCCAGACCACACCTCCTCTGGCACTTTCAGCTCCAAAGCCTTGTTCGGCGACCTGTTAATTAGGTGAACTGCTGTTTGCACGGCTTCTGCCCAAAAGCCATGGGGCAATGCAGCATAAGACAACATACATCGAACTTTCTCCTGAATAGTTCGATTCCTCCGCTCACTCACACCATTTTGAGGTGGATTATGAGGGGCTGTGAGTTCCTGTTTAATGCCCTTAGCTTCGCATAACTGTACAAAAGCATGTGACACATACTCACCCCCATTATCGGATCTGAGGCATTTCAGCCTGCATCCTGTCCGATTCTCAACCTGAGCGACAAACTTCTTGAAAGCATCTGAGGCATCGCTCTTATGCTTCAAGAAATAGACCCACACTTTGCGTGTGGCATCATCAATAAAAGTAATGAAATACTTTGCACCCCCTAGTGATAGCTGTGGCATCTCACACAAATCAGTGTGCACTAGATCAAGCGGTGCTCTATTCTGGGGAGTTCTGCTCTTATGAGGAGTCATAGAATGCTTTCCAAAAATGCAATGATCACAAGTAGGCAAATCTGAAAATGAAAGAGACGGCAGATAACCCAAACGTGACAGTTCTTGCATTCCTTTAACGGACATGTGTCCCAACCGGCTATGCCACAATGAAACCTTCGGCAGCTCGGTTATGGCAACAACATGATTACCTACATTGGAAACATAAAGAGGGTACAAGGTATCACTCTTATAACCCTCAGCCACTACAACCTGGCCATCAGTAATCACCCATTTGGAATCCCCAAATGTGGTGTGGTAACCACTGTCATCCAATAAGCCAGTGCTAATCAGATTTTTCTTGATTTGCGGCACATGGCGAACACCATCAAGCATGAAAATGCGTCCGTCAGGGAATCTGCTGGAAGGTCGCAGCAGCATTCGTGAGACCAAAAGGGGGGGGGAGAGAGAGAGAGATGGCAGATATGCTGCACAAAGGCAGCTACTGAAGTAAAAGAGAGGAAGAGAAGGTTGCGTAGAGGCTGTGTGCAAGACGGAACTGCTGCTGTAGGTTCGCAGGAGGTAGCTGATGCAACTTGAAGGAGATTGGCTGCTGTTGGAAGAGGGCTTTCAGCCTGGAAATATTGGATCGCAATTGGTCTAGGAGGCTCTGCTTGGGTTGGATTTGGTGCGTTAATAGCATAGGCTGTGTGCAGGCTATGGACAAGGAGGGGTGTGGGTTTTATAGCTGTAGGTCTAGTCCCTTGCCTTTGTAAATTGTCCAAAAAGCCCTAAAGCTTGCCTTTTGGAAAGCTCTGCTTTCCAAAACTCACGGCTTTTAGAAAGCATTGCTTTCCTCCAAAAGCTTACTGCTTTTGGAAAGCATTGCTTTCAGAGGCTTTTCACAAAAAGCAAGCTTTGCTTTTCAGAGACCTTCAGCCCTTTGTAGCCAAAAAACATCATCACCTTCGTTTCAGCTGCGATTAGCTATGCTTCTCCTCTCCTAGATGCACTACAAACCTTCCAGCTCAGCCTAGACCAATACCAGGCCATGCACAGCAGCTGGTCTATTCTGGTGCAGTTCTAACAGCATCTACCAGGGCTTGCTACCCATCACACCTTATATCCAGCTTCCAACTCTCAATTCTCCCTAAGACCACTAGTTGCACAGCTTACAACAATCAGTTGCAACTGCCAGCAGGTGATTCAGCAGCAAATACACCCCGACTTCCCACGGAATAGCTACAGCAAGCGTTGAACAATTATGACATGTCCAACTATCAGCCTGTTTCAAGCTGCGATGGAGTTTTCTACAGCTGCTAATCAATTGTACACTATTTTTTCAATGCAGACACCTACAATCCTCTACCAAGCCCTGCAAATTACTGCCCTCTTGGATTTCCGTAATTGTAAGCTGGTGATTTTGTGCCTTAATATCCATAGCTTGTTTTTCTCTGGTATACCCTTTTGTTCCTTTCTGCTGTTTGTTTGCTCTTAGTATGTTTATTCTTATGGTATACTGATTGCAGACCGTGGGTGATATCTCGAGCGAACCCTGACTTGGTTGATCAGAACCAACTGTGCATTGTCAGTGCTTTGGCTACCTTAAAGGTTGACTTATGATCATTGTGTGTTCAGAATCCACTTTCGAAGTTTTTGTTTGCTTATAATGGATACATTGCTTTATTTTCCACACATAGCTGGTCTCTATCCAATTTTTTGTTTCTTTCCATCGGTCTGTTTCTTATCATATTTTGGGTTCTGGTGCCACTTGGCTGATAATGCTCGGACTAATAACTGATCTTCTTTGAGTAGCAGGGAGAAAATGAAGATGCTGGTGTGGAGGGCACGCTGGGTGAACATAAAGGCTTGTCGATCCTTTACTCTGATACTGGAGAGTATGCTTTGGCATTGGCCAAGAAAAGGCTGTTTTTGGAGCAAAGGAAGGAGCTGCGTCTTTGTTATCACCGTTTTAGTAAAGAAGAGAAAGACCTGGAGTCCTGGGATTGAACATACCTTTACAGCACATGCAGTCTGATTATTTATTTAGCTAGCCTGTTCGTAGATTTCGTGTCCATATTGTAATCCCTGATGATTAAGACTAAATAGAAATGGTGGTAGCAGCAGGTGTTGTGAAATATGTATTTATTTGGCTGCTGTTGCAGAAATATGAATCTTTCGTTCTACTCACCTGCTCTTGCAAATGTAGATATTTAAGATCGCCTTTAATAAATAATTGGTATAGTGAGGTATATACACCTTTATGAACAAAGAGTACTTATACTGCAGTGCGCGATGTTATAGTCCTTTTTTAATGAGAGATTGGTTATCAATCAAAGATAAACTCTATGAAGATGAACTCCATGATCCAATTAAATTAAAAGAAGGGAAGACCAGTGAGACGCTGTGTGCGTCTCTTACTTCAGTTGGAAATGTGGATTAGTTGGGTTTTAAAATTTCTTGTAAACTCTTTGAAATGAAGCCAACACATTTGACTTCATTCCAGAAACATCGCCCAACCAAAGGAAGCAAAGTCAACAAATGTGTGCGAGTATGATGCTCCACTGATAGAGAGAATATTGTCAATTCTATCTAAGGTAGTTCTCACTCTTTATAAAGTATGGTGAGATTTTTCAATAATGCATCCCTAACAAACAATGCACTTTTAATGACATGAGCACAATTGTCCAACTACTAAATATTCATGTTTCTACCTTGGACAACATGAGAGGCTTTTCAAGTGGATATACTTCTTGTATTGTCCAAAAGTTACGTAAGTGGTTGGAAGTTTAACACACTTAAATTTGATATGGGGAGAGACTATTTGTCACACGAATTTGCAAAATTTTGCAAAACAATGTGTAATTTAACAATAGTTCACTTTGATATGTAGTGGTTGGTGAAAAAAAGAATAGAAGATGGCACATTGAATGGTTAAGTACGAATAATTTGGAAAATAAATGTCATGCTCCACAAAAGCACATGTGAACAAGACTTTGTAATAGGCATCTAGGAGTCATCTGTCACTTTAGTGTATCTTGTTTGTGGTAAGCACAAATTTGTGAGTCATTGTAGTATGAGCAAGGGTTTCCAAACACTACAACCCAAACCCTTGCTCATAAAAATGTGACAACCCATAAATCTTTCAAATGTGCATGATAGAGGTCATCTCCCTTTGATGTTGAGCTTGATGTAATTTGAAATGATCATCTATTTCTTGAAGGGCCACAAGGACAGTTGCAGAATCTAGAGCCCAATGCATATTAGATTGGTGTTCACGTGAATTCAACTCTCATGTGTAGACCATGTATGGTACAAGGAGGAAAAAATGTAGCAATATACATGGACGGGGCTCATGCAAAGGGCTTACCTACAAATCTACATGATTTAGAGGATGGAGTCTAGTCCATGCAACAAACAATAGGATGCAAATTGTGGGGGGTCTCATTCTAGAAAATGTGAACATGCATGTGTATTCACACTACGATTATTTTTGTTCTCGAGAAGGGGGTATACAAACATGGTAGATAGTTACAAGAGAGAAAGTAGGCATAAGTTACAATAGGGAGTATAGGAAAAGTAGGCGTAAGTTACAATAGGGAGTACAATTTTGCTTGTCATGCAAGTTTAATACATGGGTTTATTCTTTCTTAATCTTTATGGTGAGTTTATTTTCAGTTTATGATTTTTCATTTCAAGTTTCTTTTAAACTAGAGTTCTGTATTTTGTCCCCCATGGGGGGATTTGGAGACAGAAGGACATATATATGCACAATTTTTTCATATGCTAGATATGTCATCTAGATTCATCTAAAGGGCTGAAATCTTGCCCTTATTCACCAAAACTTACAAATCTCCCATATGATTCACCAAAACTTACAAAGCTCCTTTTTTTAGCAGTAATAACAAGTCAAAGGTAAAGTTTTGTGATTCACAAGGATAGGTAGGGCCCAAAATCAAACTAATTCATGGTGGGTGCAATCCTCTTCTTTCACACATGATCAGTCTAAATAAAATCACTTGGTGGGTCCAAGGGGGGAAAACTATAAATGCTTGGTTAAAAAAAACTTGCTAAAAGATTTCCCCTTCTTAAATGAGTGAACACACATTTGGGGGTCGGGGGGGGAGTTCTTTTGAAATAGTAGTTCATGTGATGCTACAAACATAAAATCCATTATAGAGAGTAAAGAAGTTGTGTTTTGATGAGTACTTGGTGCATTGTTCGGAACCTAGGAAAAGCTAATTGGCAAATGGCCATGTGAAAGAAGAGAACAACTCAATCATGAAAGCTGATATGTGTGATTTGCTTTAACCCACCAAGGAAAAGAATCTGACACCAAGTGGTTCTATAAAAGGAAGTACCATGCATGTGGGATAATAATTGTAGGGCTTGTCTGATGGCCGATTGGATACCATGCATGTGGGATAATATACAAGTGCAAGGCTTGTCTGATGGCCAATTCGTATGCCTAAGACAAAAAATTATTTAAACATTTGTTTCCATAATGCATCATAATGTTTTTGCTATGGTTTATGTAGGGATGTTTTGTCTCCTAAAGGGAGAGAGCTATTAACATGGAGCTACAAACCAACAAAACTTAGACTATTAGTTTTGAAGCCATTAGACTCAGAACCATCGATTTCCAATGTGTAAGAGGCGTTGGATTACTAAAGATTCTTCTACACAAACCTTGTATACAACTCCTTCACATTTCTTATCCTTGGAAAAAGAAATATAAATTCTTGTGCATTTGAAATAAAGCTCCCTAAGAAAAATTGTGCAAAGTATTGAAGTATCTACAATAGCAACATGTCAAAAGAAATTCCAACCCAAGGAACAATTTTTTAATCAATATAACAACAACGGCTACTATGTATGCTTGACTTCTATGTTCTATAAGTTTTGACCTTGTCCGTGGAAGGACTTTTGTTTTAAAGATTTTATTTCCTTCCAAGCAATCATGGGATCCTTCCAAATTTTTCTAGGGTAATGAAGAAGAGCACTCATAACTTGAAATGAATTCAATATAGGACTTAAACCCAACTTATAACATAGAAATAAGTATGTGATCATAAGCTATTTCTTAAAAAATAGGAACATTTTTAATGCCAAGAACTTGAGATTATGGAAACTTCTCTAGCAATGGTTCCAATGTTGATATATTATTTGAATATCTTGATAAGAGAAGTTTTCTAGAGTATATGAAAGTTTAAAGTGAACCTTCATAGTATACCTTTTCAAAAGAACTTATGGAAACTTTGCTAGCAATGGTTTCAACGTTAATGGATTAGTTAAAGATCTTGATAAGAGAAGGTAGGAGAGAAGTTTTCCAAAGGATGTAAAAGTTTCAAGTGAACGTCCGCAAAGTATCTTCTCAAAATGCTAATTGAGAATTGAGCTAAAAACATAAGTTGATCCAAGAACTGTTATCTTCTCTTAGGCTCTCTATAGTCAGAAACTCTTTAATGTAAGGAGGATCACAAGTTAACATGATGGGATAGGTCTAGAACTATGTGCAATATACCTAATAATCATCATGAGCGGAATGGGAGAAGCAAAGGGATTTTCATTTTCGGGATCCACATTTGATTTAGATTACAAGAATAAGGAGAAAGTCCTTATTCTTTGGATAGATTCTCTAAAACATAGGATTAATTTGATTAGACATTTTACTCTTATGATGAGCTTCCTTCTCCTCCAGATTAAAAGAAGATATGTAAAGTTCTCATCCAAAAAAGTTCATGGGGACTAGTTTTCTTGAACATTTCTTGGGAGCTAGAAAATTGTCCTTCTATATCCTCAATAGGAGAACAATGAGGAGAACAATGATACCAAAAATTTCCATTGCTAGATATAAGGAATTCAAATCTCTAAACAAAGTTTCTTTTTATGTGCTTGCTCTTGAAACAAAAAAATAATACAATTAGTTTGACTACGCCCAACATATTCCTACTTTAAATATTGAAGATAACATTATAGAGAGGTTTAGACAGAGAGCTCCAAAGATATGAAAGTGTTTACTCCTTGGACATTTTCATTATTGGGATTTTATTGAGAATCCTTGTATTGTTATTTGTTATGCAGTCTATTGAGTAGGACCTTCTCCAAAGTCATGAGTTTTGTTCAAATTTGATCTCCTTAACAGTCATATCTACCTCTATAATAGCATATGTTTCTAGATGAAAAACAATTAATGGAAGAGTTAAATAAATTATTTCATAGATTTTAGAATTATAGAATTCATGTATATTAATACAGTCAAGATGGTGTCCCAAGATTGAAGGTTCAAAAGTGATGCTTATCTCCAATCTCCAACTTGACCTCCTACATTGGATCAAGAATTGGGTTGTTTAAGTGTCTAGTTGAAATACTTAGGTGCATGTTTGTTCCTTCTATACCACATTGCCCTTCTTGATCTTCCACGAGATTCATAAGAAAGTTATCTTACTACATGCTATTGTCTACCTCGTTCATCTCCTTTAGTTAGAGATGCTACTTGAAAAGTATGCGTAATTACACAGTCTTGTGTTGAAAGGCTAGGCCTCAAATTAAATGGAGTATTAGGGTACAAGATCAGAATGGCAAATCATTCCAAGGTGAAATGCTTGGGGATCTTGAATGCCATGGATGTGAGGGTTTTTGGGATTGATGTAAAGGTCGACTGTCATGTCATGTCATGCCAGTCAGGATGGGAGCCTTTCCACTAATCTTGGGTAGGCCATGGTTGAGACAAGTGAAAGCAGTCCAAGATTGGGGGAAGGGAACACTTACGCTGTTGGATAAGAAAGAGTTACGAAAAAAATTCAGTATGGTAGACAGGAAGCTCCTAGAGGAAGAAGAAGAAGAAAGAGAAGATAGTGAAGCCAGCTTAAGTGGGACTGAAGAAGAGAGTGAGAGTGAAAGCGACATTACAGATTCAAGTGGAGATGAAGTGGGAATGTTGTTGCCAGAGAGTGAAGTTGAAGCTGAGGATGGTTTGGAGGGTAAAGATGATTCATGGTTTGTTTTTATGGAGTTAGTGAAGGAAATAGAGTTGCAGCATATGCAAGATTTTCAAGAATGCAGTAGTCTCTTAAAAGATGCCAAGAAGGAAGACTTAAAAGTAGATAAAGGAAAATACCATGTTGTTAAAAAGGAAGATACAATTGGTTACTTAGTGCAAGAACACATTGAAGATGAAGTGAAATATAGCAGAATATGGCATCACGAAGATGAGAGCTAGAAGTATGAAGGTGTTAAGGCAAGTGAACAGGTCTTTGATCCAAGAGGTTCCACCTTATCAAGCTAAAGCAATGGTCAATTTCATCTTTTCCATTTGATCCAAGATGAACTTAGGAGGACATGACATGTGCTGTTGAGCATGTGCATGCTCTAGCAGTTGGGGGGAGGGCAAAATGTGATGGGCTTTTTTTGTGCAATTGGTATCTTTTTGTATCAGATAAGAAATGCTATGTAAATCACAAATAAGAGCACTCATGCGTAGAAGAAAGTAGCACTAATAGACACACATGTAGCTAGCATGGATAGGGTAGAAGATAGTAGCTAGAGAATATCATGACATAGGCCCTCTCTATTTTTTTGGGGATGATTTTTGTATTGAACAAATATTTTGAAAATAATTATGCGCTTGTATGGAGAACCCTGATTGCAGGAGATGATGACAAGAACTTTGTGATCAAATTGATGATTGGATGACCCATGGAGCTTGGATGTGGGCCTTGGACCTTGCACTGGCATGTGGAATGGATGATGGAAGGAGTGGTCACTAAAGCACTAGAGAAGGACTGATAAGGAGCACTTTGCACGACCACAGATGGAAAGAGTGGGCCACAAGGAAAAGGAAATTAAAGGGATGGGAATAAAGTGAGTCAAGCATTGGGAATGCTCTACTTTAAGTGAGTGGAGACTGTCCAACAGAATAAAATTTTGCAGAGCATTGGGAATGCTGTATTTTAAGTGAGTGGAGCATTGGGAATTGATACTTTGGAGTGAAATATATTACAAATATTACATCATCACATATTCATATCAAGATTCTCATCACACAAGGTTATATTTCCAAATAATCACATCATCACACATTCATATCATAAAATTGTGTGCATGAAATAAATATATAAATATCATGACTAAATGCCACTTAAGTAATAAGTCACAAATTGGTGTATAATCAACAAAAACAACATCATGATTCATACATTGCAACAAATAAATGTCAACCATAATATTCATGGAATAAACAACATCATGAGAATATGCTCCTCATGCATATATACAAACACAACGTCATACATGCATCACAACTCTTCTGATGCTTCTAGTGGAGACTGTGGCAACTCTTCTGATGCTTCCAATGGAGGCTATGGTGCTCTAAATGTACACTCAGTCTCTACTTCTTTCTGTAGTATGTTTTGGAGTAGACTCAGTATCCCCTTCCTTAAGCGGAGGCTATGGCAACTCTTCTGATGCTTCCAATGGAGGCTGTGGTGCTGTAGGTGTACACTGAACACTGAGTCTCTACTTCTTCTGTAGTGTGTAGTGCTTTCATAGTAGACTCAGTCTCCTCTTCCTTAAATGCAAGCTCTGATATTGCTTCAGTTGCACATTGTATTCTAATGGCAGCAATTAGGTCTCGAATGATTCCAGTCCTAACCATTTGTATATCCTCCTCTGAATATTTGAGCTCCAAAGAGTCTTCTGATGAGACCTATGGCTTAAGTGAGAAAATTTCTTTGAAAATCAACATGCAGTTATAGGCAACTCTCCACCCACAACTATGCCCATCTTCCTGCTCTACTACTAAATGCTTTTGAAAGTTTAGCGAGTCTTTGTACTGTCATGTTTCTCTGATAGTAGATACTAACTTCTCAACCGACCTGCTCATCATGACATATTAAAAAAACTTAGTGTGTCTATTACATAAGGTACATAATATAGAAGTAACAATAGATTAATAGAATACTTACGTTTGCATTGAGCCATGAAAGCCTGCAATTGAGTTGACAAACCAACAATAGTTGTCTTCAAGATCCCAAACCACCAGACTCCAATGTTCCCTACACGAATAATTAAGAACCATTATTATTTAACACAATGTTGCCAGTATAAGATGAAAATAAAGGTTGCCATGATACTTACATCTCGTGATATGCCATAAATAGGACTCGCATGCCATGTAAATGTAAAGGCTGTAACCATTTACAAACATCGGCTATCGTCTTTCTGCTATCGCTAAGTATAGGAGAAAGGAGGGAATCCAACATATACACATGGTTTTGTACGGCTCTATAAAATCGTGAGATAACTATACTGCACCAACAAATAAATGAATATTAGCTTATTAGATTTAATCAAAATATTGAATTATCAAGTAGAGAAAAAGTTTGTATCAAACCTGAGAATGGCCATCATAACGTTGTTATTGACCTCATTTGAAGCTCTAGAGAGGATTGAAATCTCCTCTCCACCAAATTCAAGATACTGAGGTCTATGTTGAATCATAACCCTAACATTAAAAGAGCTTCCCAATTCTTCCAATGAAGCCGTGTTTGTAGAGTTGAGGTCTTCTATCCCCTTTGACTCTTTGACGGCATTCATTTCGCACTCCTCTGAGCCACCATCTATTTGACTTGTGGGAGGGTCCATAATGTTGCCCTTAATGATTGCTCGAATGGTAGATGTTATAAATGCATAGAGATGCAAGTCCATATATGTTGACAGTGTGGTGTCATTTTGTATCTCAAAAATTTGACCAAGTACCAAAAAGCAATTGCAGGCCACCCTCCATCCACAATTGTAGATGTGGCTATCCTCTTGATGTGATACCTGACATGTTACATACTCTATTTATTGTGCCAAGTCACATTGCCGCATTAATGTGTCGATAGCACCTACTAACTTTCAAGCTGACCACATCTAGTGTCCAATGCACATGGGACTTTGAGGGACATGGAGACCACATAACTTGAGTGGTGTAGAAGTTGTTCCTATTCATGTTATAGGGCCTTATGTAGACATTGTACTTTCTTTTGAAGTTCCGTTCCTCCAACTATATGAGGAAGATCTTATGGCAACACGTAGTAGACTCAAAACTTGCAAACCTAGTGGAAGCTTAACTATTGATAGCTCTGGGTTTGTGATTGCATTTGAGCCAAATATCATCTTTGCTGCTCTTGATATCTATGACTGTGTGCAGTTTGTTTGATTTGACTGAAAGAACTCCATGATCCTACTTTGAGATGAGTCAGACAGTAGTGTGCCCGAGGTCTGTCTCTATATCCTGATTAAAAGCTATATGTGTCGAACCACCTAATGGATGAACATAGCAAGGCACTTTTGGTTTGGGTATGAAAGAAGTCTAGAAAGGGGCCCAAAATCATCCCTAAAGAGACAATGATATTGATTGCATATTGCTGGGATAAAGGTTAGCCTTCCAAAGGATCAATGATGCGAATGGCAGCCTCAACCCTAATAAATGCACCATTGGAGCCACTCAAGGGAGGTTACTGGAACATATTCTCTCATCCGAGGGCATCAAACCTAACCCCGAGAAGGTAGAAGCTATCCTCAAGCTCTCCCTGCCAACAACCAAACGTTCTATACTTACTCTAACATAGTGCCATGGACGGATGTCATTGAGTTGGCAAAGAAGCACTTCTTAGCAAAGATGTCCATGACCACCAAACTCTAATGTGAGCTGCATTATCAATAAAGAATAATTACTATGTTTGAGACAATTCTAGCAACACAATAGAAAAAACAAGTAGGGTTTGTTGCTTACTTCTCATAATATGCTGTAAAGATAACTTGTGCCTCATTCATAGGAACATGCTTCAACCACTTGCAAACATCCTCTATGGTTTCTTTTTTGTTGCTAAGCACTTCAGAAATAAGAGGATCGAGCATATATGAAACTCTTTGTATATTTTGAGGAAAATCTGCTATAACATTACTATATTAAAAAAAAAAGTATTAGCTTCTTGGGTTTAATCAAAATACGCAAGTATAAAGCCAAGGAAAAGGTTGCATCAAACCTGAGGATGGTTGTAATGACTTTGACATTAACCTCTTTCTTAGGATTCAAGAGGACTAAAATCTCTTCTTCAACAAATTCAAAAGTATGAGGTTGTTGTCGAATTAACAACATAGTGGTGAATGAACTCCCAATCTGCTGCAATAGAGTCATATTTTCATGACTCATCTTATTGAGAGAGTAGTCTACATTGTATTCTTCTTCACTTGCTATGTCTTCTACATCCTCCTTCTGCTATAAAAATATAAAAAAGTTATGAGATGTACACATCCCAAATAAAGGCTTAAACAAGCATAGAAATATAAAGATAAGATTTCATACATGCTACAATGTAGTCATATTTTTAGGTTGTTCCCCAACATTAATAATGGTTTTTTCATTAGACTGCATAGAAGTATACAGATAAGGTTTCGTACATGCTTTCATTAGAGTGAGTCTCTCCTCCTCTTGGAAGAAAAATTTAAAAAGTAAGGTTTCATACATGCTTTCATTAGAGTGATTCTCTCCTCCTCTTGGAGGAAAAATTTAAAAAGTTATGAGATTTACACATCCCAAATAAAAATAAAGGTTTAAATAATCATAGAAGTATAAAGATAGCATGCTTTCATTAGACTTAGTCTCTTCCCCTCTTGGAGGAAAATATAAAAAAGTTATGAGATTTACACATCCCAATTAAAGGCTTGAACAAGCATACAAGTATAAAGATAAGGTTTTATACATGGTGCAATGTAGTCATATTTTCAGGTTGTTTCCCAATGGTAGCAATTAGACGCTGAATACTCTCAGCTCGAAACACTAGTAGATCGGCTTTTGTATATGATTCCATTTTGAATGGTAACTCCAAATCAAAATCTCTCTAAGAAACAACATGCAGTTGTAGGCAACTCTCCACCCACAGCTGTGACCATCTTTTTGCTCCACTGGTAGACATCATTTGA